>NC_057807.1:225867578-226217398 GCF_018294505.1 Triticum aestivum
CGTAGCCGTGCTTCCCGCCGCCCGTGCGTCCTCTCATCGTGTCCAGGAGCTCCGCCGCTGTCCACTCCATCGAGCAAGCCGAGCCCCGAGCGCTCGCAACGCCCGAGTCCACCGCAACGACCTCGCCCGAACCGCCGTCGCCGGAGATCCCCTTCAACGCCGTCGTCACTCCCGACCATCTCCGGCCGCACCAAGGGCTTCGTCACACTCACTGTGAGCTTAGCCATCTTTCCGCCCCTTCTTTTCTTGCTCCCGAGCCGTGTAGCGACCTCCCGGAGCTCAACCGCACCCACCGCCGTGGAGCTCGTCGCCGACGTGCTCCCGGTCACCCTCCGACCACTCCACGGTGTCCATCATACTCACCGTGTCCCGTAGCACCTAGCTAGCTACTCCCTGAGCCTCACCGACCCCTCCAGTGTCAAGTTCGTCTTCGGCCGAACCCCGGTGGCCGCCAAAGTCGTCGCCGGCGCCAACTCCGGCCACCCCGACCCCAACGGACTCCATCGAGAGCTGCGGCTCGTCCTCAGCTCCACTCCGGTGGTCTCCGTGACCCATTTGGTGGCCGAAACAGCCAAAACCACTTCCGCCGCTGCGTCGGGCTCGCCGGCGGCTAAACGCCGGTGCAGCCGACCCGGGTTTGACCACGGGTGGGCCCTGGTTGACTCCCCTGAGTCAATGATAGGTGGGGCCCAGCCCTGTTAATTAAACAGGTTTAGTTTTATTTAAACTTTAATTAAATTAATCACCCTGACACGCGGGACCCACTGTCAGGTTTGACCTGGACATGTCCCGTTGACCTGCTGACGTCACACTGACATCAGGCCGATGCAATAATTGATTTTCTGGAATTAATCTAATATAGGAAATTCCAGAATATAGTTTAAACTTTAAAAATTCATAACTTTTATTCTGTAACTCCAAATCAGACAAATTATATATGAAAAATGATCAGAAAAATCCAATCTATGCATCTGTACTATTTTCATGCATGACTAAACAAGTTAACTTGATGTTTAATGCAGAACAAGGAAAAACACTTTAAAGGACCATATTTGAGTTTGAAATTTGAATCTTTGATTCAAATTGGTACAAACCCTTCTGGTCTTAGTTGCATTAGCCCAACACACTCATATTGCTATGTTTCATGCATGCATCATATTGTTGCACATTGTTTGGTGATGGTTGTGTATCGGTGTTCTTGCGGCAGGTTCTGCCTCCGAGGAGTACCGTGATTACCCTAACGAAGAACCGTATCAGTGCATCGAACCATCAGGCAAGCAACCAACCATTTGATCATATCGATACAATCCCGTGTTCTCGCTCCTACTCTCTTTTACTGCATTAAGACAACGCGTTTCAAACTGCTGTGTGCTACGGTAGTTGAACCCACTTCCTCTGCATGACCTGTCATTGCCACAGTAACTAGATGAAACCCACTAGCATGTGTAGGAGTTGATTGAGCCATATGTATGTGTTGTTCCTACCTTGCTATGCCTGCTATGCTTAGAGTCGTGTCAGGTCTGGTTCATCTGGGTGATGGGCTAGAGTGAAATGATTATGTCGGTAATGAGAGTGGTGTGGTGAACACGATTTGGTAAAGGTATCGATGAAAGGCCATGTAGGAGTACATGGTGGGTTGTTTCATTGAAGCCGACCTTAAGCACTGAGATCTGTATGTGTGATTTAAGAATCAGCTACTACCATGCATTGGGCCCGAAACCAATGGACCCTCTCGGCTTCTTATTCACCCTAGTTCTCCGTCCAGGAGTTGCAAGTAGTTTCTGGTGTTTGTAGCCTACTGGAGGCCGTGGACAACGCTGACCGTAGGGGTGGGCTGTGATGCGGTAGGTACGTGGCCGAGTGTACCGAATACCCGTTAGGTATCTCGGGAACCCTGTTCACATCGTTCGGGCCGTATGGGAAACCTCGGCCGGACTCCCTATGGATGGAACCTGGATAGGCGATAAACCTGGACTGGAGACTTAGGTGATTAGGTAGGTCGTGGCCGACACCCACGTTGGGCTTCCGCTTGAAGGTTGCCGAGTACATGTCGTGTAAACGACAGTAAGTGGTGAGAGCGTGTATGAAGAAGTACACCCCTGCAGGGTTATCATGAACTATTCGAATAGCCGCGTCTGCGGTAAAGGACTACTTGGTTGCCTATACAGTTCATAGACAAGTAAATGGAAACTACTAAAAGCCTCAAGATAAGTGTGAGTGCCGAGGATGGCTCTTCCGTAGGAAGACGGAGGTGGATCCTCGGTAGTGTATTGAATTGGTGAGTAGTGGACTCGTGTACGCAAAACCATTTCAAGTTGGAGTCTCGTAGGTTAGCCTAGCCAAGAGTCAAAGCTGGCTTGCTGCAACAACTCCACCACCCCTTTTTGATAATATGCATGTATGTAGGATCTGATGTAAGTCTTGCTGAGTACCTTTGTACTCATGTTGCTATAATTTACATTTTTACAGAAGACGCTGCAACCCCTTCTGATGGGTTCTACGTAGACGTTGACATCAATGAGTAGGCTAAGGCCCAGGTGGTGATCCTGAGCTTGTGAAGGACCACGTAGTATAGCTAGGCTTTCCAAGCCTCTTTTATTTTTCTAGTTGTCTGTACTCAGACAAGTTACTTCCGCTGCTGGTTTGTATGACTGTATGACTTGAATGCTGGGTCGTGTGACCCGTACCTTTGTGTATGTTATGTATGGCTCCCTGGGCCTTAAATAAAGTACTTGTGTCATAGAGTCATGTTGTGATGCCTGGTTGTATTTGCACATATCGAGCATAATGTGTGTATGATTGAAATGCTTGGTATGTGTGGGATCTGACTATCTAGTTGTTTATCTTTAGTAGCCTCTCTTACCGGGAAATGTCTCCTAGTGTTACCACTGAGCCATGGTGGCTTGCTACTGCTCTGGAACACTTAGGCTGGCCGGCATGTGTCCTTCTTCATTCCGGTGTCTGTCCCTTCGGGGAAATGTCACGCATTGAGTACCGGAGTCCTCTAGCCCGCTACAGCCCGGTTTACCAGAGTCCTGCTAGCCCAGTGCTACAGCCCAGACCCACTTGCTGATGACCGACACGTTCGAAGCTGGGTCATGGATGCCTGTCCCTGTAAGTCTGTGCCACTTTGGGTTTTACGACTAGTCATGTCAGCCCGGGCTCCTTATCATATGGATGCTAGCGACACTATCATATATGTGAGCCAAAAGGCGCAAATGGTCCCGGGCAAAGGTAAGGCGACACCCGTGGGGATACCGTGCGTGAGGCCGCAAAGTGATATGAGGTGTTACCGGCTAGATCAATGTGACATCGAGTCGGGGTCCTGACACACACCCAGCCGGAAGACCCATTATTGTAGTATCTTGATTGAAAAAGAAATTGGCCACCTCCCCATAAGGATTTCGTAGGATTTACTCATGTAGTTGTTCCTTATGGATTTTTGTACTTACGAAGTCCGACCTTTTACTTGATGTTCTAGATACCAAACCATATAAATGGGTTATGCTAGCACGTCAAGGAGAACATTAGAAGCGGAGTGCTAAATGTCTCTCGGTCGATCTTTCAGATTTTGTTTCCTTGGCCTCGCTAAGGTGAAATCTAAGAAGATGTTATCTTCCTTTGCATCTGCATCCTCCACCACTAGTCATCATGGTAGTATGATGTGTTGCCAGGATCCTTGACACGGAGATTGGTAAAACCCTTGATGAATATGGAAATGCTCAAGTTCTTGAGAGCACGCGCAAGCTCTAGGTTTTATCGTTGGCACTAACTGGGATTTCTCCCACTTCCCTCAGTTATGATATAACCTTTCAAACAGTGGACTCACTCTCTACTGTTGGGTTTCTCCCCGGTTACTAGAATCATTCCTAGCATTTGCATTTTGTTCCCAGCTTGCACCACCATTGTACCATCCTACTATGGACTACCCTTCTCAGTAATTACCGATCAGGATCATTCTCAAAGTGGTCCTACCACGGGTTCCATCCATTTCCGATGATAAGCAAAACTCATCCCTTGCATTGTCTTCAACAAGGTAGTCCACATCATCCATTCTAGTCTGGGTATGCCATTCCTTCGCACTCCGCCAAATGATCGTTTGTGATCTGCCTTAGCCTGGTATGGAGAGTTTCAATGATCCTTTCTGATAGTGTTTCTTTCCGACGTCATCAAGTTGGATGAAGATCTCGAAAGCAAAGACGTCAAGATCAATTGAAGAAATGAATGCGCATCTTTGAGAAAGATAGTTGGATTGTGAAGATCGTGTCAGCTTTATGTTCCCTCTGCCTTCTTACCTCACGTCTTGAATCTCGGGACGAGATTCCTGTTTAGTGGGGGTGAGCTGTCACATCCCTAGCTTCTGGTACTGCTTGGTGTTTTGCATCTTGTTGCATCATGTTTAAATTCTATTTAAGTTGAAATGGGGATTGACCAAACCCTAGAATAAGAAAGAATTCAACTAGGTTCAAATAAAAATATTTTCAATGAACCCAAAATGCCTTCCCAAAAATGTTCATCATCTTTGGATTGGTCTTGAACGTCTGCCAAAAATATTGCACATTTTTCTAGGTCAATTGGGGGTCACTAAATTAAATCATATAGTATTTGCATTTGGGCATTTAAATCCTATAAAATAAACTAAATGCCCAAATAATCATAAACTGAAATGTTTACTGTTGGAAACATTCCAAACAGTGGCCACAGTCAGTTGCATGATTTTTGGAAATGCTCTGGCATTTTAAAAAAAGCCAAACACAATTGCAGTAAATAGAAAAACAGAAATAAAAGAGAGAGAGAGTCGCCTGGGCACTCACCTGGCTAGCCCAGCTGGTTGGCCTAGCCCACTAGCGCCTCCAGGTTGTCTTCAACCTGAGACAGCTGCATGGCAGCAGCATAGCCGAGCTGCGCCAGCTCCTGCTTGCTGCCTCCTGCTTCCCCCTCGCATCTGGCGACGCCACGCACCTCCCTGCCTCTCTCTCTCACTCTCCCGCGCTCTGATCCCCTTCCCTGGATCCCTCTCTCTCACCAGCGAGCGGGGCTCGTCACCATCGACGCCGTCCACCGCAGCCACCGGCCACCCCATGCCTCGTCGATGCGCCAAGAAGCTCCGCCTCATCCCCCTCTTCCTCCTCACCAGTGGTGTCGCCACCAGGAGAGCCCCGAAGCGACACCCTCAACATCATACCCAACCACGACCGGCCAAGATCACTGCCTTCAATTCGCCGACACAAAAGCTTCTCCAAGCCCGCTAAGTTTCTCTCCCGGCCCCTTGTGAGCTCCTGCACCTTCCCCTATGCTCGCCCCCTCTCTGTTTCTCTCCGCTTGCTCGATTCAGCCGGAGCCGAGAGCTCATCGCTGCCGGCCATGGTGTCACCGTCGTTTTAGCCACCATAGCTCGCGCCTGAGCACGTCAATGCGTTCGATGCCTTCCCAGGAGCACGCAGCTCCCACCAGCTCCTCCTCTCGAGCACCCTAACGCTGAGCCCAAACTTACCCAAACTCCGGCCGCCGCTTGGCTCAACGCCACCGCCGCTACAGTCCACCTCGCTCCCTCTCGTGGCCACCACTGGATGCGCGCGTGCGCCAGCAACCCATAGCAGCAAACCTCGCTTGAAACCGTCGCCCGTAGCTCAATCCCGAGCGGACTCTGCCGCGGCTTGAGGTCGCCGCCGGCCAAAATCCAGCGTGCCGACGTGGCCGCCTAATTAGTGCTAATCACCGCCAGCTAAACCACCCCTAGACGCTGACAGCGGGCCCCGTAGAGGGTCAAAGCCCGAGTCAACGTGAGATTAGTGTCTGTCTCACTCACCAGTGGACCCCACGGGTCAGGTTTGACCCTGTTGACCCTGCAGACGTCGTGTTGTCATCATGCTGACGCAGTAAGTGATTTTCTGGATTTTAAATAAACCAGGAAATTCCAAAAAATGCTTTAAACTTAGAAAATTCATAGAAAATAATCTATAACTCCAAATGAAATAATTTATATATGAAAAATGATCAGAAAAATCCAAAGAATCTGTTTATGGCGTTTGCATGCATGTTAGAGCAACTTATGCCCTCTGTTTAGGACAATTCAATTAAATGGCATTTAAGAAATCACATATGGAGTTTGAATTTGAACCTGGTGTTCAAACCAACTTCATTTAAATTGTTGTTAGTTGCATTAGCTCAATCAATAGCATATTGCCATGTCACATTCATGCATCATATTCCTACATTGCATTGATTTGTGTTTCTTCTTGTTTGTCGGTGTTTGTTCCCTCTCAGTAGACATGTTCCGGCGATGAGTTCGATGACACCGATGAAGAACTATACTATCTTCAGAAGTGCCAGGCAAGCAAAACCCCCTTGTTCATTTTGATACAATCCTACTCTCTCGCTCCTGCTCTCTTTTACTGCATTAGGACAACAATGATTCAACTGTTACATGCTGCGGTAGTTGAACCCCTTTCCTCTGCATGACCTGTCATTGCCACAGTAAATAGATGAAACCCACTAGCATGAGTAGGAGTTGTTTGAGCCCTGATGTGCCTACTCATTCATGCTTGTTTGTCATGTCTGCTATTGCTTAGAGTTGTGTCAGGTTTGATTCATCGGGGATGAATTGGAGGTGTGTGAACATGTCCTACTGTGTATGAGCTAAGTGTGTGAACACGATTTGGTAAAGGTAGCGGTGAGAGGCCATGTAGGAGTACATGGTGGGTTGTCTCATTGAAACCGTCCTCAGGAACTGAGTTCTGTGTTTGTGATCCATGAACAGTTACTACAACACATTGGGCTCCGGGCACTCCAAGCTCTCTCAACTTATTAATCAACTCGATCTCTGTCCAGGAGTTGCAACTAGTTTCTGGTGTTTGTAGGTAATGCTAGTAGTCTACCAAGTGGCACCCGGTACAGGTGGGCTTGGGACAGACTAGGTGCAGTGGCACGGTGTACCAAGTGGCACCCAGATGGTGGGCTTGGGAACCCTGCTCACATCGTTTGGGGCTGTGAGCGACACCCGAGCCGGATCTCCTTGCGGATGGAACCCGAATAGGCGATATACCTGGACTAGAGACTTGTGTGGTTAGTCAGGTCATGGCCGACACCCTCGCTCGACTTCTGCTTGAAGGTTGCCGAGATACATGACGTGTACATGGCGGTAAGTGGCGAGAGCATGTGTGACGAAGTACACCCCTCCAGGCTTAATATGATCTATTCAAATAGCCGCGTCTGCGGTAAAGGACCTCTGGGTTGCCTATACAGTTCATAGACAAGTGAAAGTGGATACTCTAAAATGCACAAGATAAGCGTGAGTGCTATGGATGGCGTTCTCATATGGAGACGGGAGCGGATCCATAGTGGTGTATTGATATGGTGATTATGTGGACTCGTGTGCGCCACCTCAAAAGAGTTACTTGCAGTCGTAGTTCAGGATAGCCACCGAGTCAAAGCTGGCTTGCTGCAGTTAAACCCCACCATCCCCTTTGTTCATAATGATGCATATGTAGTTAGTTCTAAGGTAAGTCTTGCTGGGTACATTTGTACTCACGTTTGCTTAATTTATGTTTTTACAGAGAGACTACAGTCTTGCTAGTAGTTCCGCGTGGGCTCCGACGTTTAGCTTGTTACCTCAGCTACGATCTTGTGCCCTCGGCAGGATCTGGTAGTTAGTCAGGCTTCTCAGCCTTTTTCATTTGGAGATGTCTATACTCAGACATGTTAGCTTCCGCATGTGCTTTGACTTGTATGCTCTGAATGTTGGGTCATGAGACCCATGTTTGTAATACTTGGCTCCTCGGAGCCTAATGAATAAAATACTTGAGTTATAGAGTCCGGTTGTGATGCCATGTTGTATTTGCACATATCGAGCGTATTGTGTGTATGTTACTGAAATGCTTGGTATGTGTGGGATCTGACTATCTAGTTGTCTATCCTTGGTAGCCTCTCTTACTAGGAAATGTCTCCTAGTGTTTCCATTGAGCCTTGGTAGCTTGCTACTGCTCCAGAACACTTAGGCTGCCGGCATGCGTCCTTCTTCATTCCTGTGTCTGTCCCTTCAGGGAAATGTCACGCAGTGTCTATCTGAGTCCTGTTAGCCTGCTACAGCCTGGATTCTCCGGAGTCCTGCTAGCCCAACGGCTATAGCCCGGATTCACTCGCTGATGACCGACATGTTCGTTGTTGGGTCATGTATGCATGTCCCTGTAAGATAGCGCCACTTTGGGTTCACGACTAGCCATGTCAGCCCGGGTTCTTTGTCATACGGATTCTAGCGACACTATCATATACGTGAGCGAAAAGGCGCAAACGGTCCCGGGCTAGGTAAGGTGGCACCTGTGGGAATACCGTGTGTGAGGCCGCAAAGATATATGATGTGTTACATGCTAGATCGGTGTGACTTAGGATCGGGTCCTGACAATCCACTTGTTGTTTTGTTTGTTTGGTTTCTTTCCTTTTGCCAAGTGGATGGACAAGAATGCCTAAGAACCTTCTCTAGCTATCTATGCTTTTCTTGTCTCAAACTCTATTCATGCTACATCACAAAGTTTGATCAAGTCAGATTCGAACCACTCTGTGTGAGGAGCACTCGGAGTCCCCGATTCGTCATAGACTTAAACTTCCAAAACCTCTTTGTGCATTTCGGTCTGACCGATTCACCCTTTTCGGTCATACCGAGATCACTAAGTTGATCTAGATTTTCATTCTCGGTGCAACTGATTAGAACCTTTCGGTCACACCGAGTTGCAGTAACTGCTCGCAGTTTTGCATCTCGGTGCCACCGAGTTGTTCCACTCGGTCACACCGATAGGGTCAGGCTATATATACTCACGGGTCAAATTTTGGAAAAATTTCCGAAACCCTTCGCCCGCGCATAACCTGCTCTGCCTCTTCGGGTCTCTGGATCGCCTTCTCGCCGCCAGCGACCTCCCACCACTGGTCTCCACCGCCGTCAACAGCATTCTGCCCTGCCGTTGCCGTCGTAGCAAGTTCACCGCCGAGTTAGGATATGAACTTGATACTTTGTGCTATTCTTTAACTCTGATTCCTAGCACATTGCTTTGCCATGATTCTTCCCACGTATGAAATCTTCCTGTCCAGCGAAAGCATTCCGTAGATTATATTTGATTTGAAAATTTAGGGTTAGGTTTCCGCCAAACTCATCTCAGACTGACCGAGTTGTAGAAACCGGTCTCACCGATTTGGCTTAAGCCATTGCACATGTGATTTTCGGTCTAACCGAGAATTGCAAATCGGTATGACCGAGATCGATTCTCTGTGAAACCATAGCAGTATCGGTGCCACCGAACCGTGGCTCGGTCTGACCGAGTTCACTAGTTTTGGTTCCAAAAGATGCTTCAGTATCATCGAGTTTACAAATTGGTAGCTCCGAAATGCTTTCTGTGGAAAACTAAAACTAAGTTTTTGACTCAATTGTTTTGCAAAAACCTCTGTACTTTGTGATGGTCATCCACTCTACCTCATCTATATCTATTCATAGGGTCTGTTGTCAGTGAGTTTGCCTGAAGATGTCTGATCAAAGTGGTAGTCAGAACAAGTCAGAGGAACAAGCTCAGTTGAGTGAAGGCACTAGTCCCTCAAGCAGCTATGATGACGGTAGCAGGAGCACTCCCATCAACTTGCCAAAGGCAGCTACCAGGACAAGGAAGAAGAAAACCTCATATTTAGAAGATGAGGATTATGTGGCTATTGAACATGAGGCCACCTCAAAGAACAAAGTGATGAAGAAGGAGTATGGCAGTGCTGCTACCACAAAGCCAGGCATGAACAGGAAGGCACCTGCCAGGAGAGTGCCTACATCCAAACCTAGGAAGGTTGCCACAAGTGAGACTATGAAGTTCACCATGCAATCTGAAGAAGAAGTAGCTGGTGAAGATAAGAAGAAGAAGAGGGCAACAACCACTACTGCCAAAGTTCTTGGCCAGCCCTCCATGAGGAGAGATTTTGATGAAGAAGAAGAGGAAGAGGTTGCTGCACCAGCACCCAAAGCTCAGAAGCTCATGGGAGATGCAATTAAGTCAGGGGATGCTCCATCTAAGCCCAAAAATGCTCCCAAGGCTGCTGCTCCAGCTCCAAATCCTAAACCCAAGAGGAACACCAGAAGTATACCTGCTGCAGAGAAGAACAAGGCCCCAGTGCATGAAGCTACTGAAGAAGAAGAAGATGATTCACTTGTTTTGAGGAAGTTGAAGCCCAAGATTCCTAACCATAATGATGCTCATCCAGTAGTTGAAGACATGCACATCGGAAAGGATGTTGGACTAAGATTGTGGAGATAGTCAGATCATATGATGTGAGGAGAAGGACAGTAGTTGACTACAGATTTCACACAAAGGAGCAACAAGATTTTTATAAGACAATTTTGCTTGACAAGAAGCCCATTGTGTGTGACATGAGATGGATCAACTGGGAGTACATCAAGAAAAATGAAGGTCACTATCCAGGAGTATATGACAGCTTCAAAGCATGTGGAGTTGATGAATTTGTTGCCCAGAAGCTCACCAAGTGGAATGATGAGCTCATCATGCAGTTTTACTCCATAGCTCACTTCTACCCAGATGGGAAGATCATCTGGATGTCTGAAGGTACTAGGTATCAATCCACTATTGAAGAATGGGCTCAGTTGATCAATTCTCCAAAAGAAACTGAAGATGACTTGGATGTTTATGCTGAGAAGAAGAAAGACCACAATACTATGGCACACATGTATAGAGAGATCCCAGATAAAGCTTTGGAAACTCACAAGCTTGGATCTGTGCACTTCTTGTTGTCTGGTCTGCCTACAATCAACTGAATCCTTAGGCACACATTGGTACCCAAGTCTGGAGATCACAAGATGATCAGAGGACATGCTATCAACTTGCTGCATTTGTTTGATGTGCCTTAAAAATTCAAAGTCATGAGTCTGATTGTGGAAACAATCAAGAGAACAGCAGCTAATCAGAAGAGAAGTTGTGGGTATGCTCCACACATTCAGGAGCTCATCAACTCAAAGATGGGCACAGTCACATATCTATTGGATAAGGATCATCTACCCTTATATCCTGATTTTGAAGATAACACAGTTGAGATGAATGAGGAGGAAGCATCATATGTGCAAGCACATGAGAAGAGAGAGAAGGCAAGGCTAGAGAAAGCTGCAAAGATGCCAACTGCTGAAGAGGCATCTCAAGTGTTCCTGAAGAGCAAGCAAGATCAGGTTGGTTATCTGATTGCCTCCACCTTGAGGATTGAGAAGGGCTTGGCCATCCTGACTCAAAACCAGGAGAGTTTGGAGAGGATCATTGAGCAGAAATTCTATGCTCTTGATGTCAAGGTCACCGAGATCCAAACTGCAATTGAGCAACTTTAGGAGGATGTGGAGGAGAAGAAGGGCAAGTCTACTATAGATGCTTTTGCTAGAGTGCCCAGAGGACAGACATCTGCTTTAGTGCATGTTCCAGACACGAGAGCTACTTCATCTGCACCAGTAGCTATAGCTTCAGTGCCACCAGTTCCAGCAGCCACTCCACCAGCTCCAGCTACATCAACTGATGCTTTCGTCCTTGGAGTCATATCTACACCACCTCATGAAGACCAAGCCTGAGAGTCGTTTAGCGCTATGCAGTTTTGAACTTTTTGGTAACTTGTTGCCAAAGGGGGAGAAAAATGTATAGATCATAGGCTTCGAGAGAGAGTGTTGCTTTTGATCTCTCTTGTTTTTGGTGGTTGAACTTCTTTATTGTGTGCTTGATACATTATGTCTTTTGTGAGATACTTGTTTGATCATATGTTGTGCTACCTTAATGCTTGTTGATGATAGTTTCTCTTATATCCTTATGATCATTCACTTTTGCTTGGTGATGAGTGCATACGTTCAATTATTATCATTTTGAGCGCTCCACCAAGATGTATGTGACATGAAAGAGTAACATATGATCCTAACACATTGTGCATTTGCAGTCCAAAGCAAATTTTAAATAATGCACAAATTTAGGGGGAGCTCTTGCTTATCACATACTTCTCAAAGCGACAATGTTTTTCAATCTTATTATCATTTGTAGAAGCTTTGATCTATAAGTTGTCCTCAATTACCAAAAAGGGGGAGATTGAAAGTGCAACTATCCCTGGGTGGTTTTGGTAATTCCTAACGACATATAGCTCATTGAGATAATGCTATTTCAAGATAAATATTTCAAGAAAGCTCAATGTTTGGCATGGCATGGATGAGAAAAGTGGACCCCTCAAAATGCTAAGGACAAAAGGATTGGCTCAAGCTCAAAGCACAAGACTCTACATTTTCCATTTTAGTGATCCAAGATCACATTGAGTCCATAGGAAAAGCCAATACTATCAAGAGGGGGTGAGGTGTTGCTTAATGAGTTTCTTACTCAAAGTGCTTAGTGATATGCTCCAAAATCCCTCAACTACTTTCTCACATCCACATATGTCCCAAACCAAAAGTCAAACTCGGCCCTACCGAAACTGTCTATCTGGCGCCACCGAGTTCTGCTGTCATAGCCATTGCCATAAACCCTAGTCTTTTCGGTCTCACCGATATGGGATTGTAATCTCTTTGTTCCCTTCGCAACGTTTTGGTCAAACTGAGATGAGCAATCAGTCCCACTGAGATTGCAATACAAACTCACTGTTTCCCTTTCCTAATGTTTCGGTCCAACCAAGATGAGCGAATCGGTCCCACCGAGTTTGCCTGACCAACTCTCCGTGTGTCTATTACCAAAATCGGTCTCACCGAGTTTGTGTAATCGGTCTCACCAAGATTACGTTATGCCCTAACCTAACCATATCGGTCCTACCGAGTTGACATGTCGGTCCCACCGAAATTCCTAGCGGTCACATTATTTACTAAATCGGTCCGACCGAGTTTCACAATTCGGTCCCACCGAGTTTGGTAAGTTGTGTGTAACGATTAGATTTTGTGTGGAGGCTATATATACCCCTCCACCCACTCTTCATTCGTGGAGAGAGCCATCAGAACATGCCTACACTTCCAACATACATTTTCTGAGAGAGAACCACCTACACTTGTGTTGAGGTCAAGATATTCCATTCCTACCACATAAATCATGATCTCTAGCCTTCCCCAAGTTGCTTTCCACTCAAATCTTCTTTCCACCAAATCCAAATCCTGTGAGAGGGAGTTGAGTGTTGGGGAGACTATCATTTGAAGCACAAGAGCAAGGAGTTCATCATCAACACACCATTTGTTACTTCTTGGAGAGTGGTGTCTCCTAGATTGGCTAGGTGTCACTTGGGAGCCTCCGACAAGATTGTGGAGTTGAACCAAGGAGTTTGTAAGGGCAAGGAGATCGCCTACTTCGTGAAGATCTACCCTAGTGAGGCAAGTCCTTCGTGGGCGACGACCATGCTGGGATAGACAAGGTTGCTTCTTCGTGGACCCTTCGTGGGTGGAGCCCTCCATGGACTCGTGCAACCGTTACCCTTCATGGGTTGAAGTCTCCATCAATGTGGATGTACGATAGCACCACCTATCTGAACCACGGATAAAAAATCTCCGTGTCAACATTGCGTTTGCCTCCTCAAACTCCTCCCTTTACCTTCATATGCAATTGTCTTACATTCCACTGCTATACTCTTAGAATTGCATGTGTAGGTTGATTGCTTGACTTGTGCTAAGTTGCTAAAATCTGCCAAGAACTAAAATTGGGAAAAGGCTAGATTTTTATTTGGTCAAGTAGTCTAATCACCCCCCCCCTATAGACATACTTTCGATCCTACATAGGTGCCTCCTTATTACGCACAAAAAAATGAAGACTCCCCCTTCTAGCTGGGACCCACCATAGTGGGAGGCTGACTTGTGGGCCTACTAAGTTGACATAGATGGTGGGCTTTGTCAACTTAGTCAATATGAACGATTCTAGCTCCAGTGACCGTATGATGTCCATCCAACGGCTGTAGTGCTTCTTCAACCGATGGTCTTCTTGCTCCAGCCGCCCAAACGAGCGTCTGTTGTGCCACCTGCTCCTACCTCCAGTGGCCAGCTCTGCTGCCGCGCAGGGCTGACCGCCCCACCCTACTCCAACCTCTGGCCAGGCCATCCCTGTACTCACCCACAACCCCTGTTATTCTACGGCGACAGCAGCCTCACACTGCAGCCGAACCCGTCAACCCTCGTCCTCCTCTTTGTGTGGGCATCCACTACCGTGTCTTCCCCGGCTCCGCGTCGTCCCCTTCCTAGGCCTCGCCGTCATCCACCGCCTTGGTGCTCTCGGCGCGGCGTAGTCAATGTGGCCAAGGAACGACTTCCATCGGAAGAGTACTGTATGTGGAGAGGCTGATAGCTGGGTCCATGGCCGGGGCAAGGGAGCACAACCTTATTTCGTGTAAAATAATTATTCCTCCACCTGACAACGGGGACCCACCGGATGGGCAACTGTATTTCATGAAAAAAAACATTCCCCCCTGACTACTCGGACCCACCAGCTACATCTTTGCACGCAAGCAAGTGCATGACAGTCGGGACCCACCTGGTCGAAGCGTATGTAGTGTTGTCATTCTGGTTGTGAATGTGTACGTACATACTAGTCGATCTGTCTGTCTGCAGGCTGCAGTGATGAACCGTGACTGAGTAAGGAAGGGCACGTGTCGTAGTAGAGGCGCGCACGTGTCGTAGTAGAGGTGCGCACGTACCGTGTACATGTACATACAGCCAGGGTGCAAAAAAGTAAATACAACCACGTACGTACATACGGGCGGGGTCTCGAACGCCTACTCACGCATATGTATGGCTAGGGCTCGTGTACATGGAGAGGCAGCGACGACGTCCTGTTCATCGGCAGCCAACCGGCTGGTTCGGAATGGAGAAACTGCGTCTTTGTGTTCAGTGGGAGGCAACCGGCTTGGACGGAACAACCAATTGCAACGAGGCTTGGCATACCACAGAACAGAGGAAACGGCCTTGTGTTCGACCGCCTAGGGTCGAAACAGGATCCTGTTCATCGAGGGGTGTGGCATACCGCAAAATGGAGGAAACAGAATTGTGTTCGAGTGCCTACGGTCGAAACGGGGTCTTGTTGATTGGGAGGGGTGTGGCGTACCACAAAACGGAGGAAACAGACTTGTGTTGGAGCGCTACAGACGAAACGGGGGTCCTGTTCATCGGGAGGGGTGTGGCGTACCACAAAACGGGCCTCCACGGGCTACTGTTCATCTCTAGCGTCGACCTCCTCCAGCCTCCACGGGCTATTGTTCATCCACCATCGACCTCCTCCAGCCTCCACGAGCTCCTGTTCATCCAGCCTCCACCGCTCCTCCACCAGCTACTGTTCAACCAGCCCTCTCCACGGGGTCCTGTTCAACCACCCCTCCACGGGCTACTGTTCATCCAGCCTCCACCGGCTACTATTCAACCAGCCTGGTAGTCCTGTTCATCCAGCCCTCCAGTCCTGTTCATCCAGCCCTCCACGGGGTCCTGTTCATCCACCCCAACCGGCTCGCTCTATCGGGGTCATGTTCATCCAGCGGGAACGGCCTCTACTACCATGGGGTCCTGTTCATCCAACCCCCACCGGGAACTATTCATCCACCCCCAACAACGCTCACTATTCATCAAGGGAAGGAGGCAGTAGGTTCAATCGGCTTCAGTTAGCAGTAGTAGCGAAGGAATCGCTCGATCGGGTTCAGCTAACAACCAGATCGATCGATCGCTCGGGTTCAGTAAGGCGTAGCCTGCAGCGTAATCGCTTGGGTTCAGTAGGCGAACGCCTCGCTCGAGTTCAGTTAGAGCCCAACACCTCACACCCATGCGCATATGTGTACGAGAGAAACGCGCATCGCTCAGCCCCCGACCACCCATCGTAACCGGGAACTCCCTGAAGTTTTCCTCGCCCTTGCTTCTACCATGGTTTTTTTCCGTCATGGACGGCCCAAAGAATCCCATTTTCTGTCATGATTTTTTGTCATAGAAGTAGGAGCCCGCCACATCTATGATGATACCGGGTTTTGTCACAATTGTCATCATAGAAGTGTCATAAGTATGACAGAATTTTTTTCGTTCGGCCCACGATGTCACGGATGTGTCTTTTTTTTGCAGTGCAAGGTCATGGCGAACTGGCTCCTTGTGGCCCTCACAGGCGTGCCGCGCTCCTGGATGCTCAGCTTGCCGGAGTCTTTGGTGGCCTCCTGGGAGGAGCTGTGCAGCCTGCTCATCGCATGTTTCGCGGCCTCGGCGCCCCATGTAGTTGCGGCCATCCTCGGTGAGTCATAGGCGCCATCCTCGAACCGGCACGCCAAGCAACTCCTTCGTCAGCTGGGAGCTGCTCGGCCATGGCAGGGGGCTCCTCCTGGCCGCGTTCTGCCTAAGACTGCCATCACCTTCGACTCCAGGGATCACCCCAGGACCACGATTGATGCCGGCGCGCTCCCCATGCTCTGCACGCCCACCATCAGCAACGTTGTGGTCACCAGGACCCTCATCGACGGCGGTGTTGGCCTTGACATCCTTTCCGTGGAAGCCTGCGATCTGCTTCAAGTGCCCTACGACCAGCTCAACCCCACCAGGCCCTTCTTGGGGGTGGTCGACGGCTCCACTGTCCCCCTAGGGCAGATCCACCTCCCAGTCACCTTTAGCACACGCTACAACTACCATACTGAGCTTATTGACTTCGACGTCGCCCACATCGGCCTCCCGTACAACGCCATCCTTGGGTATCCTGCCCTTGCCAAGTTCATGGCAGCGATGCACCCTGGCTACAATTTTGTAAAGATGCCAGGAAGTAGTGGCATCATCACCACGATGGGGGACACCAAGGATGCACTCCTGGCCCTCAAGCTCGCTTTCAAGGCCGCAATAGCCACACAACAAGACGCTAAAGACACTCCAGAGATCCCAGAAGCCGCGCCCGTGATGTCTACTGATACGTCTCCAACGTATCTATAATTTTTTATTGTTCCATGCTATTATATTACTCGTTTTGGATGTGTATGGGCTTTACTATACACTTTTATATCATTATTGGGACTAACCTACTAGCCGGAGGCCCAGCTCGAATTGTTGTTATTTTCCTATTTCAATGTTTCGAAGAAAAGGAATATCAAAGGGAGTCCAAATGAAATGAAACCTTCGGGAGCAATCTTTTTGGAACAAACGCAATCCAGGAGACTTGGAGTGGACATCAAGAAGCAGCCGAGGCGGCCACGAGGCAGGAGGGCGCGCCCTAGGGGGGTGGGCGCGCCCCCCACCCTCGTGGCTCCCCTGACCGACTTCTTTCGCCTATATATACATGCATACCCTGAAAACATCAAGGAGCACCACGAAAACCTATTTCCACCTCTGCAACCTTCTGTACCCGTGAGATCCCATCTTGGATCCTTTTTCAGTGCTCCGCCGGAGGGGGAATCGATCATGGAGGGCTTCTACATCAACACCATAGCCTCTCCGATGAAATGTGAGTAGTTTACCACAGGCCTTCGGGTCCATAGTTATTAGCTAGGTGGCTTCTTCTCTCTCTTTGAATCTCAATACAAAGTTCTCCTCGATCTTCTTGGAGATCTATTCGATGTAACTCTTTTTGCTATGTGTTTGTCGAGATCCGATGAATTGTGGGTTTATGATCAAGTTTATCTATGAGAAATATTTGAATCTCCTCTATATTCTTTTATGTATGATTGGTTATCTTTGCAAGTCTCTTCAAATTATCAGTTTGGTTTGGCCTACTAGATTGATCTTTCTTGCAATGGGAGAAGTGCTTAGCTTTGGGTTCAATCTTGCGGTGTCCTTTCCCAGTGACAGCAGGGGAAACAAGGCACGTATTGTATTATTGCCACCAAGGATAAAAAGTAGGGTTTATATCATATTGCTTGAGTTTATCCCTCTACATCATGTCATCTTGCCTAATGTCTTACTCTGTTCTTATGAACTTAATACTCTAGATGCATGCTGGATAGCGGTCAATGTGTGGAGTAATAGTAGTAGATGCAGAATCGTTTCGATCTACTTGTCGCGGACGTGATGCCTACATACATGATCATGCCTAGATATTCTCATAATTATGCACTTTTCTATCAATTGCTCGACAGTAATTTGTTCACCCACCGTAATACTTATGCTATCTTGAGAGAAGCCACTAGTGAAACTTATGGCCCCCGGGTCTATTTTCCATCATATAAGTTTCCGATCTATCTTATTTTACAATCTTTACTTTTCAATCTATATCATAAAAATACCAAAAATATTTATCTTATTTTATTATCTCTATCAGATCTCACTTTCGCAAGTGGCCGTGAAGGGATTGACAATCCCTTTATTGTGTTGGTTGTGAGGTTCTTTTTTGTTTGTGTAGGTACGAGGGACTTGAGTGGAGCCTCCTACCGGATTGATACCTTGGTTCTCAAAACTGAGGGAAATACTTACGCTACTTTGCTGCATCACCCTTTCCTCTTCAAGGGAAAACCAACGCAGTGCTCAAGAGGTAGCAAGAAGGATTTCTGGCACCGTTGGCGGGGAGGTCTTCGCACAAGTCAAGACATACCAAGTACCCATCACAAACTCATCTCCCTCGCATTACATTATTTGCCATTTTCCTCTTGTTTTCCTCTCCCCCACTTCACCCTTGCCATTTTATTCACCCTCTCTTTCCCGTTCGCCACTCTTCTTTTTCACTTGCCTTTTGTGTGCTCGTGTGTTAGATCATTTATTTTGTCATCATGGCTAGTCCTCCTATCATCGTTAGTACTCCCGATCATGAAGTTCTTAATTTTAAACAAAGGGAGGGAGAAAATCTAAGAGATACTTGCCATAGAATTTGCAATGCTCAAAATAGATCTACTAGGAAGCAATCTACTTCCGTTCTTCTTCGCAATTTTTATGTAGGCATTACTCCTTGGAATAGATATATCCTTGATACCATTACCGGAGGAAATTTCTTGGGTAGCCATACTTTTGATGCTTATAATGCTATGTTAGATTTGTTTGGTCCACCACCTCTTTTGGTTAATGGAACTGTTTTAACTTTAGAACATGTGATGCAAAGGCTTGAAATTATTGAAAATAAAGTTTCCACTGTTGAGTTAGTTGAAAATTTGGATAAAAAGATCCACAACCAAATTACCCAATATGGATCTAGGGTTGGAGTTACTCTGAATTTTTTCAAAGAGAAGGAACCTATAGTTAACGAAAAAATAGATCTAGATTCTACAAGAATCGGTAAACTTGAGGATATTATCACCAACTTAGGGTCCGCCTTTTCATCCGTGAAAAATACTCCAACTCCTCCTACCAAAATTGCCAAATTAATGTATGTTCCTAAAAATAAGGGTGAATCTTCTAGTAAGGAAAATGCGGATCTCAAATCAATAAGTGTTCATCCCAATTTTCTCACTTTCATTAAGGAACCTTTTTCTACAAATGAATCTCTTGATTTCTTGCCTAGGAGTTTAATCATTACTAAAAAGAAAGAAATTCCTAAGGGTTATAAGTGCTCTATTGATGAATTGCATACCAAAGATGGCAATACTTAGGTCTATTCTCGCTTTTATGCCTAGCTAGGGGCGTTAAACGATAGTGTTTGTTGGGAGGCAACCCAATTTTATTTTTGTTCCTTACTTTTTGCTTCTGTTTAGTAATAAATAATTCATCTAGCTTCTGTTTAGATGTGGTTTTATGTTTTAAATAGTGTTTGTGCCAAGTAGAACCTATAGGATCATCTTGGGTGATAGTTAATTTGGTCTTGCTGAAAAACAGAAACTTTTGAGTGCACAAGAATAATTGTAATAAATCACAGGAACATGATTTTTAGTTGATTCCTTTGCAGAAGATTAATATAAAAATTGCCTAGAACTTCCTATTTTGGTAGTATTTTTAGAGTTCCAGAAGTATTCTAAAGTTACAGATTGCTACAGACTGTTCTATTTTTGACAGATTATGCTTTTCGTGTGTTGTTTGCTTATTTTGATGAATCTATGGCTAGTATCGGGGGGTATGAACCATGGAGAATTTGGAATACAGTAGGTTTAACACAATTATAAATAAAGAATGAGTTCATTATAGTACCTTAAAGTAGTGGTTTGCTTTCTTGCACTAACGGATCTCATGAGATTTTCTGTTGAGTTTTGTGTTGTGAAGTTTTCAAGTTTTGGGTAAAGATTTGATGGACTATGGAATAAGGAGTGGAAAGAGCCTAAGCTTGGGTATGCCCATGGCACCCCAAGATAATTCAAGGACAACCAAAAGCCTAAGCTTGGGGATGTCCCAGAAGGCATCCCCTCTTTCGTCTTCGTCTATCGGTAACTTTACTTGGAGCTATATTTTTATTCACCACATGATATGTGTTTTGCTTGGAGCGTCTTGTATGATATGATTATTTGCTTTTTAGTTTACCACAATCATCGTTGCTTTACACACCTTTTGGGAGAGACACACATGATTCGGAATTTATTAGAATACTCTATGTGCTTCACTTATATCTTTTGAGCTAGACAATTTTGCTCTAGTGCTTCACTTATATCTTTTTAGAGCATGGCGGTGGTTTTATTTTGTAGAAATTATTGATCTCTCATGCTTCACTTATATTATTTTGAGAGTCTTTTAGAACAGCATGGTATTTTCTATGGTTATAAAATTAGTCCTAGTATGGGCATCCAAGTTGGGTATAATAAAAACTATCATAAAAAGTGCATTGAATACTATGAGAAATTTGATACTTGATGATTGTTTTGAGATATAAGGATGGTAATATTAGAGTCATGCTAGTGGAGTAGTTGTGAATTTGAAAAATACTTGTGTTAAAAGTTTGTGATTCCCATAGCATGCACGTATGGTGAACCGTTATGTGATGAAGTTAGAGCATGATTTATTTATTGATTGTCTTCCTTATGAGTGGCAGTCGGGGACGAGCGATGGTCTTTTCCTACCAATCTACCCCCCTAGGAGCACACGCATAGTACTTTGTTTTGATAACTACTAGATTTTTGCAATAAGTATATGAGTTCTTCATGACTAATGTTGAGTCCATGGATTATACGCACTCTCACCCTTCCACCATTGCTAGCCTCTCTTGTGCCGCGCAACTTTCGCCGGTACCATACACCCACCATATACCTTCCTCAAAACAGCCACCATACCTACCTATTATGGCAATTCCATAGCCATTCTGAGATATATTGCCATGCAACTTTCCACCTTCCGTTTATTATGACACGCTCCATCATTGTCATATTGCTTTTGCATGATCATGTAGTTGACATCGTATTTTTGGCAAAGCCACCATTCATAATTCTTTCATACATGTCACTCTTGATTCATTGCATATCCCGGTACACCGCCGGAGGCATTCACATAGAGTCATATTTTGTTCTAAGTATTGAGTTGTAATTCTTGAGTTGTAAATCAATAAAAGTGTGATGATCTTCATTATTAGAGCATTGTCCTAAGTGAGGAAAGGATGATGGAGATTATGATTCCCCCACAAGTCGGGATGAGACTCCAAACTTTATGAAAATAAAAAAGGCCAAAGAAGCCCAAATAAAAAACGAGGCCAATTAAGCCCACCAAAAAAATGAGAGAAAATGAGAGAAGGGACAATGTTACTATCCTTTTTCCATACTTGTGTTTCAAAGTAGCACCATGATCTTCATCATAGAGAGTCTCCTATGTTTTCACTTTCATATACTAGTGGGAATTTTTCATTATAGAACTTGGCTTGTATATTCCAATGATGGGCTTCCTCAAATTGCCCTAGGTCTTCGTGAGCAAGCAAGTTGGATGCACACCCACTTAGTTTCTTTTGTTGAGCTTTCATACATTTATAGCTCTAGTGCATCCGTTGCATGGCAATCCCTACTCACTCACATTGATATCTTTTAATGGGCATCTCCATAGCCTGTTGATACGCCTAGTTGATGTGGGACTATCTTCTCCTTTTTTGTCTTCTCCATAACCACCATTCTATTCCACATATAGTGCTATGTCCATGGCTCACACTCATGTATTGCGTGAAAGTTGAAAAAGTTTGAGAACATCAAAAGTATGAAACAATTTCTTGGCTTGTCATCGGGGTTGTGCATGATTAAATACTTTGTGTGATGAAGATAGAGCATAGCCAGAGTATATGATTTTGTAGGGATAACTTTCTTTAGCCATGTTATTTTGAGAAGACATGATTGCTTTGTTAGTATGCTTGAAGTATTATTACTCTTATGTCAATATGAACTTTTATCTTGAATCATTTGGATCTGAACATTCATGCCACAATAAAGAAATTTACATTGAGAAATATGCTAGGTAGCGTTCCACATCAAAAATTCTGTTTTTATCATTTACCTACTCGAGGACGAGCAGGAATTAAGATTGGGGATGCTTGATACGTCTCCAACTTATCTATAATTTTTGATTGTTCCATGCTATTATATTACTCGTTTTGGATGTTTATGGGCTTTACTATACACTTTTATATCATTTTTGGGACTAACCTACTAACCGGAGGCCCAACCCGAATTGCTATTTTTTTTGCCTATTTCAGTGTTTCGAAGAAAAGGAATATCAAACGGAGTCCAAACGGAATGAAACCTTCGGGAGCGATATTTTTGGAACAAACACAATCCATGAGACATGGAGTGGACGTCAAGAAGCAGCTGAGGCGACCATGAGGCAGGAGGGCGCGCCCTAGGGGGTGGGCGCGCCCCCCACCCTCATGGGCCCCTCGTGGCTCCCCTGTCTGACTTCTTTCGCCTATATATACTTGCATACCCTGAAAACATCGAGGAGCACCTCAAAAACCTATTTCCACCATCGCAACCTTCTGTACCCATGAGATCCATCCTGGAGCCTTTTCCGGCGCTCCGCCGGAGGGGGAACTGATCAAGGAGGGCTTCTACATCAACACCATAGCCTCTCCGATGAGTTGTGAGTATTTTACCACAAACCTTTGGGTCCATAGTTATTAGCTAGATGGCTTCTTCTCTCTCTTTGAATCTCAATACAAAGTTCTCCTCGATCTTCTTGGAGATCTATTTGATGTAACTCCTTTTGCGGTGTGTTTGTCGAGATCCGATGAATTGTGGGTTTATGATCAAGTTTACCTATGAGAAATATTTGAATCTCCTCTGAATTCTTTTATGTATGATTGTTTATCTTTGCAAGTCTCTTCGAATTATCAGTTTGGTTTGGCCTACTAGATTGATCTTTCTTGCAATGGGAGAAGTGCTTAGCTTTGGGTTCAATCTTGCGGTGTCCTTTCCCAGTGACAGAGGGGCAGCAAGGCACGTATTGTATTGTTGCCATCGAGGATAAAAAGATGGGGTTTATATCATATTGCTTGAGTTTATCCCTCTACATCATGTCATCTTGCCTAATGCGTTACTCTGTTCTTATGAACTTAATACTCTAGATGCATGCTGGATAGCAGTCGATGTGTGGAGTAATAGTAGTAGATGTAGAATCGTTTCGATCTACTTGTCGTGGACGTGATGCCTATATACATGATCATGCCTAGATATTCTCATAATTATGCACTTTTCTATCAATTGCTCGACAGTAATTTGTTCACCCACCGTAATACTTATGCTTTCTTCAGAGAAGCCACTAGTGAAACCTATGGCCTCCGGGTCTATTTTCCATCATATAAGCTTCCGATCTATCTTATTTTGCAATCTTTACTTTTCAATCTATATCATAAAAATACCAAAAATATTTATCTTATTTTATTATCTCTATCAGATCTCACTTTCGCAAGTGGTCGTGAAGGGATTGACAATCCCTTTATCGCGTTGGTTGCGAGGTTCTTGTTTGTTTGTGTAGGTACGAGGGACTTGAGTGGAGCCTCCTACTGGATTGATACCTTGGTTCTCAAAACTGAGGGAAATACTTATGCTACTTTGTTGCATCACCCTTTCCTCTTCAAGGGAAAACCAACGCAGTGCTCAAGAGGTAGCATCTACTATGCAACCTTCTTCTTGTAGACGTTGTTGGGCCTCCAAGTGCAGAGGTTTGTAGGACAGTAGCAAATTTTCCTCAAGTGGATAACCTAAGGTTTATCAATCCGTGGGAGGTGTAGGATGAAGATGGTCTCTCTCAAACAACTCTGCAACCAAATAACAAAGAGTCTCTTGTGTCCCCAACACACCCAATACAATGGTAAATTGTATAGGTGCACTAGTTCGGCGAAGAGATGGTGGTACAAGTGCAATATGGATGGTAGATATGGGTATTTGTAATCTGAAAATATAAAAACAGCAAGGTAACAAGTGGTAAACGTGAGCGTAAACGGTATTGCAATGCTAGGAAACAAGGCCTAAGGTTCATACTTTCACTAGTGCAAGTTCTCTCAACAATAATAACATAATTGGATCATATAACTATCCCTCAACATGCAACAAAGAGTCACTCCAAAGTCACTAATAATGGAGAACAAACGAAGAAATTATTGTAGGGTACGAAACCACCTCAAAGTTATTCTTTCTGATCGATCTATTCAAGAGTCCGTACTAAAATAACACGAAGCTATTCTTTCCGTTCGATCTATCCTAGAGTTCGTACTAGAATAACACCTTAAGACACAAATCAACCAAAACCCTAATGTCACCTAGATACTCCAATGTTACCTCAAGTATTCGTGGGCATGATTATACTATATGCATAACACAATCTCAGATTCATCTATTCAACTAACACAAAGAACTTCAAAGAGTGCCCCAAAGTTTATACCGGAGAGTCAAGACAAAAACGTGTGCCAACCCTATGCATAGATTCCCAAGGTCACGGAACCCGCAAGTTGATCACCAAAACATACATCAAGTGAGTCACGTGATATCCCATTGTCACCACAGATAAGCACATGCAAGACATACATCAAGTGTTCTCAAATACTTAAAGACTCAATCCGATAAGATAACTTCAAAGGGAAAACTCAATCCATTATAAGAGAGTAGAGGGGGAGAAACATCATAAGATCCAACTATAATAGCAAAGCTCGCGATACATCAAGATCGTGCCAAATCAAGAACACAAGAGAGAGAGAGATCAAACACATAGCTAAAGGTACATACCCTCGGCCCCGAGGGTGAACTAATCCCTCCTCGTCATGGAGAGCGCCGGGATGATGAAGATGGCCACCGGTGAGGGATCCCCTCCTCCGGGTCAGGGGAGCCACGAGGGGCCCACGAGGGTGTGGGGCGCGCCCAGGGGGGTAGGGTGCGCCCTGGACCCTCGTGGCCACCTCGTTGCTTCCCTGACGTCTACTCCAAGTCTCCTGGATTGCGTTTGTTCCAAAAATAACTCTCCCGAAGGTTTCATTCCGTTTGGACTTCGTTTGATATTCCTTTTCTGCGGAACACTGAAATAGGCAAAAAAACAGCAATTTGGTTGGGCCTCCGGTTAGTAGGTTAGTCCGAAAAATAATATAAAAGTGTATAGTAAAGCCCGTTAAACATCCAAAACAGATAATATAATAGCATGGAACAATCAAAAATTATAGATACGTTGGAGACGTATCAAGCATCCCCAAGCTTAATTCCTGCTCGTCCTCGAGTAGGTAAATGATAAAAACAGAATTTTTGATGTGGAATGCTACCTAACTTAATTCTCAATGTAATTTTCTTTATTGTGGCATGAATGTTCAGATCCAAAAGATTCAAGATAAAAGTTCATATTGACATAAAAATAGTAATACTTCAACCATACTAACAATTATTCATGTCTTATGAAAATAACATAGCCAAAGAAAGCTTATCCCTACAAAATCATATAGTTAGGCCATGCTTCATTTTTGTCACACAAAATGCTCCCATCATGCACAACCCCGGTTTCAGCCAAGCAATTGGTTCATACTTTTTAACGCGCTTCAGCTTTTTCAACCCTCATGCAATACATGAGCGTAAGCCATGGATATAGCACTATGGGTGGAGTAGTGTATGATGATAGGGATTGTGTGAGAAGACAAAAAAGGAGAAAGACTCGTATTGACGTGGCTAATCAATGGGCTATAGAGATGCCCATCAATTGATATCAATACGAGGAGTAGGGATTGCCATGCAACGGATGCACTAGAGCTATAAATGTATGAAAGCTCATCAAAAGGAAACTAAGTGGGTGTGCATCCAAATTGCTTGCTCACGAAGACCTAGTGCATTTTGAGGAAGCCCATCATTGGAATATACAAGCCAAGTTCTATAATGAAAAATTCCCACTAGTATATGAATGTGACAACATAGGAGACTCTCTATCATAAAGATCATGGTGCTACTTTGAAGCACAAGTGTGGAAAAAGGATAGTAACATTGTCCCTTCTCTCTTTTTCTCTCATTTTTTTTATTTTTTTATTTGATGGGCTTCTTTGGCCTCTTTTTATTATTATTTGGGCTTCTTTGGCCTCTTTTATTTTTCATAAAGTCCGGAGTCTCATCCCGACTTGTGGGGGAATCATAGTCTCCATCATCCTTTCCTCACATGGGACAATGCTCTAATAATGGAAATCATCACACTTTTATTTATTTACAACTCAATACTTAGGACAAAAAATGACTCTATGTGAATGCCTCCGGTGGTGTACCGGGATACACAATGAATCAAGAGCGACATGTATGAAAGAATTATAAAGGTAGCTTTGCCACAAATACGATGTCAACTACATGATCATGCAAAAGCAATATGACAATGATGGAGTGTGTCATAATAAATGGAACGGTGGAAAGATGCATGGCAATATATCTCGGAATGGCTATGGTAATGCCATAATAACTAGGTATGGTGGCTGTTTTGAGGAAGATATAAGGAGGTTTATGTGTGATAGAGCATATCGTATCACGGGGTTTGGATGCACCGACAAAGTTTGCACCAACTCTCAAGGTGAGAAAGGGCAATGCACGGTACCGTAGAGTCTAGCAAATTGTGGAAGGGTAAGAGTGCATATAATCCATGGACTCACATTAGTCATAAAGAACTCATATACTTATTGCAAAAGTTTAGTACCCTCGAAGCAAAGTACTACTACGCATGCTCCTAGGGGAAGGGTTGGTAGGAGTTAAGCATCGCGCGGCCCCAACCTCCACTCATAAGGAAGGCAATCAAAGAACACCCCATACTTCAAATTTGTCACACAACGTTCACCATACGTGCATGCTATGGGACTTGCCAACTTTAACACAAGTATTTCTCACATTCATAATTACCCAACTAGCATGACTCTAACATTAACACCTTTATATCTCAAATCAATTATCGAGTATCAACTTCTCATAGTATTCAATGCACTTTATATGAAAGTTTTTATTATATCCCTGTTGGATGCTGATGTCTACTACACAACCTTCTCCTTGTAGACATTGTTGGGCCTCCAAGTGCAGAGGTATGTAGGACAGTAGCAAATTTCCCTCAAGTGGATGACCTAAGGTTTATCAATCCGTGGGAGGTGTAGGATGAAGATGGTCTCTCTCAAACAACCCTGCAACCCAATAACAAAGAGTCTCTTGTGTCCCCAACACACCCAATACAATGGTAAATTGTATAGGTGCACTAGTTCGGCAAAGAGATGGTGATACAACTGCAATATGGATGGTAGATATAGGTATTTGTAATCTGAAAATAGAAAAACAGCAAGGTAGCAAGTGATAAAAGTGAGCGTAAACGGTATTGCAATGGTAGGAAACAAGGCCTAAGGTTCATACTTTCACTAGTGCAAGTTCTCTCAACAATAATAACATAACTGGATCATATAACTATCCCTCAACATGCAACAAAGAGTCACTCCAAAGTCATTAATAGCGGAGAACAAACAAAGAGATTATTGTAGGGTACGAAACTACCTCAAAGTTATCCTTTCTGACCGATCTATTCAAGAGTCTGTAGTAAAATAACATGAAGCTATTCTTTCCGTTCGATCTATCATAGAGTTCATACTAGAATAACACCTTATGACACAAATCAACCAAAACCCTAATGTCACCTAGATACTCCATTGTCACCTCAAGTATCCGTGGGCATGATTATATGATATGCATCACATAATCTCAGATTCATCTATTCAACCAACACAAAGTACTTCAAAGAGTTCCCCAAAGTTTCTACCGGAGAGTCAAGACGAAAACATGTGCCAACCCCTATACATAGGTTCATTGGACCTGCAAGTTGATCACCAAAACATACATCAAGTGGATCACGTGAATATCCCATTGTCTCCATAGATAAGCACAGCAAGACATACATCAAGTGTTCTCAAATCCTTAAAGACTCAATCCGATAAGATAACTTCAAAGGGAAAACTCAATTCATCACAAGAGACTAGAGGGGGAGAAACATCATAAGATCCAACTATAATAGCAAAGCTCGCGATACATCAAGATCGTGCGAAGTCAAGAACACGAGAGAGAGAGAGAGAGAGAGAGAGATCAAACACATAGCTGACCGATCATGGAGAGCGCCGAGATGATGAGGATGGCCACCGATGATGGATTCCCCCTCTGGTAGGGTGCCGGAACGGGCTCCCGAGAGGTTTTTGGTGGCTACAGAGGCTTGTAGCAGCGGAACTCCCGATCTATTCTGTTCCCCAAAGGTTTTAGGGTATATGGACTTATATAGGCGAAAGAAGTCGGTCAGGGAGCCACGAGGGGCCCACGAGGGTGGGGGCGCGCCCAGGGGAGGTGGGCGCGCCTCCCTGCCTCGTGGCCACCTTGAAGCTTCCCTTACGTGCACTCCAAGTCCCCTGGATTGCTTCCGTTCCGAAAATAACTTTCCCGAAGGTTTCATTCGGTTTGGACTCCATTTGATATTCCTTTTCTTTGAAACACTGAAACAGGCAAGAAAACAGCAATATGGGCTGGGCCTCCGGTTAATAGGTTAGTCCCAAAAATAATATAAAAGTGCTTAGTAAAGCCCAAAAACATCCAAAACATATAATATAATAGCATGGATGCTTCATAAATTATAGATACATTGGAGACGTATCAGCATCCCCAAGCTTAATTCCTGCTCGTCCTCGAGTAGGTAAATGATAAAATAAAGAATTTATGAAGTGTGAATGCTAGCAGGTGCACAAGTTTGATCAATGATAATTTGAATCACCTTTTCTAGCATGATTATATGTCATAACAGTAGTTCATCTCATAAAACTTCTCAAGATCAAGTAACAAGCTATTCACATGTTAAAGCATAGACCATAAAATTTCTTGAAAACTAGCAAACTTCATTCTCAGTCATCAAACAATTACAATTCATCTTATTTTCAGGAAGGGTCTATGTCAGAGCTTTGCTTTAGCAAACTCCACATACTCAACTATCATATAATATTCCATGATTGCTACCACTCAAAGCATATTCTTAGAACAAATAGCATCCATCAAACACACAGAAAGATAGGGGCTTAGTGTTTTGCCTCCCAACTCACTTATCATATAGATAATTGTCAACAATAATAATTCATGATCAAACATATTTGCATGGCCATATATGCTTAGATCTTTCCCCAACACACGATGCTTGCCAACTAAAGAGAAGATTGGAATGAGAAGGAATACTACTGACTCTTGCATAAAAGTAAAAGATAGGCCCTTCGCAGAGGGAAGCAGGGATTTGCAGAGGGGCCAGAGCTCGATTTTGAAATAGAGATGAAAATAATTTTGAGAGGTATGCTTTCATTGTCAACATAACAACCAAGAGTACCCAATATCTTCCATACTACATACATTATAGGCGGTTCCCAAACAGAATGGTAAAGTTTTTACTCCCCCTCCACCAACAATCACCAATCCATGGCTTGCCGAAACAACGGGTGCCTCCAACTAACATCAATCCTGGGGGAGTTTTGTTTGCAATTATTTTTGATTTGATTTTGATCTTTTGATCATGGGACTGGGCATCCCAGTTACCAGCCATTTTTCTCATAAATGATGAGCGGAGTTCATTCATCTTGAGAATAACCCATCTAGCATGGAAGATACTAACAGCCCCTAGTCGCTACATGAGCGATTCGGGCATACAAAACAGAATATTATTTGAAGGTTTAGAGTTTGGCACATGCAAATTTACTTGGAACGGCAGGTAAATGCTGCACATAGGTAGGTATGGTGGACACTCATGGAAGAAACTTGGTTCAAGGAATTTGGATGCACAAGCAGTATTCCCACTTAGTACAAATATTTTGGCTAGCAAAGGATTCTAAAAAGCAAGCACCACATGTTGGAGGATCTATAACAATATAACTTCTATACAAATACACCCAAGTATAACTCATTACATTGTCTTCCTTGTCCAACTTCAACTAATTTGCTCAGGTTTGAAAATAATTAATGGGGCTCACAATCATAGAAGATGTCTAAGATAGTATATTTATATGTGAAATCTCTCTTCCTTCAATATTCTTTCATGAATTGTTCAAGTGACCAATACAATGCTTGCTAAACTTCAATAAATTTGCACCTCTACTTCTTAGATGTGAAGTCATTACTACCCATGGGATAAGCATATATAATTTCAGATTTATGACATTCAACTCATTCAACCATTTACTCATAGGATATAAGTGAAGCACACGAGTAAATGAAAAACTACTCCAAAAAGATATAAGTGAAGATCAATGAGTAGTTAAATAATTATGTAGCTATGTGAAGACTCTCTCTCATTTAAGAATTTAAGATCTTGGTATTTTATTCAAACAGCAAGCAAAGCAAAATAAAATGACATTGCAAGGATAGCACAACTCATGTGAAGAAGCAAAAACTTAGGTTCAACCGATACTAACCGATAGTTGTTGAAGAAGAAAGGTGGGATGCCTACCGGGGCATCCCCAAGCTTGGATGCTTGAGACTTCTTGAAATATTATCTTGGGGTGCCTTTGGCATCCCCAAGCTTGAGCTTTTGTGTCTCCTTAATTCCTTTTATACCTCGGTTTCCTAAATCTCAAAAGCTTCATCCACACCAAACTCAACAAGAACTCGTGAGATAAGTTAGTATAAACCAATGTAAAAGACTTATCATTTTCTACTGTAACAAATCACTAAAATTATTATTCAACATTGCATACTAAATGTCTATGCATATTTAATACTCCTATCCTCAAACAGAATCATTAAACAAGCAAACATATGCAAACAATGCAAACATAACAGCAATCTGCCAAAACAGTATAGTCTGTAAAGAATGCAAGATTCATCATACTTCCCTAACTCCAAAAATTATGAGAAAAATACTACGCTGTAGAAGATTTATCAGAGCTCAATATGCAAAATGTTTGAACATTACATCATTCTCTTACTTTCCTAGGGAATTTTTGCAACAGCGGTAAACTTTCTGTTTTCAAACAGCAACATGTATACTAGCAAAATAAGCATGGTAAAGGCTATCCTTGACATTTTTATTGAAAATATAGATGCAAAAAATTATTCTAAATAACAGAAAGCAAATACAAACAAAAGAAAATGACCCTCCAAGCAAAACACATATCATGTGGTGAATAAAAATATAGCTCCAAGTAAAGTTACCGATGAACGAAGACGAAAAAGGGGATGCCTTCCAGTGCATCCCCAAGCTTAGGCTCTTGGTTGTCCTTGAATGTTACCTTGGGGTGCCTTGGGAATCCCCAAGATTAGGGCTCTTGCCACTCCTTATTCCATAATCCATCGAATCTTTACCCAAAACTTGAAAACTTCACAACACAAAACTCAACAGAAAACTTGTAAGCTCCGTTACTATAAGAAAATAAATACACCACTTAGGTACTGTTGTGAACTCATTATAAATTCATATTGGTGTAATATCTACTGTATTGCAATTTCTCTATGGTTCATACCCTCCGATACTACTCATAGATTCATCAAAATAAGCAAACAACACATAGAAAACAGAATCTGTCAAAAACAGAACAGTCTGTAGTAATATGTATCATTCGAATACTTCTGTAACTGAAACAATTCTACCAAATTAGGAAAAGCTGAGAAATTTGTGTACCAATCCAGAGAAAAAAGAATCAGATCAGAAGCACGTTTGTGTGAATTATCAAAACGAATTTACTGGGTGCACAAGTTTCTGATTTTCAGCAGGATCAACACAACTATCACCGTAAGGTGACCTAAAGGTCTTACTTGGCACTTTATTAAAACAAAAGCTATAAAACGTGATTACTACAGTAGCATAATCATGTGTACACACAAAAACAGTAAGGATAAATATTGGGTTGTCTCCCAACAAGCGCTTTTCTTTAATGCCTTTTAGCTAGGCATGATGATGACAATGATGCTCACATAAAAGATAAGAATTGAAACACAACGGGAGCATCATGAAGTATATGACTAGCACATTTAAGTCTAACCCATTTCCTATGCATAGGGATTTTGTGAGAAAACAACTTATGGGAACAATAATCAACTAGCATAGGAAGGCAAAACAAGCATATCTTCAAAACTTTAAGCACATAGAGAGGAAACTTGTTCCTACAAGCATATGTTCCTCCCTCATAATAATTTTCAGTAGCATCATGAATGAATTCAACAATATAACTTGCACCTAAAGCATTATTTTCATGATCTACAAGGATAGAAAATTTACTACTCTCGACATAAGCAAAATTCTTCTCATTCGGAATAGTGAGAGTATCATAAGAGACTCGAATACTATAAATTATTTCCACATTAAAAGGGTAAAGTTCATTAAAAGGGTAATCATAATCATGACAAGTTTTATAAATATAATCATCACTACTTTTTATGGCATAAGTTTCATCACAATAATCATCATAAGTAGCAACTTTGTTCTCATCATAATCGATTGAAACCTCTTCCAAGATAGTGGAATCATCACTAAATAAAGTCATGACCTCTCCAAATCCACTTTCATATATATTATAAGATTCAACATCCTCCAAAATAGTGGGATCATTACTTCCTAAAGTTGACACTCTTCCAAACTCACTTTCATCAATATAATCATCATAGGTAAGAGGCATGCCATCATCATAACAACTTTGCATATCAAAACTTGGGGGACTAAAAATATCATCTTCATCAAACATAGCTTCCCCAAGCTTGTGGCTTTGCATATCATTAGCATCATGGATATTCAAGGATTCATACTAACAACGTTGCAATCATGCTCATCATACAAAGGTCTAATACCAAACATTTTAATGCATTCTTCTTCTAGCAATTGAGCACAATTTTCCTTTCCATCATTCTCACGAAAGATATTAAAAAGATGAAGCGTATGAGGCAAACTCAATTCCATTTTTTGTAGTTTTCTTTTATAGACTAAACTAGTCATAAAACAAGAAACAAAAAGATTCGGTTGCAAGATCTAAAGATATACCTTCCAGCACTCACCTCCCTGGAAACGGCGCCAAAAAAGAGCTTGATGTCTACTACACAACCTTCTCCTTGTAGACGTTGTTGGGCCTCCAAGTGCAGAGGTTTGTAGGACAATAGCAAATTTCCCTCAAGTGGATAACCTAAGGTTTATCAATCTGTGGGAGGCGTAGGATGAAGATGGTCTCTCTCAAACAACCCTGCAACCAAATAACAATGAGTCTCTTGTGTCCCAAACACACCCAATACAATGGTAAATTGTATAGGTGCACTAGTTCGGCGAAGAGATGGTGATACAAGTGCAATATGGATGATAGATATGGGTATTTGTAATCTGAAAATATAAAAACAGAAAGGTAACAAGTGGTAAAAGTGAGCGTAAATGGTATTGCAATGCTAGGAAACAAGGCCTAAGGTTCATACTTTCACTAGTGCAAGTTCTCTCAACAATAATAACATAATTGGATCATATAATTATCCCTCAACATGCAACAAAGAGTCACTCCAAAGTCACTAATAGCGGAGAACAAACGAAGAGATTATTGTAGGGTACGAAACCACCTCAAAGTTATTCTTTCTGATTGATCTATTCAAGAGTCCGTAGTAAAATAACACTAAGCTATTCTTTCCGGTCGATCTATCCTAGAGTTCGTACTAGAATAACACCTTAAGACACAAATCAACCAAAACCCTGATGTCACTTAGATACTCCAATGTCACCTCAAGTATCCATGGGCATGATTATACAATATGCATCACACAATCTCAGAATCATCTATTCAACCAACACAAAGAACTTCAAAGAGTGCCCCAACGTTTCTACCGGAGAGTCAAGACAAAAACGTGTGCCAACCCTATGCATAGATTCCCAAGGTCACGGAACCCGCAAGTTGATCACCAAAACATACATCAAGTGAATCACGTGATATCCCATTGTCACCACAGATAAGCACATGCAAGACATACATCAAGTGTTCTCAAATCCTTAAAGACTCAATCCAATAAGATAACTTCAAAGGGAAAACTCAATCCATTACAAGAGAGTAGAGGGGGAGAAACACCATAAGATCCAACTATAATAGCAAAGCTCGCGATACATCAAGATCATGCCAAATCAAGAACACGAGAGAGAGAGAGATCAAACACATAGCTACTGGTACATACCCTCAGCCCCGAGGGTGAACTACTCCCTCCTCGTCATGGAGAGCGCCGAGATGATGAAGATGGCCACCGGTGAGGGATCCCCCCCCCCTCCGGCAGGGTGCGGGAACAGGGTCCCGATTGGTTTTTGGTGGCTACAGAGGCTTGCGGCGGCAGAACTCCCGATCTATTGTGCTCCTGGATGTTTTTGGGGTATATGGGTATATATAGGCAAAAGAAGTCGGTCAGGGGAGCCACGAGGGTGGGGGCGCGCCCAGGGGGGTAGGGCGCGCCCTGGACCCTTGTGGCCACCTTGTTGCTTCTCTGACGTCTACTCCAAGTCTCTTGGACCGCGTTTGTTCCAAAAATAACTCTCCCGACGGTTTCATTCTGTTTGGACTCCGTTTGATATTCTTTTTCTGCAAAACACTGAAATAGGCAAAAAAACAGCAATTTGGACTAGGCCTCCGGTTAGTAGGTTAGTCCCAAAAATAATATAAAAGTGTATAGTAAAGCCCATTAAACATCCAAAATAGATAATATAATAGCATGGAACAATCAAAAATTATAGATACGTTGGAGACGTATTAGCCCGCAAAGAAGAAGCAATTGTTCTCTCAGGATCAGGTCGAGACAAAGCAGGTGCCAGTCAACGACGGGGGCTCACGCCCCACCTTCACCATAGGCGCTGGCCTCCCCACAGATTAGGAAGAGGCGTTGGTCGGTTTCCTCCATGCGAATAAGGATGTGTTTGCATGGGAGGCGACGGACTTGGTTGGCGTCCCACGAGATGTGATCGAACACCATTTGATGTTGTGCCCAGGTACGCGCCCAGTGAAGTAGAAGGCGCGGCGGCAAGACCCGGAGAAGCAATTGTTCATCATCCAGGACGTCCGCAAGCTGCAAGAAGATGGCGTCATTCAGGAGGTGCGGCACCCGGATTGGCTGGCCAACCCTGTCATTGTCCCCAAGAAGGGCGGAAAGGAGCGCATGTGCGTCGACCTCACGAGCCTCAACAAGGCGTGCGCTCAGGACCCGTTCCCTCTTTCACGCATTAATCAAATTGTTGACTACACCGCCAAGTGCGACTTGTTGTGCTTCCTAGACGCGTTCTCGGGCTACCACTAGATCAAGATGGCGGTGCAGAACATCGAGAAGACAGCCTTCCTTTCCCCATGCGGGGTGTACTGCTACTCCTGCATGCGCTTTGGGCTGCGGAATGCCGACGCGACCTTCCAGCGATTGATGCACATCGCCCTGGGATAGCAGCCCGAAAGTATTATTTGTGCCTCTTGTGCGGCCGTTTTTATGTATATGTGTATTCTGAAAGTTAGCAGTCGTTGGCTTCAGCCCAGACACATACAATGCGGGGGTGTTCGCGAAAAATATGCATAATCACGCTTGATCCAACGTCTTGGTCCATTAAGGAGGTGATCGCATGTCGAACTAGGCAACCAGACTATATAGCTGTAACACTTTCACTTAGCCATAGGAGTTTGAGGGTGGGGCTACTATGTAGCCCCTAGTACTTTTGCGTGCATCCGAATACGGGCGCGTGTGTACATGGCTGGGAAACGGCCCTTCGTTAATGCGGAGGAATCCTAAAGATTCTGGTAAGTCTTCGAGTGGTTGAACAGTCTCTCGCTGTATCATGACAGTCAGTTTTCAGCTTTCTCTACTGAGGTGCTCATCCGGAATAACCAGGGCACAATCGCAGTAGTTCTCCTTTGGCCGCCTTAGCCGATAAGAATGGAACGTAAGGCAGCAAACCCAGGAGCCGGGCAAACCCAACATTTGACCAAAGACATGATTCAGAGTTGATGCATATAAGGCCAAACTCGTGATGCCGAACACTCCCGAAGGTATTCGGACTTTATAACAGAAAAAGGGCTGAAGAATGCCCTTTCATTATAAACCATGTATTTCCAGGTACGTGCATTAGTCTGTCGTGGCGAAATGCCAAAATCGGCAGTGCCCTCTGTGGGTATAGTACCCATGGGATGTGTAAACAACAAGAGGCAATAGAAAAGGTTTACACAGGGGCTTAATCTAAAGAGAAACCTTTGAGCAGGGCCCTGCTGCACGTCTGCGCCTTTGTCTCCGTTGTGCCGTGTCCTGGAAGGGTATCGCACGAATGTTGTCTGTAAAAAGAAACTCGTGTAGAAGAGTGCAACGTAAGCATGCGATGGATAGTAAAAGTATAAGACATTGACCTACCAATACGGTTGAGCCAAGAGTGGGGCTATATTAAATATCTATAGCCCCTGGTGTCCTCTATGGGATTACGTACGTGGCGCCCTGGATCGGTTTCATCCGGGCTGCCGGACTCGTCTAACCGTGTTCGTGGTCTTAATGACCAGTCATGCTTTCTCGTGTTGGAGGTCGCTTAGAGTCCGGTCGCTGGAGCCGTCGCGTATTCCTCCGTGCGTGAAGAGCGCTCTGTGTTGCCGTTAACAGTGATGACGCCTCGTGGACCGGGCATCTTGAGTGTGAGGTAGGCATAATGCGGCACTGCGTTGAAGCGGGCGAAGGCTGTTCTTCCAAGCAATGCGTGATAGCCGCTTTGGAAGGGTGCGATGGTGAAGAGTAGTTCTTCGCTTCTGGAGTTGCGTGGGGAGCCGAATGTTACCTCCAGTACGACGAAGCCCCTGCCGTAGGCTTCAACGCCTGGTATCACCCCTTCAAAGGTGGTGTTGCTTTGGCTGATTGATATGGAGCATCCCTACGTCATCCCCATGGACTCTACTTCAACTCGTCAAGCACCTCGAGGACCAACGACAAGAGCACGTGCACGCACCATCGAGACCGAGGTGAACTATTTCCTCTTCGAGTTCCACTCAAATTCATTCGAGAGTTGGGTCCTACCTCAAACGGAGGTGTTGTGCATGATTAGGTTTCAAGGTGTTGATGATGGAGAGGCTAGCATGAAGACCCAAGCACCTACGGTCGAGGAGAAGAGGAGAGAAGCGAGAAGAGAGAAGAAGGAGAGGCTCTGGACACCCCGAGTGCCCGGGCACTTTGGCCCCGGAGGCCCGGCCCCTCCATGGCGCTGCTCCCAGCCGGCCCCGGGTGCCCGGCCTGCAGCCCCGGGTGCCCGGCCTTACTTGGCCAGCCGCGGCCCAGGCCACCCCCGGGTGCCCAGGCTTGAGGCCCTGGGTGCCCGGCCCTCCCTCTAGCGCCACAGGCCACTGGCCCGGGTGCCCGGCCTCTGGACACCGGGTGCCCGACCCCTCCCTGGTCCGCGCCCAGCTCGCCCCCGGGTGCCCGGGCCCTCAACCCCGGGTGCCCGGCCTACCCCACGCCAGCCACCAGCCCCGCCCCGGGTGCCCGGCCGGTTTGACCCCGGGTGCCCGCACCACTCCGTGGGCCTGCGTGCCTCTTTGGGTTTTTACCCTTGTATCCCCCCTCCTCCTCTTATTTGGTCCCTAGACTATATATACCCCTTCCCTAGCTCATTGAGAGGATAGCTAAGAATAGACACAAATCATAGAGCTTAGCTCACGTACCTCCCCTTGTGGGATTCCTCTTGAGAGAGAAGACTCCATTGGAGTACAAGACCTCCATTGGAGAAGATCCCTAGGGATTCAAGCCCCCCTTGAGGGAAGGATCTACCTAGATCATCAAGCCCTCATCTCCTTCATAGGATTTGGGATGAACTCTACCATGTATCTTGTTTCCCTTTGATTGTTCATGTACCTTGTGGATCTTGTGTGTTTGTTGGTCTAGTGGATGTGTGATTGGACTTGTTCTTGAGTGTTCCTCTTGTTTTCTCTCTTGTGTTCATCTTGTTCTTGGGGATTCCCCCTCCAATTCATGAAAGATCTTCACTTAGGGTTCCACCCTACAACATCTTGGTATCATGAGCCATGGTTTCTCATGAAATTGGAGCCCCCCTCTTTGTTTTCTAGCCTAATTTTGTGTGTTCTTCCCCAATTTTGAAAATTCCCCACCAAAAATAGCCCCAATTGTTTTTTGTGATTTGTTGGTTTGATGAGATTTTGTTGGATTTGATCCATGGATTTGCTTGGTTTCAAGTGGATCTAGCATTCCCCCATCCATCTCCACCTTTCCCTCCACAAAATCTACCAATTTCTTGCATCTTCCCACGAATTTCCACCCAAACCCGTCAACCTCGGGCACCCGGACCCCCCCCCCCCGCGCGCATCCCCGCTGACCACCCCTGGTGCCCGCACCCCCGGGCTGTTTGCCCCTGACCACTCCGGGTGCCCGCACCCCCAAACCCCGGGCACCCGCACCCCCCGAATCAGCCCACTACCAACACCATTTCGGCCATAACTTTTGCTCCCGGAGTCCGTTTTTGACGTTCTTTAGCTCGTTGAGTAGCTATTGACATCCCCCATCCATATAGATAGGTTTCATCACCATTTGACTCCATAAAAAATTGGCATTTTGGCATCTTCGCATAGGCCATCCACCATATCATCCGCCAAACCACCATAGCTTTCCACAACCTAACCCATTTTCGATCCATATAGCATTTGTGGTTGCTTGAGTGGTGACTTGAGTCTCCTAAGGTGTTTCGGCTACTTAGGGATGGTTGCTTTCTCATCAACCACCACCACCACTCCCGCATTGCTAACTCCGGAACCACCAACGCATTCCACTAGCACCATTTGACATTTTCCTTGAGATTTTAAGTTCGCGGTTTTTTACCGTTTCCTAAGGTGTTTCGGCTACTTAGGGATGGGTCTACATCATCTTGGTATCTACATCAAGAACACCGCCACTCATCATCGCCACAAGGTCGTCATCGACATCGACCACTTCACCATTTTGACAACCTAACCGTAAGCAAGAACGGTAACCTCCATATCACTTTGGTATTGTGGTATCCCTTCATTGTACATTCTTGCCATTACACTGTTAATCCTTTAGCCCATTTTGTGTCACTTGCCTATTGAGACTAGCCATTGAGTATTGCCGGCAATGTTACTTGTGCACATTAGTGATCCATACCTTCCATTGCATACATACCATATCATATTGGTATCATTGTGGCATCATCATATCTTCCATTGTGTCACAAGATTGTTCCCGAATATACACACTTACTATCTTGGTTTGTGCATTTTGCATAAGTGGCCATATAAAACAAAAGAGAATAAGCTTTTAAGCAAAAGGAAAAGAGAGCAAAGAGCTTGTAAGCAAAGAGCCATAGCATCGCCACATCGCATACCATACTACCATATTGATCATCTTGGATCATCGTGTGTGGAACATTGGGAACATCATACACATAGCATACTTGGGATAGGAAGCTCATACATTTGCATCTTATAGGTTGTGCACAAGTGTCGTATCCGCCTATTGAGCAATCGTGCTAGCGTCTCTCTTGAGTTGTGCAACACGAGCATTTTCCGTGGATTCCACATTTTGTGCTCATTCCTTGGTTGCACAACCCCATTTATCCATCCGTGTGTGTGTTTCCGTGTGCCACCCATTGCTATTGGTCTACTTGTTTCACTTGTGAATTTGTGAATCTTTTCCAACATTATTGACTCTTGCTAACATTTTGCATCAAATTTTTGTGCCACTATCCTCACAGAGCTCCACTATAAGCTTTACTTGATAGGTGTGAGTGAACAAGTCCGGTACCAATTCCACTATTCTTTCATCTCACATTGATTGAAACGGGATACATCCTCAACTTTGGGAAAAGGTAACTTGGTATTGTTTATCTCATTTCCTACTCACCTCTACTCGAGTCTTGTGATGGATAGGCAAGGCATTTCATCTCCGGTCTTCCACGACAATGACAACACGAACAACTACATCACCAAAACGTCCATCTTCGGACTACAATGAGCAATGCAAGGCATTGAGCGACTCGCCATCGACATTCGCCAAAATGAAGCAAGGATAAGGGACTACCTCGACACCAAGTTGGCCGAACAAAGGGATCAAGTACGAGACATGATGGCCAACTACAAGTCTTCTTCCCCTTTGTCATCTTCAAGGCGGCGACGCTCAAGTGGCCAGTCTTTGGAACGTCATCGAGCTCAAGCACTACAACACCATCAAGATGAAGCTTCTCGCGATGCGTACACCTACAAGTCCCAAAAAGCTCTACATCAAGCTACGGCTAGACATAATGAGCACAAGAGAAGACCGCGAGACAAGCACAACCAAGATGGAGCTACGACTACTACAACCACTTCGGCATCTTCGCCAAGTGTCATCAAGGCATCTTTGCCTTTGGACGTATGGCATCTTCGCCTACCTCTGACGAGTATGCCTACATCGGCCTTCCTCCACGGCGACGGTGACGAGATGATCGAGCATGGGATTTTCCCTTAGGTCATGGAGGAGAGCGATGATGTGCCATCTTTGGCCTTCATCCATGGCGATGGCGATGACATGGTTGAGCATGGGATTTTCACTTCGACCACGGCGACGTATGATGACTTGAGTGACTTGTGCCACCATATTGAGAGTGAGAGTGACTTCACCACTAGCCCCATATATGATGAGTTGCCACAATTTCCATGTGAGGAGAGCCACCACCACCACAACTTGAGTGATTTGAGTGACTCCACCATATGTGACATTGAGTGCACCTACCTTGAGGGAGGGAGTGAGCCACCACCACATAGAGAGAGTGAGGTAGTTGATAGGGCATGTGAGGCCACTATGATTTTTGACGACTTAACCTCTACCTCTATTGTGTCTTCTCCTTTGGTGCTAGGTCCCATTTATGATGACGCGCCGATCCTCGACGACTTCGTCCTCCCTTTGGACAAGACGATGGCCATGGTGGAATATGATGCACCTCCCACATGGTTCCATCATGATGATGACGTTGACCATGCTTTGGTCTTTCCCACCTCACCTACACCACTTGAGTGGAACGAGAAAGGTAACATAGGTGAAGGTGATGCTCTTGTCCCACTAGTGGACATTCTTGACATTTATTGCTTGCATGATGTTGATCTACCTATTTCCATGCTTCATGCTAGTGCGATTACCCCATGCGATGATTTGCCCATTTATGATGAGTTTGATGATTCTCATGTGGAGTCTATTAGTTGTGATGCCATGTTACATAGGATTTCTTGTGATAATTCTCTTGGTCACATCATGTTTGATAATCCGATTGACTTGTCATATGCTATGCATGAGATCACTCATATGTCTTATTTGCAATCTCATCATAGTGACTATGCATATGCCATTAAAATTAATCCAATTTGCACATATGGCATAGATGACAAGCCCATGGTTATTGGCATTTGTTTTTCTTGTGATGATATTGATATGCTCCCTTTGCATCATTTATCTACTATGCCATGCCATGATCACATTGTTCCAACTATGCATTGTTTCGGATGTTATCCATTTTCTCCATATGATGTTTCCGCTATTGCTCATGAGGAGATCCCCATAGTTTCCTCATCCATATTAGGAGATTTTGATCCATCCCATACTTTGCATGATCCCACTACTTGTGTGCACAATATGCTGCCCATGAATAAACATGCTATTGATGTGCCATATACTTCTATGCCAAGTTTGCATCCCCATCGTGTCATACACAATAACTATTCTTTCATGATGGATGACATGTTCTTATACCATGCATCAAATTTATTTGAGCGATGCTTATCTTGTGCTAACTCACATGTGCACATACACATCATGATGGATGATGTGTACATTTACCACGCGCACAATTTCTTTGGTTTGTGTTTCTTTTGTATAGGTACCCATGAATACTTGTCAATCTCACAATCCCATGAGTTGACAAAACGAGCTCTAGAGAGCAACGATGACTTGGGATCACATGGATTGCCTTTCCCACCGCTCTCTTCACGCAAAGACTTCGCGCATTTCTTCTACATGGCTCTCACATGGTTATGGGTTATCGTCCATTACATCTTATATGCCCATCTTGCCATGTTCACTTAGCATGATATGCTCATTCCTATGACTTTGCCATGCATTTGTGACCCATGCTTTGCATTACACATGATGATTGATTCTACTACTTGTATGTGTATTTGCAAGCTTGGTGGAGATATTGCTTGTTATTGCCATGTTTGCTATGTGCCCCATGCCTACAATGATACTATGATCTTGCTTTGTGTTCGTGCTCGCGATATGTCATGTGCATTGCCTATATCTCTTATTTGTTCACATGACATGATTTCCATGATTTCCTCTAGTGTGTTGCATCTTCGCTCCACTAGTTTGCATGACTTGATTTCTATGCTTTCTCATGTTGCATCCAACTCTTGGATTACTCGCTCCTATCACATGTTTGGTTGCAACCATGTCATTCCTTCACATATGCCATGTCCCATTGATTGCTACATGCTTGCCTTGATTGCCTCACACATGATGAACAATTGCTCTTTCCATTGTGTTGAGTGCCACATTATCTTCACCACACCATATACACATTATGCTTGGATTGTCTTGCACTTGCAAGTGTTTAGACATATCATCTTCTTTGGTGTTGTGAATGATTCTTATGCTTACCATCGACCATTTGCTGAGTGCTTTATGCATGTTTGCTATGATCTTGAGGTTGATGCTTGTTTTAGCATCTTTACCTCACCTTTGCATGCTTGTTTCCATGATGCTTTTCCACTTGCTCAAGTTATGTGCTTACATGCCATGCCACCCTCCCTTGTCACACCATATGCTATGCTTGATGACGACACTTGTTTGGTGAATCACCTCTTAAATGCTCGGTGTTGCTCTAACGCTAACCGCAATTGTTTTTCCAAGTGTTTGTTCTACTTGCTCCTTTTGAAGGAATCACGAGACGGTGCGACATTGGAGAGTGCCCATTTCAAGATTGACGATGATGAGTACTTGGTGGTTGTCCACTTCTACACGGCGACGCCCTCTCTTTCCCATGGTGATGAAGATCACGATCCGTGGACAGATCTCTCCCAAGGGAGGGGAGATGATGCGGAGCATCCCTATGTCATCCCCATGGACTCTACTTCAACTCGTCAAGCACCTCGAGGACCAACGACAAGAGCACGTGCACGCACCATCGAGACCGAGGTGAACTATTTCCTCTTCGAGTTCCACTCAAATTTATTCAAGAGTTGGGTCCTACCTCAAACAGAGGTGTTGTGCATGATTAGGTTTCAAGGTGTTGATGATGGAGAGGCTAGCATGAAGACCCAAGCACCTACGGTCGAGGAGAAGAGGAGAGAAGCGAGAAGAGAGAAGAAGGAGAGGCTCTAGACACCCCGGGTGCCCGGGCACTTTGGCCCTGGAGGCCCGGCCCCTCCATGGCGCTGCTCCCAGCCGGCCCCGGGTGCCCGGCCTGCAGCCCCGGGTGCCCGGCCTCACTTGGCCAGCCGCGGCCCAGGCCACCCCCGGGTGCCCGGGCTTGAGGCCCTGGGTGCCCGGCCCTCCCTCCAGCGCCACAGGCCACCGGCCCGGGTGCCCAGCCTCTGGACACCGGGTGCCCGGTCCCTCCCTGGGCCGCGCCCAGCTCGCCCCCGGGTGCCCGGGCCCTCAACCCCGGGTGCCCGGCCTACCCCACACCAGCCACCAGCCCCGCCCTGGGTGCCCGGCCGGTTTGACCCCGGGTGCCCGCACCACTCCGAGGGCCTGCGTGCCTCTTTGGGTTTTTACCCTTGTATCCCCCCTCCTCCTCTTATTTGGTCCCTAGACTATATATACCCCTTCTCTAGCTCATTGAGAGGATAGCTAAGAATAGACACAAATCATAGAGCTTAGCTCATGTACCTCCCCTTGTGGGATTCCTCTTGAGAGAGAAGACTCCATTGGAGTACAAGACCTCCATTGGAGAAGATCCCTAGGGATTCAAGCCCCCCTTGAGGGAAGGATCTACCTAGATCATCAAGCCCTCATCTCCTTCATAGGATTTGGGATGAACTCTACCATGTATCTTGTTTCCCTTTGATTGTTCATGTACCTTGTGGATCTTGTGTGTTTGTTGGTCTAGTGGATGTGTGATTGGACTTGTTCTTGAGTCTTCCTCTTGTTTTACTCTCTTGTGTTCATCTTGTTCTTGAGGATTCCCCCCTCCAATTTGTGAAAGATCTTCACTTAGGGTTCCACCATACAACACTGATTTTCGATGAGTCTATCCCCATCCTGCGGACAGTGTCCTGGTATATTAAATTGAGACTACTGCCGCCGTCCATGAGGACGTGAGTAAGATGGTATCCGTCAATTATTGGGTCGATCACCAGGGCATCTCATCCTCCACGCCGAATACCTGTCAGGCATTCCGTGTGATCGAAAGTGATCGGACAAGCCAACCAGTGATTAGGTGTGGGTACGACGGGCTTTTATAGCGTATGCGTCTCTGAGCGCGCAATCGTGCCTTCTTGTGGATGTGTGAGTCGCGTGGATCATGTTTACTGTTGTTACCTCTAGCGGGAATTTTTTCTGTCCCCCAGTGTTCGGCTGGCGGGGCTCATCCTCGTCTACACTTGGTGTTTCCCTTCCCTTATGTTCGGCATTTAATTTGTCGGCCTGCTTGAAGACCCAGCATTCTCTGTGAGTGTGGTTCGCAGGTTTGTCGGGGGTGCCATGAATTTGGCACAGTCTGTCCAGGACTCTATTCACACCGGACGGTCCTTCTTTGCTACCTTTAACTGGCTTATTTTGATGACCGGGTCAAGAGCCCCTGAATCCGGCGTTGACCGTTGTGTTATCCGGGCTCTCTTCCTTGTTTTGATGTTTGTTTTTGTTGCGCCATGGCTTCCTGTTGCCATCCCTTATTTCGGATGTGCTTGGGTCGCTGGTGCCTTTATGGGCCAACCAGCTATCTTCACCCGCGCAAAAGCGGGTCATCAAGCTTGTTAAGGCTGCCATTGTCCTTGATTTTTCTTGGCCGAGGTGTCTGGCAAGACACTCGTCTCGGATGCTATGTTTGAACACCGCTAAGGCCTCGGCATCCGGACAATCGACAATTTGATTCTGCTTAGTGAGGAATCTGTTCCAAAGTTTGCAAGCGGACTCTCCGGGCTGTTTGATTATGTGACCTAAATCGTCCGCATCCGGAGGTCAGACATAAGTCCCTTGAAAATTGGCCCTGAAAGCATCCTCGAGTTCCTCCCAACTTGCAATTGAGTTTTCGGGGAGGCCTTTCAACCAGTGTCGAGATGGCCCCTTCAACTTGAGGGGAAGGTATTTGATGGCGCGGAGGTTGTCCCCACGAGCCATGTGTATATGCAGGATAAAATCCTCGATCCAGACCCCTGGGTCTGTCGTTCTGTCGTATGCCTCTATGTTCACAGGTTTGAAACCCTATGGAAATTTGTGGTCCAGTACTTCTTTGGTGAAACACAGGGGGTGAGTAGCCCCTCTGTATCTGGACGTGCTATGGATGTCGTCGGCTGTTGTTGTGTCCGGTGTTGATTCCGAACTAGTATCCAATCGGTATGATCGTTTTGGTGACCATAGTCCCGCGCCGAGGTGTTTCCTTTTGACCCGTAGATGGATCTAGCCGCGCCAGCTTTCTTATCCAGGTGCGCACGTAAATCGTGCGCGGTGTCGGTGGCTGCTTTATCGTGGTTATGAAGTGGTTCGTCTGGCCTCCTGGTCGTGTTCTTCTTTGGTGGAATGGCCTCATTGTCAAATTCTGGCAGCAGCTTGCATTTTGGATAGCTCTTTGTATGGCGATCGTCGCCATACTTTTCTTCAGTGTCTAGCACTTTATTCCATCTGCGATTGAGCATTTCCTGTGCGGCCTTTATCCGTTGCTTCTGCTTCTTTAGACTTCTCGCAGTGGCCATAAGCCTTCTGTGGAGGTTATCTAGTTCCAAGCGTGTTTCCAGGATGATGAATGCATCGTCATCCGGACTGTGTTCTTGTCCTGGGGCGGTTTGGTGAACTCGTCCCTCCGGATCATTGTGATCGGGTGTCTCCTCCGAACTGTGTTCGGCATGACCTGGCTCATCCTGCTCCATCGCTGGGTCCATATGGTTGTTGTTGCCTTCAGAGTTGACTGGGGTGTCAATCTTTCTGGCGCTCTTGTCGCTATTTTTACTGTTGCTTGACTTGGAGCGGCGTCTACGCCGTCATTTTGGCTTTTTCCCGGGGGTTTTATCTTCCGGATTGTCGCCGTCGTCCTCCTTAGGCGTGTCCACCATGTATATATCGTATGACGGGGTGGCTGTCCACCGCCCCGTAGGTGGTGGTTCCTGTTCTTCTCCTGCATCATCGTCCATACCGTCGATGTCTTCGGAGTCGAAGTCAAGCACGTCGGTTAAGTCATCGACTGTGGCAACAAAGTGGGTGGTGGGTGGGCAACGAATTCCTTCGCCGCCTGCTTCCCACTCGAGCCGGACATAGTTTAGCCGAGAGTCTCCTGAACAAGAGAGAAACTTCAACGAGGTCAGCACGTCGCCAAAGGGCGAGTGCCGGAAGATATCCGCAGCGGTGAACTCCATTATAGGAGCCCAACCAAGTTCAGTGGGCTAAGGAGCGCGCGGACTGGAACCTACAGCCGGATACGAGTCCGGGGGTCCGGTGTCACAGGCTTCTTCAGGGGTGAGGCCTGTGTTTGGCTCTAACGCCTATGAGTGTGCGGCCTGCGGGACGAGGTCCATCCACCCGTCCTTGGGCAACACGATCTGCTCCGGATTTAGGTCCGGGGCTACTGCGGGGGTGATATCCCGAGCATTGTCCGACAACAGGTCTAAGCCGTGCTCATCGTGACTGTCCGGCATTCCTGGCACAGGCCCGAATCCGTTGAAGATCAAGTCTCCACGGATATCCGCCGTGTAGTTCAAGTTTCCGAACCTGACTTGGTGGCAGGGGCGTAGCTGTCGATCTGCTCCAGTTGGCCAAGCGAATTGGCCCGTAGTGCGAAGCCGCCGAACACGAAGATCTGTCCGGGGAGAAAAGTCTCACCCTGGACCGAGTTGTTGACGATTGAAAGAGCCATCGAGCCTTGCAGTGACGACACAGAGGAACTCTCAATGAAAGCACCAATGTCGGTGTCAAAACCGGCGGATCTCGGGTAGGGGGTCCCGATCTGTGCGTCTTAGGCTGATGGTAACAGGAAGCAAGGGACACAATGTTTACCCAGGTTCGGGCCCTCTCGATGGAGGTAAACCCTACTTCCTGCTTGATTAATATTGATGATATGAGTAGTACAAGAGTAGATCTACCACGAGATCATAGAGGCTAAACCCTAGAAGCTAGCCTATGATGATTATGATTGTGATCGTCCTTCTAAGGACCAACCTCTCCGGTTTATATAGACACCGGAGAGGGCTAGGGTTTACACGGAGTCGGTTACAAGGAAGGAAATATAATATCCGGGTCGCCAAGCTTGTCTTCCACGCAAAGGAGAGTCCCGACCGGACACGGGACAGAGTCTTGAGTCTTGTATCTTCACGCTCCAACAGTCCGGACGAAATATATAGTCCGGCTGTCCGGATACCCCCTAATCCAGGACTCCCTCAGTGAGGCCTATCAATTCCATGCCAAGAAGATCCACTAGCCCGCTCAGGTCCTCCAGACCATCCCGCTCTCATGGTTGTTCGTGGTCTGGGGGCTGGATATCCTGGGCCCGTTTCCCCGAGCAGCCAGGGGCTACTACTACCACTACATCGCTATCGACAAATTCACCAAGTGGGTGGAGGTGGAGCCCGTGCACACCATCCCAGCTGGCTCGGTCGTCAAGTTCATCAAGGGTCTCATGAGCCGCTTCGGGGTCCCCAACCATATCATCACTGGCAATGGCTCTCAGTTCACGAGCAACCTCTTCAAAACATATTGTGCTAACCTTGGGACACAGGTATGCTACACTTCAGTGGCGCACCCAAGGAGTAACTGCCAAGCCGAATGCGCCAACGCAGAGGTCCTGAGGGGCCTCAAGACGAGGATCTTCAATAAGAAACTCAAGGCCTGCGGCATGGGTTGGCTTGGTGAGCTTCAGTCCGTGCTGTGGTCCATCCGCACCACTGCGACTAAGCCCACCGGCAAGACCCCATTCTTCCTCGTCTATGGGGAGAGGCGGTCCTCCCACACAAGGTCAAACATCGCTCCCCGTGGGTCTTGGTGTTTGACGAGGCACGCCAGGACGCCTCACGGGGGACAAATCTCGTGCTCGGGAAGGAGGCTCGCCGTCAAGCCTCGCTCCATGCCGCGAGGTACCAACAGGCGCTGCAGCAGTATCACTGCTGCAGCGTCTGCTCTAAGACCCTCGAGGTGGGTGACCTCATCCTGAGGCGGGTGCTCTCCAGGGAGGGGCTTCACAAGCTCTCACCCATGTAGGAGGGCCCGTTCAGGATTGCCTGTGTCTCCAGGCCTGGTGCCGCGCACCTGGAGACGCAAGACGGGGTCCCCACATCCAGAATGCCTGGAACATCCAGTACCTCCAGAAGTTCTACCCGTAACAGGTGGGCACCATGCGCCGCTCGTGACACTCTCACGTAATAATGAGCGGGGTTGTACATGCCCCGAAGTCTCCTGAGTGCTTCCCCTAAGCCTCACGGGGGCTCCCACCCACATCTTAGTGGAATCCCCATGCTCCGCACTGGTGGGAAGACCAAAAGACTAGTGTAGGTGTTGGACGCGGCTGGTCTTTTGCTTGCTTTCTGTAGCTGATTGCCACTTTTTGGAATGAAATTCAAAGTTCTCGCATCTTTATTTGAAAGGGTTGGTATTTTTTCTCCTCACAGCGTTCGCTCTTTCAAGTCTCACTTTAGGGAGAGCGGCAGTTGCCTGTCGCTCTTCCTCGCGCATCTCGCGCGCGGGGGCTGGGCATGGTGTGTGCGCCTGGGCCCGCCCGTGAACACACCTCGCCAAAGCCTTGGCGTCCTAACCTTTGGCGTCCTAATCCTCGCGCGATGCTCTTAAAATGGGCCAACAGACATGCACGCCCTCCTGAGTCTGCACCTCCTGGCCTCGCCGAGCATTGTGACCCGGCATACCAGCGGCGATCGGCCCTCATTCGGAGGCTCGCGTAGGGCACTACACCCTGTGAGGCCCCTCCAGAGGTCCCATATCTTCACAGCCCGCTAAAGACTGGCCTCGCGGCCACTGGGTGCCTCCTGAGGCATGAGAACCTTCAAATCATCAAGAAGAAAACCCCTGGTAGGATCTCTCTAGAACGAGGGGCGCGCAGGAGATCCAAGCTCCAGAGAAGCACGCCCTTGCATCACGGTAGTCTACCGCAAGCACACTAAACTAAGTTATCCCAATCACGATCAGCAAGAACCCATCAATTAGTAGCGACACGAATGCCAGGATGCGATATAAAACGTTAACATAACGGCACAAGCTCCATGGTTCATTACATGCCTCGGCAGGGCTTTCTACTTCTTGATGCAGGGAAAAAAGCAAAAGCAGCCTCGCGACCACAGCGGCTCCTGAGGCCCGGCTCCGGTGACGCCCGCGCTCAGTCGGAGTCCTCCTCCGGCTTCACCAGAGCGTGATGACGAGGCGGCTCGTCGCCCTTGCCGGTCTGAGCTCGGCGGCGTGGCGGCTCGTCGTAGTCGCCGTTGATCGTATTCTCCCCAAAGGAGGAGCCGCCACTGTTGGAAACGTCGTGGCTATCGCCAGGCGAGCTCACCGTCGAGGATGCCGCCCCCCCTGGCCGTCGTCGGAGGAGTAATGGACATCGTCATCATCGTCGTCGCCCTCGAGGCAACACCCTCGACGCCCGTCGTCCTCCCTGAAGACCCTGACATAGAGGGTCGCCGCGCCATCATGCCTGAAGTGGAGAGTACACCTCCCTGTAGTCCGCGTGCGCGGGCGAACGACTGCCACCCGTGGTTCAGGAACACGTTACAGGCGGGGGTGACCTCGACCTCCACCCAGAAGGCCTTGCTGCAACAACCATCGGCCTGTAGGCAGAGGCCGCTAGGTCCCCTGGCTGGCAGCATGCCTGCAAAGAAGCACGGGGGCTGGAACCAGACGCCTACCGGCCTCTCCGCCCACACCACGAACTTTGAGGATGCGTCGGCCGAATGGGAATGCGGGCGCTGTGGCCGAGTGGCTCCCACATGCCTCCCTCGCGGCCGCGGCATCTTCCGGCGTGGGACGGGGCCATCCCATGACTTTCAGAAGTGGTGTCAGCCTTCATCGAAGTGCGCCCACACCCTCGGGGAGCCACCGCCGGCGTCGCGGCGTACTTGCGAGGATGGCCGCGGCCACTTTTGGGTGGTGCAAGCCTGGTCCACCCTTAGGGACCTTTCCCTTCTTGGCGACCGAGAACCTCCTCACTGGCGCCATGAATGCCCTGGCGAGATGGTGGCGCGGCGAAGAAGAAGAAGGAGCGAGCAGCAAGAAGATGAAGATGGGCTGGGGGCTCTGCCCCTCCCCATTTATAGGCGAAGGAAGGCTAACCGGTGGCCTCCCACGCTCCAAGGAATGATGGCCCTGCTGCATGCACCAGGCAGTTGTCAAATCCGAGCAGTTGCCGAGGCAGCGTGGGGAAGCGGAAACGCCCATGTCCCGTCAAGCGCCACGTGTTAGCCTGGCCCGCATGCAATTGGGGCCTATGGCGCTTCGCCCTTGCCCCTTGGCTTTGCCTTGAAGCCAAGTCCGAGCGTGCCTTGGGCCCAGGGGCTACTGTCGGTGTTCTGTGAACCAGGGTACCCAGACTTGCCTGCCTGTGGCCCATGGAGTGGCTCCATCAACGGCCTGGTACGGCCCATCTACAAGACCGCTGAGGGAGTCCTGGATTAGGGGGTATCCGGACAGCCGGACTGTGTACAACATCCGGACTATTGAAGCGTGAAGATACAAGACTCAAGACTTCGGCCCGTGTCTGGATGGGACTCCCCTTTGTGTGGAAGGCAAGCTTGGCGATCTGGATATAGTGTTTCCTTCCTTGTAACCGACTCCATGTAAACCCTAGCCCTCTCTGGTGTCTATATAAACCGAAGAGGTTGGTCCTTAGAAGGCCGATCACAATTACAATCATACCATCATAGGCTAGCTCTTAGGGTTTAGCCTCTACGATCTCGTGGTAGATCTACTCTTGTACTACCCATATCATCAATATTAATCAAGCAGGAAGTAGGGTTTTACCTCCATCGAGAGGGCCCGAACCTGGGTAAACATTTGTGTCCCTCGCTTCCTGTTACCATCAACCTTGACGCACAGATCGGGACCCCCTACCCGAGATCCGTCGGTTTTGACACCGACATTGGTGCTTTCATTGAGAGTTCCTCTGTGACGTCGCTGCAAGGCTCAATGGCTCATCCCATCGTCAAGGACGACATTACCTCGAAGGGGGCTCTGGCTGTAGGCCAGACGCTCCGGCTCGGCGGCTTTATCATGGCCGCCCCATCGGCGGTGGCGCCGACGATGGCTTCTTGGGTCATCAATCATAACCTTCGCGTCAGTTCGGAACTTGCCGAACAGATAGATCCAATGGAGCTCTCCTTCCTTAACGAACTCTTGGATCGCATCGCCGCTCTTGGAGTCGCTATGGACTATGACCGGATTGGGCTTAAACCCGACCGAAGGGACATCAGGTCCCAGCCGGCCACCCACGAGATAGAGATAGTGGAGGAACCACACGCGGATTGCCCCTCAACATTGAGGACAAATTATGTTTGGATCACCGAACTCCTTGAGCCGAAGACCTGCTCAAAGGAAAACTTGACCCAGGTCCCGGACTTAGAGTCGGGAATTGGGCCGAAGAAATTGGGTAGCACTCCGGATTCTGAGCTGTTAAGCTCGGAACCGCCCGCGCCCTTGGGCGTTAAATCGGATCAAAATCCGAATTCTGCTAACAGCACCTACCTGGACTTCAACTGTCTCTCCCGCATCAGGCAAGAGCCCCAGAAAACCATACATCGCTACTGGGCCAGATTCCTCCTTGTGCTTAACAAGGTCACGGATTGCCGCGAGGAGAACATGGTCTCACTTTTCTACAAAAACTGCACGGATGAAGGACTCCTCAATGCTATAAGCCGCCGCGACATAGTACGCTTCATGGACTTGGCAATTATAGTACGGATATACTGTGTGATGGAGAGCGCTTGGAAGACCCAAACAGAATTTTGGGATAGTACTGCCCTCACCAAGACCTTTGTCCGAACAAAATGGACGAACTCTCGTAAGTCGTCTGACCCAATCCCCAAGAAACCAAAGCCCACCCAGGGCGGGGATCCGTATTGGAAGAATGGCTCGACGGGCCATGTAAGCTCCACAGTACTTCGGATACAACACCTACTCATAGCCTTAGGGCATGTTGGATACTCCGGCAGGTGGCAAAAAGTGGCGAGGATCTTCTTGTGGGCCATAAAGCGAAACAACATCCTGCCAGCGAACACGATACGGTACTAACAGTCTTCGAGACTTTTGCCTCGAACAATAGGCGCAAGCGAGCTCGTCGAAGCTCCGCTGAAATTTACCATGTGGCAAAAATAAACCCCTGGAACGACACTACAATAACTTTTAATGCCAGTGATGAACCTCGATTCCGGACTGTCCGGGCACCAGCCGCTCTGGTCCTTAGCCCGATCGTAGATGGCTTTCGGCTCACTAAAGTACTCATGGATGGCGGAAGCGGATTAAATCTGATTTATGAAGAAACACTCAGCAAGATGGAGATTGATAAAAGCCGCATTGAACAAAGCGGCACGATCTTCAGGGGAATTATCCCTGCTCGGGAAGCGCGGTGTGCGGGAAAAATCACACTCGATGTGGTATTCGGCACCCCGGAGAATTATAGGTCCGAAGAAATCACATTCCAAGTGGCTCCTTTTAGCAGCGGATACCACGCCCTTCTAGGGCGGGACGCTTTTACAAGCTTTCAAGTTGTACCCCATTATGGGTACATGAAGCTTAAAATGTCCGGACCCAATGGAATCATCAGTCTAGCCAATGATCCGGACGTTGCGCTTCACACCGAAAATAAAACCGCAGCACTAGCCCTGGAAGCATTATCTGAAGCCCTAGCAGCCGAAGATTAACAACACTGCGGGCCACCGTGGACAGGGATGACATGATACTAGACAAGCGACCCAAGTCCACCTCATTTAAGCCTGCAGACGAGATAGTCAAATTCCAGGTCCATCCAATGGACCCCACTAAGACAGCTTCCATCGGGACATAGCTGAGCCCCGCGATGGACGCCGCACTACGAGATTTCTTACGCGAGAATTGGGACATTTTCGCCTGGCACCCATCGGACATGCCAGGCATCCCACGCAGATTGGCCGAACACAGCCTCAATATCCTAAAAGGATACAAACCAGTCAAGCAGACCCTAAGGCGATTCTCAGAGCCCTAACGACTGGCAATGGGGGAAGAGTTAGCCAAGCTACTCGAGGCCAGATTCATCAGACATTAAACATCCGGATTGGCTGGCAAATTTGGTGATGGTACCAAAGAAGGACAAATCCTGGCGCCTATGCGTCGACTTCAAAGACCTCAACAAGGCCTGCCCCAAGGATCCCTTTCCCCTCCCTCGCATCGATCAAATCATCGATGCCGCAGCTGGACACGACTCGCTGTGTTTTCTCGACGCATACTCTGGATGCCATCAAATAAAGATGGCAGAGTCTGACCAAGCTGCAACAGCTTTTATAACGCCATATGGCCCTTTTTGCTTCAACATTATGCCCTTCAAGCTCAAGAATGCCGGCGCAACCTATCAACGCATGATTCAAACATGCCTGGAAAAACAAATCGGCAAAATAGTGGAAGCATATGTTGACGATGTGGTCATAAAAACTAGACACGTCGAAACTTTGATAGATGACTTGAGACTCACATTCGATAACCTCCGAACATACGGCATTAAGTTGAATCCGGAAAAATGCGTCTTCGGCGTCCCATCGGGGAAACTGCTGGGCTTCATTGTTTCCAATAGAGGAATCGAAGCGAATCCGGCAAAAATCCGAGCTCTGTCTCAGTTGGCTATACCAACAGACCTCAAGCACATCCAGAAGCTAGCCGGATGTGTGGCCACTTTGAGCCGCTTTATCTCCAGGCTAGGGGAAAAGGCATTGCCTCTTTAACGCCTCCTTCGGCGCACCGAACACTTCGTATGGACGGATACAGCCGCGGCCGGACTCGATGAAATAAAGACCTTACTAGCCAGTAATCCAGTCCTAACAGCGCCGAACATCGGCGAGCCTATGCTATTGTACATAGCGGCAACACATCAATTTGTAAGCGCAGTACTCATCGTCGAACGAGAGGTTGACGGATACAAATTCCCGCTCCAAAAGCCGGTTTATTACGTATCCACAGTCCTCACTCCATGCAAATCCCGATACCCACACTATCAAAAAATAGCATACACGGTCTTCATGGCATCCCGGAAGCTGCGACACTACTTTCAAGAGTGTTCGATCACAATAGCCTCCGAAGTACCACTCAATGACATAATAAACAACTGCGACGCTACGGCCGGATTCCTAAATGGGCCATCGAGCTCCTTCCGTTTGACATAATGTACAAACCATGGCAAGCCATCAAGTCGCAAGTACTGGCCGACTTTGTCGCTGAATGGACGGAAGCCGAACTCCCTAAAGAGTACGGCGCATACTCCAACTGGATCATGCACTTCGACGGCTCTAAAATGTTGGCCGGATTGGGAGCAGGTGTAGTCCTGACGTCTCCCACCAGAGACACGGTCCAGTATGTCCTCCAAATACTTTACACAGACTCCAACAATGCAGCCGAATATGAGGCTTTGTTGCATGGTCTTCGAATGGTGGTCTCTATGGGCATCCAACGCCTGGAAGTGCGCGGGGATTCGAACCTCGCAATATCACAAATAAACGGAGACTTCGATGCCAAGGATACAAAAATGGCGGCCTACCGTAATGCCGTCCTCAAAATGTCATCTCGGTTCGAGGGGCTCAAATTCCACCATGTGGCTCGAGAAAACAATCAAGCGGCGGACGTCCTTGCCCGCATCGGCGCCAAACGCGACCCTGTCCCACCTAACATATTCCTGGAAAGGCTGTTCAAGCCATCCGTAGTATGGGAAGGGGAGTCCGGCAATACCAGCACGGATTCGAACACACCACCAGATTCCGAACCGTCAGACACATCGGAGGCTCCACCACCGAAATAACATCTTCGGCCCACAAAATCATGGCCGTAATTGCCCTGTGGACCGAGCCTTTCTTGGCCTACCTAAATAGGCAGGAGCTCCCCGAAGACCAAAACGAAGCACGCTGCATAGTCCGGCGCTCTAAATCTTACAAGGTCCACGAAGGGGAACTCTATAAGAAAAGCGCGACCGGAGTGCTCCAAAGGTGCATCTCCGAAGAGGAAGGGCGGTAACTCTTCGCTGAAATCCATGCCGGACTGGGCGGACACCATGCCGCGGCTCGAGTGCTAGTCAGCAAGGCCTTCCGTACAGGCTTCTATTGGCCAACGGCCCGAGCAGACGCACAGGACCTTGTCCAACATTGCGTCGGTTGCCAGCTCTTCGCCAATCAGAGTCATATGCCCCCTACCGCTCTCCAAACAATACCCATAACTTGGCCCTTCGCGGTCTAGGGGCTGGATATGGTCGGACCCCTTAAAGGGGGAAGCCATAAGAAAAAATATTTATTGGTCATGGTGGACAAGTTCACCAAATGGAAGAAGCCAAACCAGTTAAAACGGCCGAATCTGGACCTGTTATAGACTTCATATCTGGGGTCGTACACCGATACGGTGTCCCCCACAGCATCATCACTGATAATGGCTCAAATTTCACAGCCGATGAAGTGAAAACTTGGTGCGGCAAAATGGGCATTAAGCTCGACTACGCTTCCGTCTACCACCCCCAAAAAAACGGCCAGGTCGAACGGGCAAACGGTCTCATCATGAGTGGCATCAAACCCAGACTAGTGCGATCTTTAATAGAATCGGATACGCACTGGGTAGAGGAGCTCGACTCCGTACTCTGGGGGCTGCAGACCACACCGAATCGCACCACTGGATATACACCATTTTTTATGGTGTACGGTGCGGAAGCAGTACTACCCTGCGACATAATACATGATTCGCCACGCGTACGCATGTACGAAGAGAAGGAAGCCGAGTTAGATCGGTAGGATAACTTGGATGCCCTGGAGGACGAGCGTGATGTCGCAAAAGCCCATTCCGCAATCTATCAGCACCAGGCTCGACGATATCAAAGCAGAGAAGTGCGGGCCAAAACTTACAATATTGGCGAGCTTGTTATATGCCTATCGGAGAAGAAGAAGGACAAACTCAAACCCAAGTGGGAAGGTCCCTTCGTCATTGACAAAGTTCTCACCGGAGGAGCGTACCATCTACGTAATGCATTCGATAACAGACTCGAGCTGAACCCATGGAACGCGGCCAGACTCCGGAGATTCTACGCCTGACGCTGAACTCAGTGTTCGTCTCCTTACCCCTCCTTTTTAATTATGCTCCACCCCCCCCCCTTTTCTCTCCTTTCTCAACCATTTTTCTCTTCACACAAAGTATTTAATACAGTACGGACTCTCGGATCACTCCGGACGTACTATGTGTGTAAGCTATACCTGGGGGCTTCCTATTCGGAAGCTAGACATAATTACTTTAAATGTCTTTTGCCCATCGCATATGTGTTCTTTATCCATATGCGCCTTTTCTTCACCATTATATGCATCGATAAGACTTAAGATGTGGCCAAGCTGGGTTGCCTGGCTCTTGTGTTTATGCCCTACGTTCCCGTTAATTCGGCTAGTGCATAAGGGGAGCACCTCTGCGATTGTTACTGCCGGTTAAGCCAGATGTGTACCTCAGACTGGGTGAAGCCGAAAGCTAGTTTCCTTAAGAGAATATTCGATCGGTGAACAAAGGATGTATTCATTGGTTACAACAAAAAAACAGAAGTTTTGTATCCTGCGCCATCGTTCGCAGTCCAGACATGTGCATTGGCGCATGCGTACCCAGGGAAAGGAACCCCTAACAGAACTATTCTCCCTGGAAGATGTTTCTTACTATCCATGTAATATAACATAACTAGTTGGGTACTTGTCTGTTCAAGCACTTATGACCCATACGCCTGGTCTCCACGCATACCCCGATTTTGTATAACTGAGAGGGTATTCAGACACACCCCGGACTGTAGGATCTGGGGGCTGAAGCAAAAAAGGTCAGCCATGACAAATGATTTCAATCCGGCTAGGGGCTACTTATGCCAGTTAAATTACACAGTCACTGAGACTGACTATATTCCTCCTCTATACCATCTAACAGGCTATCTAGCCTACAATCCTGTTGAGAATACTTAGCAGCTAACGCTACCTGGTCATATACCAGACTCATGGGAATTTCTTGCCCATCGGGCCCCCCCTGTCCTACTTCGGCCATATGGTTCAGGTCCAGCTTGGTGTAGCGCGTCTTCACCATTGCCCAGGCTTCTCTTGCTCCTTGCCGGCATGCTGATATCTTCCACAGACGGAAGCACCGCCGGGCTCCTTGAAGCAGGACCGCAAGATCCCCCATGCCATTCGGCAGGAGGCTTGATGGCCACAAGGCCTGAGCAACGCCGTGCATCACCTGCCGAGCACGCTCGTGCAACTGCGAAAATTCTTGTAGCAAATCACCTGCAGAGTAGGGCATCTCCTCTTCAGGGCGACCCGTTAACATTCCTGCAAGCAAAAAAAATTCAAAAACTTCCTCGCCGAACTATCACACAGTTCGCTTGAGCTCTTACCATAAATGCCGCGTCGAAGCCTTTTGTTCTCCTTCACGGAGTCCGCCAGTTGAGTGTGGACGTCCTTTAATTCCACGTCCAGACGAATATTGGCATCTTGTAGCTTGTTCTTCTCTTGTGTCACCTGCGTAAGGATGCGCTCGCCAGCCTTTAGCTGTCGTTGGAGATGCGAGTCGTCACCCATTAGGCCTTCCGGATTCACCCCGGGATTGTCTGCAGAATTTTCTGCTAGACTAACCGCACCAGCCATTTACTAACTGGTACATCTGTGTATAATGGAGACAAATATTACTAGAGGGGGCCTTCCGGGATCCCTCTAACTTGGCTACCACATCAGTCAGCTGGGCCTTGCATGCCTCCAGCTCCCGAGCCAATTGTTCATTCTTGTCCACAAGGACCTGTGCATGTATTGATCCTTCAAACAGTTGTCCCAACTATTCCAAGTCTCAGGGGCTACTACTATACATACTTATCAAAATTTCTTACCCGTATGTCTTTGGTATACTGGCTTGTCGCTTGGGCAAGCCCGCCTCGACTAGCTCGGACGTATGCGTCCGCCGAATTGAAGGCATTAAAAGCCTCTTCGGAAAAGATGTTGTTCCGGAGCACGGCCCTCCCACGCCGGTGATTCATGGCGCTCTCCACTTCGGAGTTCGTGGCCGAACACATATCCGCATCCTCCGTCAGGAAACTATGCGGTGTTGGCCCCGTGTCCGCCTCCGCCCCCGAAGCCTGTTCTGGAACCCGGCTGGTGGAGGCATGATTGGTCGGGTCCCCGGATATAGTCCGGTTATTCCTCTTCCTGCCAGACACAAAGGGTGCTGTCATAATTCAAATTCTATAATCACAGGACAGTTTATTACTTTACCTCTGTAGCGGTGTGTCAACCCTCACCGCCTTCCTCTTGAGCCTGCCCGATCCGGACGCCCGTGGTTGACGAGTCCCTAGGGGCTCGGCCCCTCGCTCCGGCCGTCGTCTCTGCAAATAGAACGACGCCTCAAAGGTAAATTATAATACCTGGGGGGAGTCCTCTTTGGAGGATAGGGTTTTTTAGTTCAGCTTACATGCGACACGGGGAGCAGTCCAGGGTAGTCGGCTGTAATGGCCACTAGGGCGCCATCCCAGCTCGCTTGATAGAATACCCTGTTGACAAGCTCCACAGTGATATCCGGATCTTCTTTGAGTCCCGGATCTAGGGCCCTTCCGGGGTCCTCTGGTTACGGGGAGGGGCTGAAGATTCCTTCTACGGCCCTCCTCAATTCCTGCTCGGAAGCATTGACGCAAGTAAATCTTAGCAGATGGACGCTAAAGTAAGTGAAGCAGGGAAAAGGATGGCAACGTACCCACTCTGGGGGGTTATACATGGAGAATCCGTCCCGCGTTTTAATGCGAAGGAATTCCTCCTCTTCCCCTTTGTACAAATCGGACAATATCCTTGCCAAAGCGGCAGCGGAGTCCGGACCCTTACGGCCGCAGCGGGTGGCATCGTCTTCCCCGTTGAAATGTCACATGGGCTTCCCCCGATATTGGAGTGGTTGCACTCCCCACCTTATGCATATCGCCATGACCTCAACTATCGTCAGTCCGGATTTGGCCAGTAACTTTGTCCTGTTCATCAGGAGGTATATTTCCCTTGTGTCCTCTTCTTGAGGGCCCCGGGGGCGCCAACTTAGGCGTGCCCTCGGCGGGGCATTGCTGAACTTGGGGAGACCTGTCCGGACTGGATCCGGAAGGGGAACGTCGTCTATATAGAACCACTCTGAAGGCCAGTTTTCTGGTGCCTTCTCAGGAGTGCCAGACAGGTATCCGGTCTCGGCGATGCTCCATACTTAGGCCGCGCCCACTTGACATAGGGACTCTCACTGGGGGCGGGGGACGAGGCAGAACAGCTTCCTCCATAATCCGAAGTGTGGTTCGCAGCCTAAAAATAGTTCGCAAAGGGCGACATACCCCGCTATGTGCAGAATAGAGGCAGGGGAAAGATTGTGTAACTGGAGGACGTAGAACTCCAGGATCCCGCGAAGAAACGGGTGGATAGGAAACCTGACTCCCCTCAACAGATGCGGGATGAGGCATATACGTTCCTCCGGAGATGGGTTAGGAGATCCCTCAGCTTGTTCCCCTCCGTCATAAGTGGCTATTCCAGCTCGGATGGGGACCATGAACACCGGTGGGAGAAACCCTTGGGTTTGTAACTCTATCAAACAGCTATGAGGAACTTAACACTCTCCCCAATCCCCTGACTTGGAATGAGAAGGGCGAGCGGAAGAGCTGCGCCGGCCGGCCATGTTGGAATGGTTTTTCGCGGAGCGCTCTGTTGGATGCTAGCTCTGGGAGGGAGAGTGAGGTTTGGATCTGAGAATCCCCGTCCCTTCAAATAGACGGTTAGCCCGGAGGATCGAGGGTGGCAAATGCAAAAATGCTGCGACTCCTCGCATTCGCTCGACACATAGAGATGGTCATTACTGAGGCACTGAAGCCGAGGAGCACAACATTGATTGGAGGCCGGACACTATTCGTCGTAACAAGTACTTTGGAGTATTCGGAGATGGAACCCGCCTTGCAATGCCGAAGACAATAGTGCGCGCCGGACTCATCGTCATTGAAGCCTGGTACAGGGGCTACTGAGGGAGTCCTGGATTAGGGGGTATCCGGACAGCCGGACTGTGTACAACGTCCGGACTATTGAAGCGTGAAGATACAAGACTCAAGACTTCGGCCTGTGTCCGGATGGGACTCCCCTTTGCGTGGAAGGCAAGCTTGGCGATCCAGATATAGTGCTTCCTTCCTTGTAACCGACTCCATGTAAACCCTAGCCCTCTCCGGTGTCTATATAAACCACAGAGGTTGGTCCTTAGAAGGCCGATCACAATTACAATCATACCATCATAGGCTAGCTCTTAGGGTTTAGCCTCTACGATCTCGTGGTAAATCTACTTTTGTACTACCCATATCATCAATATTAATCAAGCAGGAAGTAGGGTTTTACCTCCATCGAGAGGGCCCGAACCTGGGTAAACATCTGTGTCCCTCGCTTCCTGTTACCATCAGCCTTGACGCACAGATCGGGACCCCCTACCCGAGATCCGCCGGTTTTGACACCGACAACCGCCAAGACAAGACCCTCGTGAGGGGCCAAGCCTCACGAGGCAGACGACACCAAGACCTCCTGAGGGAGCGGCCTCCCCAGGATACCTCCCGAGGAGCGGAGATTTATATGCAGGTACCTAGCCTCATGAGGCTACCATGACCAAGCTATGACAACCAAGGCAGGTGGGTGCCAGCGGGCGCAAAGGAGGCAGTTTCCTCTTTGGTGCTAAGGAGGCAAGAACAGGCGTGGGTTCCCGAGGAATCTGGCAAGGGTTTCCATTTCGGTGCAACAAGACCAAGGCCACCAGCGCGGCAGGACGGATGTCATCGCCGAGCCCACCACTGCGTCACGACCAAAAGTTTTGCAGGCGAAGACCACCTTTCTGTTGGGAATCATTGCATGAAAACAAAAAAATCTACGCACACGCAATGATCTATCCATGGAGATGCATAGCAATGAGGGGAGAGTGTGTCTACGTACCCTCGTAGACCGTAAGCGGAAGCGTTTCTCAACGCGGTTGATGTATTCAAACTTCTTCGCGCTTCAACCGATGAAGTACCGAACGCACGACACCTCCGCGTTCTGCACACATTTAGCTCGGTGACGTCCCTCTCCTTCTTGATCCAGCAAGACATCGAGGTAGTAGATGAGTTCCGTTAGCATGACAGTGTGGTGACGGTGATGGTGAAGTGATCCTTGCAAGGCTTTACCTAAGCACTATGAAAATATGACCTGGGGTGTAAACGGTGGAGGGGGGCGCCACACATGGCTAAATAATTGTCCGGGGTCTGCTAGGCGCCCCCACATATATATAGGTGGGACGGGGAGGGGAAAGGCCAGGAGGCGCCCCAAATAGGACCAAATCCTACTTGGGCTCCTCCCAAGCCGCGCGCCCCCCTGCCATATATATCGGAGGGGGGAGGAAGGGGGAATCCCATTCCCTTTCTTTCCTTTCCTCCTTCCCCTTTCCTTCTCCACCTTGGCCGGCACATATGGGGGGAGCACCAGCCCCTTGTGGCTGGTGTGTTTCCCCTCTTGGCCCATAAGGCCCATATCTTTTGCCGGGGGTGTCCGGAACCCCTTTCGGTGATCTAATATGTACCTGGTACCCTCCAGAACACTTCCGGTGTCCGAATACCATCGTCCTATATATCAATCTTTACCCCTCGACCATTTCGAGACTCCTCGTCATGTCTGTGATCTCATCCGGTACTCCGAACAAAATCGGTCACCAAATCACTTAAGTCATGTAATACTATATCGTCAGCGAACGTTAAGCGTGCGGACCCTACGGGTTCGAGAACTATGTAGACAAGAACGAGACACCTCTCCGGTCATTAAACAATAGCGGAACCTGGATGCCCATATTGGCTCCTACATATTCTACGAAGATCTTTATCGGTCGAACCGTTATGACAACATATGCAATTCCCTTTGTCTATCGGTATGTTACTTGCCCGAGATTCGATCGTCGGTATCTTCATACGTAGTTCAATCTCATTACAGGAAAGTCCCTTTACTCGTTTTGTAATCACCACCTCGTGACTAACTCCTTAGTCATTTTCTTGCAAGCTTATGATGTGTATTACCGAGAGGGCTCAGAGATACCTCTTCGATACTTGGAGTGACAAATCCTAATCTCGATCTATGCCAACTCAACAAACACATCCGGGGATACCTGTAGAGCATCTTTATAATCACCCACTTATGTTGTGACATTTGATAGCACACAAGGCATTTCTCCGGTATTCGGGAGTTGCATAATCTCATAGTCGAAGGAATATTTATTTGACATGAAGAAAACAATAGAAATAAAACTGAACGATCATAATGCTAAGCTAACAGATGGGTCTTGTCCATCACATCATTCTCCTAATGATGTGATCCCGTTATCAAATGACAACTCATGTTCATGGTTAGGAAACCTTAACCATCTTTGATCAATGAGCTAGTCAAGTAGAGGTTCACTAGGGACACGGTATTTGTTTATGTATTCACACATGTATTTAGGTTTCCGATCAATACAATTCTAGCATGAATAATAAACCTTTATCATGAATAAGCAAATATAAAATAACAACTTTATTATTGCCTCTACGGCATATTTCCTTCACTTTCGTCATGATAAGATGTACTACTTGTCCCCTTTCAAATTGGCCACTGTGGGATCCCTTCCCACCTACGTTTTGGGGGAAGAGGACCGATGCCACTATAAATGTAGGTTAGCCACCACCGTAGAAGGGGTTGACTCATTCCCTCACCCATAGACCTCGCGAGGTCGTTCATCCCTTGTCCTAGTTCACCCTCAGCTCCTTGTGAGGCCAATCCACCACAAAGCAGGAGTAGGGTCTTACGCCGCAAGGTGGCCCAAACCTGGGTAAACTATCGTGTTCATCTTCTTCCTTGTTCATGTGAATCGAGCTAGACCATGGGGCGGTGAACGGGTAGACTGGATAGGTTGAGTTCTTCGCATACGCCCCAGAGTTCGAACCATTCTTGGGTCTGTGGAGCCCCGAATCCGACAATGTCGACCGATTCTTTGTTAAGTAGAAAAAACACCTAGCTCTGCGCCAGTGTGCCCCCATGGAAAGCATATGCATCTAACACATGTGAGGTAAGCTTGGCGTGCATGGGATCATGGGACGTGTTGGTTGTGGATATTTATAGGACATAGTGGCAAGGTCGGCGTGCATGGGATCATGGGACGTGGAGGTCGTGGGCATGACGTGTGTCCGGTGCGTGCTCGCAAGAAACTCGGGCAAAGGTTGACGATGTCGACGTGGCTAACAGATGGGTCCCGCATGCAGTGAGACAGATAGGAGAGAGAGAGAGATCTCGAGCGCACTATGGTCTGTTGGATTTCGATATGACAAGTGAGTTATTACGAGTAGGGTTAAGTGGCTTGGTGGGTTGCGTGCTCGGCTGGCCCGTTAGGCCGGCTAGTTAGTTGGCTGGCTGGCCACGACTGGCCTTTTCTTTTTACTTTCTTTTTTCCTTTGTTTTCCTATTTTCGTTTTCTTTCTAAAACCTTTCCTTTTTGAATTTCCTTCAAAAGGCAAACTTGCCCTAAATTTCCCAGGGAATATTTATAAATTGTTAGACATTTATTTGGGGAGTTTTGACTATTTATTATTTGTAATTTGTTTTTAATCCTTGTTTCCAATATTCCTATGCATATATTTTTCATCTTCAAATGAGTTTCTTTTTATTATTTGAATTCTACTAAATTTCATCTTCTGCCCTCTTTTAAATATTTGGTTAACACTTATATGGGAACTTATTATCACCATAGTTTACCCTTTTAGGGTCTCTATTAAAAGCTAGATGACTTTAGGGCTTTGATTGTAGAGCTAGGGTTTAAACAATCTAGGGTATTGGAGATTTTATTTCAAATCTATCACTAGGCACACAAACATCTGGCTCCACCTTGGGTTTTATAATGATCCCCAAATGACAATTTAGGGTTCCTGAATAATTCTCGAGCTTCTTTTGTGTCACATTTCACACAATTAAAGTAACTCCTATTCCAATTCCAACTAAAAATTAGCCATCACAATCATTTCTAGGAAATTTTTAATTCCCTGTGAAATTTTCAAACATACCTGATTTGGGAAAAGTCTGGGACGAGACACCGCAATGGGAGATCTACGACCTGAAGCATGGCATTGGCCTTGGACAACAACTATGTGTTTCGTAGAGTAGGGATTCTAGAGCGGTGGCCCCGACATGATGGTGGTCGGGCTCCTGGTGGCTGCGAGTGCAGCCGACGATGGTCCGACGACGACGATGAAGTCATGACGGCCTCGTTCTTCGAGCAGGCCAATGGCCTATAGAGTGGGATCTCCTGCGGGATGTGGCGAGGAGATTGTCGATGTCAAAACTAGTAGATCTCGGATAGGGGGTCCTGAACTGTGCATCTAAGGATTGAAGGTAACAGGAGACAGGGGACATGATGTTTACCCAGGTTCGGGCCCTCTTAATGGAGGTAATACCCTACTTCCTGCTTGATTGACTTTGATGAGTATAGGGGTTACAAGAGTTGATCTACCACGAGATCGTAATGGCTAAACCCTAGATGTCTAGCATGTATGATTGTGATTGCCTCTACGAACTAAACCCTCCAGTTTATATAGACACCGGAGGGATCTAGGGTTGTACAGAGTCGGTTTACAGAGAAAGGAAGATGCATGATCCGAACGTCAAGCTTGCCATCCACGCAAAGGAAAGTCCCATCCGGACACGGGGAAAGGTCTTTAATCTCATATCTTTATGGCCCATTAGTCCGGCCCATATCACATAGCCCGGACGCCCAAGGACCCCTTAGTCCAGGACTCCCTCAGTAGCCCCTGAACCGGGCTTCAATGATGGCGTATCTAGTGTGCAGATTGTCTTCGGCATTGCAAGGCGGGTTCCTCCTCCGAATACTCCAAAGCAGTCTTCCGCACATAAGAGCTGTATCCGGCCCTGCTTAAACGTACAACCCTAAGCTGTAAGAGGCAACAATACTCAAAAATAAGTCACGTCCATGGGCAACTTTTTCGGCAAGACGTTATGTTCTGGCCTTATTATTATTCTGAACCGTTTTACAGCCCCCGCTTCGCTTTTCGAGGCATGACCATTGACACGTCTTGTCAAAGCAGAGATCGTGCCCCCTTATCACGGGATCCTTATCAATGCGGGTTTGGGTAATCCAACCGTGCCGTTCGCATGTCTCCTTGGGAATAGGCAAGGTTTAAGGCTTATGAGGGGGCGCTTGATATTCACTACCTCTATAAGAGGACAAGGACCCATCTGTTCACCTCACGCCTTCTTCTTCCTTTGCCTTTCCGTCCTTGAGCTCCAGCGCCCAACTTCTAAAATTCTCCAGCAATGGCCGGATCCGGTTCCTAGGGCAAGTGGATGGCCTCCTGCATGACGGAGAAGGGCATCAAAGATCTACACGAGGCGAGGTACCTGACAGTAGAGATAAAACACAGGCTTCCAACCCGGGGCAGATCATCCCCACCCCGGAACCCGGTGAGAGGGTGGTTTTCATTCCCCACTTCCTCCGAGGACTTGGGTTCGCCCTCCATCCCTTTGTCCGAGGTCTCATGTACTACTACGGGTTGGATGTCCATGATCTGGCCCCAAATTCCTTCCTCCACATCTCGGCGTTTATCGTCGTGTGTGAGGCATTCCTCTGCGTCCCCCCACACTTCGGCTTATGGCTCAAGGCTTTTAATATGAAGCCGAAGGTGGTTGAAGGCCAACACGCCGAGTGCGTCGGTGCCATGGTGAGCAAGCTCAACCATGTTACCTGGCCCAAAGGGAGATTTGTGGATACTGTCAAGGTATGGCGGCAGGAGTGGTTCTACATCACCGAACCCTGCGGCACCAAGTGGGTTGCTGCTCCTGCTTTTAGATCTGGACCTCTACTGCGGCTCGCATCCTGGACCAACAAGGGTCTAGATTGGGGATCCCCTGACGAAGTGTCGATGCTGCAGAAGCGTATCAAGAGTATGATAAAAAGGACATCACCCTTGCTGATGTGATTCAGGTGATGCTCATCCACCGAGCTCTCCCTTGCCAGCGACGGCCTCTCAAAATGTGGGAGTTTAATCCAGAGGGGCCACAGACCCTGCGGCGATTCTTTGGCACAAGCACAAAGGGATCTGGAAGCTGCTCTTCAAGAAGCAAAAGACGTGGCCAAGGACGTCTAACGACACCAGCCTCGACTGCAACAATCTGGCATCCCCAGTAAGTATCATATTTCTGAACATTACTTAGCTTGTCAATCTTAGGGGGAGTACTGAAAATTCCATCTCCTGAATAGGACTGCATAAAGAAGGCAGAGCGGATTAAGTGTCCGGGCCCGCTCCCCGAAAACCCAGCCGAGCCTATGTTGATGAAGATGATGGTCCTGGCGCCCTACCAGGCGCCGGCAAAGAAGGACAAGAAGAAGAATAGCAAGGAGGCCGAAGGTGGCCTCCATCACGAAGAAACTTCGGGCGCCGTGTCCGGAGGAACCAAAGCTCCTTCCTCTCATGAGGAATACGAAGACGAGGAGGAGGAGGAGGAGGAGGAAGCAGAGAACCCCCCCTCCCAAAGGGAAAAAGAGGGCGGCCTCCGTAAATCCTGAGGAGGGGGCGTCCAAGAGGGGAAAGATATCCCTCTCGGATGATTCGGATTCGGGCACCGAAGCTGTCCCCAAGCACCGCCCCTGAGCCAAGCCCCTTGCCAAATCGTGAGTACCTTAAGATGCCTTATATACATCGAATCTTTTTATAGATTATAAGAATAATATCAAATTTCATATTCCAGTCCGGCATGTGACATTTCTCAAGAATCATCGTCACCGGGGGATCTTTCACCGAAGAAGATGGAGAGCGAGATGCCTCCACAAGCTTCCCCGCCTCCTAGGGCGGACGACACCGAGGTGTCTTCCCATAGGATTTCTCCGGGCTCCAGAGAAGTGCGGAAGGGGACCAAGGCGGCGCCGGAGGATGACGCCTTGGCTGCCGAGAACATAAGGGGTGCAACCCCCATAGAGACCGACAACAGGGGTCCTGGATCATCCGACCCCCGGCCGGATACTGTTCCGGAGACCTGAACGGTTCCAGAATCAGATCAGCAGCCCCCTCCGCGGGAGGGGGAGATGGCTATTCTGGTGGTGACCTCTACTAATGCAGAGGCACCGAACATGTTGATGGAAGCTCTGCAAAGTGCGTCCGTCTTGGAGGAGCACCATATCTTGACAGGTACGGTGTTTGAGAAGGTTCAGTCCGCTAAGAGCGGACTGAATGAAGCCTTCACAAGCCTACTAATAGGCTTTGAGGTATGCGATGTAATGTCTTTAGCCGCTTTCCATATAAAAAATCTGCCTGTATATAGATAGTAGCCCCTGAGACTCTGTTTGGCCAATGAAGGAGGGCGAACAGAGGGTCTATAGATATCTGTAGGAAATAACATACTTGTCATTTTGATAAAAAAAATAGGCTTCACTGTTAGCAGCGACTGCTCAGGCCGCCGAAGTTTCCGAACTGAAGCAGAAACTGCAGCTGGTCGACGAGGACAATATCCGGATTAATAAGTGGCTCGACGAGGCGCAAGGTATGTTTCAAGTGCTCCATATACAATTGAATTAGTTTGCAAATGCTAAGTTGAAGCTTACGCGCTGCTATATGCATAATTGCAGATGGCGTTGCTGAGGTCGAGACCCTCAAGAGTGACCTTGCCCACGTGAAGGAGCGGGCAAGGGTGAGCGATGCGGCCGCTGAGAAAGCGGCTGCCGATTTGAAGGCCGAACATACCACCCGGCGCCAGTTCGAGGAGTGGGTATCCATGGTTGAGCAAGATCTCAAGGACGCTACTCGCAAGTGCGAGCTCCTCAAGGAGGAGAATAAAGCTAAGGTGGCCGAACTTGCCAAGGCCCTTCATGAAGCCCAAGAGGCGAGATCCGAATCCCGAGCGGCTTGCGAGGAGATCCGACAGGCCGGACAGATAGCGGCTAGTAAGCCCTTTCTTTTACAGTCTAAGTTTGGCGATCAGAGGTATGCCTTACTTAATCGACTATGGAGTTCTCCAGTCGCCTTTGCGGAGCTTCCGAAGAATGCCGCCGACGCTGCACAATTCTACCGAGCCTAGGAGGGCCATGCGACGGAGAAGCTGTTCTGGTCACAGTTTGCGACGCAAGAGCGTTTGACGCTACTGAACGAGCAAATGGCGCAGTGGGCCGAGTTGCATAAGATGTCCGGAGCAGCCATGAAGGAGGTCATACTCCGGCTGTGGCCGGTCGAACCCGTTTTGAGCAGATATTTTTGCCTAGTGCGGCGACTCCTCGATGTCGTGCCCCGAATCGATGCAATCAAACGATTAGTGTGCATAGAAGGTGCACGGATGGCCTTCGCCCACGTCAAGGTGCACTGGGCAAAGATGAAAACCGCCGTTATCGCGGTTGAGGGTCCCCCCGAAGGCAAGGACCACCGCACGCTGGAGTGTTATTTAGACGACCTCTTAGAGGGTGCTCGCTTGATAAAGGGTCAATGCTCAAAGGACATTATATTCGAATGAATGTATCCGAACGACCCGGACGTGTTTATTATATATATTAAGGCTTTGTAATATATTTGTGCCATTATCTGAAGTTACTTTCCTCCTGTGCGACCGTTTTTGTATGCCTCGGAGTTTTCCAGTTGTCGGCTTTGGCCCCCATGTAGATGCTACGGGGGTGTTCGGAATAGCACATGAGCACTCTTGACCCAATGTCTTGGTCTGTGGCGGAGGTGTCAGTGCGGCGAACCAGGCAATCGGACTATACGGCTTTACCGCTCTCACTTAGCCATAGGAGTTTGATGATGGGGCTATAAAATAGCCCTGGTACGTATGTGACTATCCGAATGAGGATATGTTACGTATATGACTGGAAAAATAGTCCTTCATTTAATACGAAAAAATCATTAAAGATTTAGTAAGTCACCGAGCGGCTGACCAGCTCTCGCCGCATCATGACAGTCAGTTTTTCGGCTTTCTCTACTGAGATGCTTGACCAGACGAACCAGAAAAACAAACGCAGTAGTTCTCCCTTTACTACCCTAGCCGAACAAACGGAACGTAAGGTAGCAAACACACGAGCCGGGCAACCCAACTATTTACCAAAGACATGATTCGGAGCCGATGCATATAATGCCAAGTTCGGGAGGCCGAAGTGTGCTCCAGATCTGTTCGGGCTTTTGTTTGGCGGTACATATGTGGCCGTATAGAGCCCCTGGCAATGGGTGTCGAGGTATGTGAGACAACTGGAGAGACGGAGTACAGTTTTATGAATAAAGTTGATACCAAAACTTGTCCCTACTAGAATCTGATTGATACGTCAAAACGTGATCTTACAGAGGGTGCCATAAGCACCAAAGTCATTTTACATGTCGGAGGTCTAATAATAAGGAGAAAAATCCCAGTACAGGTCCTTTAAATAAGGTTTGGTCCGAAGAGTCCTTTGGATGTCCTGCCGCATGTCTGCGCCGCTTTTGCATTGTAGAGAGGGGTTCCTGAAAGGGAACGGTCTTTAGTTACTCGCACGAAACCGGGCTCGAAGAGAGTACTTGTGAGTCCGTAGGATATATGGGCTCGAATGCACCTGTGGTAGGAGAGAAAAGTAATCGAACAAAGTTGGAAGGCCATACAGGGTCGAGTTGTACTATAGACCTGCTCGTATTGTGCCTCCGTTGATGCCTAAGGTATTTGAGTGTGTAGTGATGCATGTGTGGTACAAATTCCGCGGGTGTGCGTGGTGATCGACGGAGGCAAAACTGCTAGTCTAACTCTGGAAGTACCGAGCCGTTAGCTTGCGGGACTGACCGGACTCTTTTAACAAAGTCTGGCGGCTTGATGGCCGATGAGGTGTGCGGCTTGAGGGGGCCGCTCTATACTTCGGCTGCGAGAGCCGCGGTGTGCTCCTCCGTGCGGAGGGAGCGTTTCGTGTTTCCATTGACTGTTATGACGCCGCATGGACCATGCATCTTGAGCTTTAAATAAGCATAGTGTGGGACCATGTTGAATCGAGCGAAAGCGGTCTGTCCGAGTAGTGCGTGATAGCCACTGCGGAAGGGTATGATATCGAAGATCAAGTCTTCACTGTGGAAGTTGTCGGGCGAGCCGAAGACAACTTCCAATGCTATCGAGCCCGAGCAACGGGCCTCTATGCCGGGTATTACTCCTTTAAAGGTAGTTTTAGTGGCCTTGATTCTTGACGGATCAATACCCATTTTGTGGACGGTGTCCTGGTAAAGCAGGTTAAGGCTACTGCCACCGTCCATGAGGACTCGCGTGAGGTGGAATCCGTCGATAATTGGGTCGAGGACCAAAGTTGCCGAACCTCCATGACGGATACTGCTCGGGTGGTCCTTTCGATCGAAGGTGATCGGACAAGCCGACCATGGGTTGAATTTTGGGGCGATCGGCTCTATGGCGTAGACGCCCCTTAATGCGTGCTTGCGCTCCTATTTGGGGATGTGGGTGACATAGATCATATTCACCGTTTTGACCTCGGGGGGAAATTTCTTCTGCCCCCCTGTGTTCGACGGGCGAGGCTCTTCTTCGTCATCCTCATTGGGCGGCCTTTTTCCCCTTGTCTTTGGCATTGAGCTTGCCAGCCTGTTTAAAGACCCAATAGTTTTTGTTGGTGTGATTGGTAGGTCTACCGGTTGTGCCATGAATCTGGCAAGGCCGATCAAGTATTCTGTCCAAACTGGATGGACCATCTTTGTTTCCTTTGAATGGATTCTTCCGCTGACCGGATTTGGAGCCACTGAATCCGGTGTTGACCGCCGTGTCTTCATTATTGTTTCGACGCTTGTGCTTGTCACGTCGTGGCTTTCCATTGCCGTCCCTGGCTTCAGAGGTGCCTGGGTCGCTGGTGTTATTACTTCTACGAGCTAGCCAGCTATCTTCTCCCATGCAAAAGCGGGTCATAAGTGCGGTAAGGGATGCAATGGACTTTGGCTTCTCTTGGCCGAGGTGTCGGGCGAGCCACTCATCTCGGACGCTGTGTTTGAAGGCCGCGAGGGCTTTGGCGTCCGGACAATCCACAATCTGGTACTTTTTTATTAAGAACCTGGTTCAGAGCTTCTGGGCTGATTCGCCGGGTTGCTGGATTATGTGACTAAGGTCATCGGCGTCTGGGGGTTGAACATAGGTACCTTGGAAGTTGTCTCTGAAGGCGTCCTCCAAGTCTTCCCAGCTGCCAATAGAGTTTTCTGGGAGGTTGTTCAGCCAATGTTGTGCTGGTCCCTTAAGTTTTAGGGGGAGGTCTTGATGGCATGTAAGTCATCACCGCGGGTCATGTGGATGTGGAGAAGAAAGTCTTCAATCCATACTGCGGGATCTGTTGCGCCGTTGTATGATTCAATGTTCACGGGTTTAAACCCTTCTGGGAACTGGTGCTCCATTACCTCATCAGTGAAGCATAGGGGGTGTGCGGCTCCTCTGTATCGGGCGACGTCACGACGCAGTTCGGATGGGGTTAGTATGCGTGTTTTCGGCCCGGGTGAGGTTGTGCTTATCACGCCAGGCCTGATGGCCGTCTTCTCGCGCTGGTGCACGCCCCCTTGATCCATACATTGATCTGGTATGACAGACTCTATTGTCCAGGTCTTGTTGCAGGTCGTGCGTGTATCCTGCAGCCACTGTTTCTCTACCTCTAGGGCGAGGTGGTGCAGGCTGGTGTTCGGCTTGGGTTGCCGCTTTGTCCCGGCCGGGGGGTGGTCAGTCAGGCCTGTTAGCCATGTTACACGCTGTCGGTATAGGTTCTAGGACCTCATCGTCGAATTAGGAGAGCAACATGCGCTTTGGGTAACTCTTAGTTGGGTGCTCGAGGCCGTATTCCTCGGTTGCCAGGACATTAGTCCATCTGTCATTGAGTAAATCCTGATCAGCTTGAAGTTGTTGCCACTTCTTTTTCAGGCTTTTTGCTGTGGCTATTAGCCGGCGCTTAAAGCGCTCTTATTCGAGGGGTTCCTCTTGTACGATGAAGTCTTCGTCGCCGACGCTCTCGTCCTCTTTGGAGATCGGTAGGTAATTACTATCCTCCGAGCCTTCGTTCCCAATAGGATCGTCGGGGTTGACTTGCCCCTCTTCCCAATCATCCTGTTCGGATGTTGGCTCGACAGGGGCTTCTTGGTCTTCGGTGTTCTCCGGGGTATTATTGTCTCCGGTGCCGGTATTGCTGCCTTTTTCACGATGCGATTTCGAGCGGCGTCGCTGGCATCGACGCTTTGGCGGTGCCTCAGAAGGCTTGTCCTTGACGGGACCTTTCCCATCATCGTTGTCATCCACTTTGGGTGTGTCCACCATGTACACATCATATGTGGAAGTGGCCGTCCAGCATCCGGTAAACGGCGGGTTCTGGCTTTGCTCCTCTTCGGCATCGTCGTCCATACCGTCGATGTCTTCGGAGGCGTAATCGAGCATGTCGGTTAAGTCCTCGACAGTGGCTATAAAGTGGGTGGTGGGTGGAACGTAAAATTCCCCGCTCTCAGCCCCTGGTGTGGGCTGGGCGTAGTTTGGCAGCAATCCTTCTATAATGGCGAGAGATCACATTGAATCCAAGGCCTCGTTTAAGAGTGAGGTTTGGACACGGAAGTGAGAGTCCGTGGAGCAGGGCGGGACAGGAGTTCCCTGGCCGAACTTGCATAACACGGACCTCGAGAGCTCGGATCTGTTGTTCGGGGGTGAGTCGGGCTTCATGTTGATGAAGGGAGCCTGGTGTGACTCCGAGCCTGCCGGTGAAACGATCCCCTCCGTATCTCCAATGTTGAGCTCTATGGCTGCGAAGAGTCCAGGGGGCTCTAAACCCCCGTCTTAGGACTCGGTGAGGTGTTTCGTATCTAGGGCCGGAGCTGTGGTCGAGGACGCAAACCCTTGGAAGATCAAGTCTCCTTGGATATCGGTGACATTGTTTAGGTTTCCAAAACTGATCTACTGACCAGGGGCATAGCTGTCGATCTGCTCCAGATGGCCAATCGAATTGGCACGCAGTGCGAAGCCGCCGAATACGAAGATTTGGCCGGGGAGAAAAGTCTCCCTCAGGGCGATATTGTTGTAGATGATTGATGGAGCCATCGAGCCTTCTGGCCACGACACAGTGGAACTCTCAATGAAAGCACCAATGTTGGTGTCAAAACCAGAAGATCTCGGGTAGGGGGTCCGGAACTGTGCTTCTAAGGATCGAAGGTAACAGGAGACAGGGGGCACGATGTTTACCCAGGTTCAGGCCCTCTTAATGAAGGTAATACCCTACTTCCTGCTTGATTGACTTTGATGAGTATAGGGGTTACAAGAGTTGATTTACCTCGAGATCGTAATGGCTAAACCCTAGATGTCTAGCCTGTATGATCATGATTACCTCTATGAACTAAACCCTCCGGTTTATATAGACACCGGAGGGATCTAGGGTTGTACAAAGTCGGTTTACAGAGAAAGGAAGATGCATGATCCGAATGCCAAGCTTGCCATCCACGCAAAGGAGAGTCCCATCCGGATACGGGGGAAGGTCTTTAACCTCATATCTTTATGGCCCATTAGTCCGGACCATATCACATAGCCCGGATGCCCGAGGACCCCTTAGTCCAAGACTCCCTCAGAGGTGGGGGGCTATATGTTGTTGTTGTTGTGTGGCACCATGGTGGCCAGTAGTCGGCCAAGTGGCGGTAGTCTGGCCGTGATCGGCTCACTGATTCTCGTGGGGTGCATGAGGCCAACTCCACTGCGCGACCCCAAATGGACGTCTGTTTTGCCCGGATTCTGTCCGTTTGGGTAGGGTGATGGGGTCGTGTCCAGTCCTGTCTTAGGATGCGGTGGCCTTGCACCCAGCGCGCGGCCGCATCCTTTTACGCCATCCTATCCGCCTCCATTTTCAAACAACGACGTTTCAAATACCAACGGCCGGCCTAGTTCATGCCAGCGGCCCTAGTTCACGCCGACAACAAAGCCAGCGGCCTACACGTCCTCGTCGGCAACACAGCCAGCGGCCAGCAACACAGTCGGCCTCCAAAATGAATAGTTTTGTTTGCCGGCAACACAGCCAGCGGCCGGCAACACAGCCAGCCTTCAAAATGAATCAGGTTCTCGCCGGCACACAGCCAGCGGCCCAGCGGGCGAAACCCATGCCAGCCTCCAAAAAAGAATGGCCATGGGCGATCGGACGACCTAGTTCAGGCCATCGACGTTGAACATCTCCTTTTGCCTGGACTCGAACCAGCTCCTCGTCTTGTCGCTCATCTTGGTCAAGTCCACGATCATGATCGCAAGGGCCACCTCCTTTGCTTTGGTTGCGGCATTGGTGGCCTCGATGTCGAGCTGCCTCTGCCTGGCCTTGACATTCTCGGCCTCGATGTCGAGCTACCTTTGCCGCGCTGCCTCCTCCATGTCGATCTTCCGTCTCTTGGCCGCCTCCTCTATCTCAAGCTTCTTCCTTTGAAGCTCTAGGTATTGCTTCATTTGCTCGTCCTTGCTTTTCCACTTCTTCTCATCCCTCACATCCTTTTGAGACATCATGCCATGCAACGTGTCATGCAAGGCCATGGATGAGGCATCACATATGTCGTCCACCTTGGAGTTGGTCTTGCCCCTCGGTCTCTTCAACGCCTCGCCATCTCCACCTCCGGCGAACTTGGCCGTCTTCTTGCCTCTCTTCCTTTGAAGCTCACGGTATTGATCCTTGAACTTAGGACAATTGTTGATGATCGTCCAACAATGCGTAAGAGTGAATGGCTTGTCATTGTGTTGGGCCTTGAATGCTTCCAAAGATTCAAATGCCTACACCACAAGATCAACAAGAATTGGACATGCAAACATATACAAGGCCGAATTCACTTGGCTGTAAGGAAAGGACTAGGATGAGGAGAGCATACCATGTCCCCAATGCCAAGACCACTCACGGGCCGTGCTTCAACGCTCTCAAATGCGGCGCAATATTTGTTGCACTCTTGTTGGATGAACAACCACCTCTTTTGAATCAAGGTGATGCCACGGTTGCTTGTGATTTGGTAGGGTTCAAACATCTTCCTTTCATGGAAAGTTTTGTGGACTCTCATCCAAAAAACTAGGCCCTTCTGTTGCAGGCCCGTCCTCGGATCTTGGCTAATCTCCATCCAACATTGGCAAATCAACTTGTCCTCATCTTGTGTATATGAACCCGTGCGAATGCTCTTCCTCCTCTTTTATGCTTCTGCTCTTTGGGTGAGCTCGTCGATGAACAGTGGCTCGCCACTAATATCAATGCCATTGCCTTCTTCTTCATCACCATCACCTTCGACATAGATGTCATCATCCTCATGCCACGAGTCACCATGGTCGTAGTCAGCACGGTCGTTGGCCTCTTCATCGGTAGTGAACTGGCCGCGGCCATCCTGACTTTGGGTCTCCTCGGGGTCGTAGATAGGGACATGCCCACCCTCGTAGATCACTTCCTCCATGAACTGCTCGGAGTAGGGGTCATCGACCGGTGGCGTTGGTGTTGGCATTCCGTCAAACAAGACGCGGGGGGACGGCATGGTGCCCGTAAACGACGGCCATGCTTGCTTTCTTTGCATCTTGACGGACGGTCGTCCGCCGCTGCTGGACCCAGGGGTGAAGTTGAGGTCGATGACGGCCGTCGGGCGCGGGGTGGATGGCGCGATCACGCTCACATCCGGCAACCCCAAGAAACGGGTCTGCCCGTCGGGCCTTGGCGGGGGGAAGCCGGGCGACATTGGCGTGGTCCGCAACGTCGGCGACTGGCAATGCGAAGGCTGGGTGATCGACGAGCCTGTGCTCGCCGGACCGACGGCCGCACCAGAGAAACCGGCCGAACGACAAATGCCCATCATGAGGAGGGCATGCGCTTTGTTGACGATGGCCTCCTTCTCCTCGACATCGGCCTTGCACCGCGCGGCCTCAATCGCAGCACGGTCGGTGGCGAACTTGGCCGCGGCGATGGTGTCCTTGGCGACCGCCCTCCGGCTCCTCCTCTTCGCCGATTCCGCGCCCAACCTGGCGATCTCCTCTGGCGTGCACTCCGACCGCGGCTTCCTTGGCGCCTTGGCCTTCTTCTTCTTGGCCATCCGGGACGGGACGACGGCCGGCCCGCCGGAGTTCGGCTGGGCGTCGGCCATGGACAGGTAAGGGAGGGGGGCGGCGGGACGTGGGAGGGTTTGGGGGGAAATGGCGCCAAATGGGGCGTGGGGGGTTGCTTTGTGTCACTGACAGGCGGGCCAGGGGCGGACGAGCGCGCGCGTCCCGCCCATCCGTGTGCTGTCCGTTTCACCCCAAAATGCGGGCAAACTGGGACGGGGATGGGTCGAAAGCGAACACAAAACGGACAAAAGTCCGTTTGCTCCCGCGTAGGATGGGGTCGTGCGGTGGAGTTGGCCTGAGTTTAGCGGTTGGGGCAACGACCCGACTTGTTCGACCGCGGCGGCCTCCGCGATCATTTGGGTCATATGAATGCTAAGATCTTAAGATGGTGATGGCCTTTCTAAGGCTGGTGGCGGCATGGGACACCTCCTCCACCTCCAGATTGGGTTCAATCCAACTCATCGAGGGCTACGTGCAGCGACTCTTTCGGATGCACCAAGTCATGCATGTTGCCGACAGGTGAGACACACGGTGACTCATGCGGAAGCACCAAGTCATGCTCATTGTCGTCACGTGCTACACGCAGTTGCTCCTATGGAGGTGTCAAGCCATGCATGTTGTTGATGGATCGAAAATTGCAACATTGATGGGAGGCGAGGTGGCATGGGACATCTTTGTGTTGTGGTATCTTCTCTAGAGGTATCCTGCTATCGAGGCCTCGGTAGGAGAACAAGGGATGATAGTAGAGGCTGCTTCAACCCGCTTCCGGTGAAACACAAGATCTACAATCAGGCTATGTCGACGCGCATGTACGTCATGTCCTTGTTGAAGATGATGGATTTAAGCTCGGCTTTGGGAATGAAAATTCTGAGACCGACCTATGGTTGGACTCAGTGGCGGAGACATGGGACCAGCAGGGCCCCTGGCCCCCCTAACACCAGAGGTGTAGTGCCAATTTGCTAATGAACGGTGTAAAAACTAGTGATTATTTGCTCTTAAAAGCCCATTTTCCAGTGGCTTGGCCCTCCCCACTAGTTTTAATAGCATTCGGCTCCATTGATAAAAAAATCTGGCTCTACCATTGGTGGGACTCGTCACCATCAGCGCATGTGCGGCGTTTCCTTGTTAAAGGCTCAGTGTGTACTTTTCGTTTCTTTCTCTCTTTTACCGTAGGTTAGTAGTTACCTGATGCAACCACTGTCACGAGGCATGCAGACTCAGACTTTCTTTCCGGGTGAAAATTTTGGCTGCTGGATTTTATTTTATGGGTAATATATGGTTGTGTGCATCAATTGATGTAGAGGTCGAGGGTTATCCTCCTTCTTGAATCAATATCATCAACTCCCTCCTCACATGTTGCTATTACAATCTGCATAATGGGCAGCACAATTCTAAAAATACTTCTAAGACGAAGCAACGCATAGGGTTTTTTCAAGTTTTCAGTCTAAATACTTTATGACCAAAATTTGACCTCTAAATCTTTCCTTAATGATAAAGCAATTATTGCTTCTGGTCATACGTCGTCGGCCTTTTTGCAGAAAAGCCCCTTCATTTTTGAGAATTCAACCCACATTCCCTTTTTAAGTGGGTATCTGAGAAAACTCTTCATTCTTACAAAAAGGACCCTATATTTGGAAGTATTCAACCCGCGATCCTTACGTTTCGATTTTTTGCATGAGCGGCCATGGCAGGAGGGGCGGCAGCCCCCTTAAATTTTCACATTTTGTGTTCCAGCCCCCCAAGCATTCTGGTGTAGCTCCGCCACTGGATGGCTGGCAGCGCCTTCAAGCTCATACAGATCGACTAGGAGTTTAACATCTTCCACGGTCTCGTTTCAACCCAATCAACTCACGTCCTGCCACTTTCCTTCCATTGATGAGCGGCCGCAAATTAACCACTCGATGTTTTCATTTTGTTGTTTGTTTCCAGGGCGGCGACGCGCATGGAGGAGGAGAGAATGGAGAGGCGTGGAGGATAGGCGGGCGAGCTGGAAGGGCCGGCACGTCGCCCACGACACAGATGAGACCAACGGCGGCCTTGCAGGGGCGCGTTGGCGAGGACCTTTCGAATCTCACCGAATCCGATGGGAAATGGCGCGCAGGCAACGGGTCTAGAAGGAAAGCGGCCAGATCTCGGAGCACAACGGCTGGTGAGCGCGGCATGGCGTCAAGTACCTGTGAGAGAAGAGAGAGATGAGTGGGAGAGAAAAGGGAGGCCGGGAGGAAGGAGATGGGACGCTGGAGGGAGAGAAAGGAGCCGTGAGGTGCGTTGTGGTCCTGCTGCTGCCCGCCGGCGGCTCGGCGGCAATCGGCGCGAGGTGGGGGCTCTGTCCGGCGGTTTCCCAGAACATCGACTACCGGAAGGCCAAGGAAGAGCGGTGGATGGCTGCACTGGCGGAGTTTAGTGTATTGCTAGAGGGGCTGTGGCCCCCCAGCCTTGGACAATTTTGTGAAGGAAATATTAAGTAGAGTGCTTAGTTGGAAGAAAAGTTAGCATTTTGCCCCTTTAAATTTTCACATTTTGTGTTCCAGCCCCCCAAGCATTCTGGTGTAGCTCCGCCACTGGATGGCTGGCAGCGCCTTCAAGCTCATACAGATCGACTAGGAGTTCAACATCTTCCACGGTCTCGTTTCAACCCAATCAACTCACGTCCTGCCACTTTCCTTCCATTGATGAGCGGCCGCAAATTAACCACTCGATGTTTTCATTTTGTTGTTTGTTTCCAGCTGATTTGAGAACTGGTAGATCATCTGTGACCCCGTGTCATCACATCATGTTTCCCCGCGTCGTCCTCCCCCTAGGGCGACTTGGGCGGCCAGAAACCTAGCCGTCTCCGCGCAAACTCCCTCCTCCTCTCCCTCCGCCGTCGCCAGAAGACGCCGCCGGGCTAAGCCCGAGGGCCGACGGCGGTGGCGGGGGATCTCCTCTCTCGCGCGTCTCCGGGGTGGGGCGGACCACAAAGCGTGTGGTGGCGCGACCGATCTGGGATCTGCGGCGCGGCGGATGGCTGCAGGCGGCGGGAGGCCGTCCCGTCCTCGGACGGCGACGGCTTGGCGCGGCGGAGGCCAGGGCTGCGGGCGCTGCGTATGGCCCTTCGGGCGGCGGCGGCGGCTGCGGTCGGTGGCGGCCGGCTTGGCGGCGGTGGTGTGCATGCTGCCTTCAGATCGGTGACGGCGGCGTGGAGGGCCTGGTGGTTTCGACAACGGCACCTTCGATCAGATCTGTTCTGACTGGTGCAGCCGGCGGTGGTGGTCATCTCTTCCGTCAAAGGTGGTCGGCCTGAGGCTGGGTGTTTGGATCTCGGGATCCGTCATCTGGCATCAACTGCGAGTTCGGGAAGACATACTTGCCGGTGAAAACCGAGCCGGCGGCGGGCGATGGCGGCGTTCCACGTCATTACCTTGATGAAGGCATCGTCATGTGATTACCGTCGACCCACTCGTATTTCTCCGGGGGAAACCCTAGGATCTGGTGTTCCAGACCGGACGATGGCGGTACTGCGGTGTCGTTTCTCTCTTGGAAGCATAGTTTTGTGGAGCAGCGCTGGAAGTCAGAGGCAGGAGGTGGAGCGGTTTCGTCCTGCACGGAGCTTCGGTGGAGATGTCAAGTCATGCCTGACCGACAGGTGCTACGCACGACAAATCCTCCAAGGGCTTCAAGCTGTGTCGGCTGGTGGTACTTGGCAGCATGGCGCTGAGGTGTATCAGTGGCGACCGCGACGTGTTCAGCTGTTTGCGCGTAGGGAGGAGGTGTCGTTGGGCGCCGTGGTGGCGTCAACGATAGCTGGACCAAGCAAAGTTGATGCATCAGTACAGTTCTGAAGATGGAGCGGTGGCAGTTGGCGGCGGCGGCCTCTGAGAGCACGCCGGACCAGTGTGTGCCCCAGACCCGGCAAGTGGCCAGGTTGGGGTCTCGGGTCTTAGATGTTAGGCTTGGTTGCGATGTCTGTTTGGTATTAGGCCCAGGCTATCTGCGCCCCTTCATCAACTGGATAGGTGTAGCGACAGTTTGTTGCTTAGACGGCGGCTTTAGTCTTACTGTTGTATGACTTTGTAAGGTCTTGTGAGAATAATTAATAAAGTGGCCGTATGCATCGCGCAGATGCAAAGGCCGGGGGTCATCCTCCTTTTCTAAAAAAAAGTTTGTTTGTGTGCAGGATTGAAGCGTGGCATTGACTTGTGCGCTGCTAGCTGGAGCAGGTATTCGCATGCTCAGTTTCCCCCATCCATGCTTGCATCCCCTTTGTTCAATTGCTTATCTCAATCGCAATTGCAGGTTTTGAGCCACAATCTGTATCTACCGGCAAAGCTATCATCTGACGGCAAGTGAGTAGCAGCATTCATGCGAACACCTTATGTTCCAACATAATTTCATTCTTTGTATCTGATTGTTTTTGTGCTCTGCTTATACCAGACATGGTGGCCTTCCTCTCATCATTGCAATTGATCTGCAACCGTTGGCTCCGATAGAAGGTGTTATACAGGTGCAGGGCAACATCATCAATGCTCGGACAGCGGAAGTGGTGAGAGGGATAGATGCATAGATAAATTCTTTGTAATGAAAATTTTGCTTGTATTGATGTAACAGATGCACATATGCTGCAGGTTATCAGGCACTTTGATGGATGTAAAGCAGACTTGGTTGTCTGTGATGGCGCCCCTGATGTTAAGCTTGCATTGCTAGAGAAGTGGTCCATAACCATCTTACATGTGCTAAAGATACTTCTGTTTCTTACTTTGCTTTGGATGATTGCATTTACTGGACTTCATGATATGGACGAGTTTGTTCAGTCCCAGCTTATATTGGCGCTTAGTATATTTTTCTCTGTCTCTGCATATCAATTTAGATCAGAGATACGTTTTGGAAGTAATTTGCAGTATCCATAAGATGCAGTGTCCAAAAATAATGCTACCTTAACCCTGCAGTTTATGTTTAGCATTCTACCTTAAAATGCTTACTTTCGGTGCAATAGCTTCTTTGTATTTTTATATTGAACATTGGACCATTTTTACTCAACCTTTGGATAATTTGTTGCTGTTTATGTTGTAGAACAACATGGTGTAACACTATGGTTCCACTAACTCGTCATATTTTCCACTAATGTTCTTCCTTCTTGGCTGCTTCCATCTACCTTGCTACCCCATCTCCCCTCTACCAAATCCCAACCTCATGGTGGATTCATCTACAGGTAGTTAATCTCCAAGCACCGAACCACTGCACAGCTGCACATGAATTGTTATGGACCATTTGTTTTTCTTCAGGAATCCTCACCTACGACAGTTCTCCTGGTGACCATCCACCCGAAGTTCATCTCCCTACCACTCTGTTCAGTACTTCTCTCCCCCATACACCCTTGGCAGATCCACCTGTCTCTCTCATCTTACTCACAACTGATTGTTGTTGTTTTGCTGCAGAGTTTGTGACAGAACAGAGAATTGTTACAGCTCAGATCATAGACAAATCTTATGTTGCAACAACAGGTTTGGAGGTTATGCTGAGAATTAAAATGTCAAGGTTCAAAAAATAGATGCTTCAAGTATTTAATCTCTTTCAAATACTCTTATCATGTTCCTTTCAGCGGTTAGAGGCACAACTAAGATATGTTTGCTTCACACTCATGTTTGTAATACACCTATATGGTTCCTTATTTTATCATGTCCACGTTTAAAATTCTCTGATGCAGCAGAGCTGACTGATATAGAGGTTAACCTTTTTTTGAGCCAAAGTTGTACTAATTCCATGTGCTCTTTGGTGCAGCGCTCACTGAACATATTGATATGCAAGTCAATTCTAACAAATAACTCTTTGCTTTGTCGCGGTGCAAATACATCAGATTTATCTGCACGTAGAACCGAACATTGGATTATTTTTGCCTGCATGTCAACACAATCGAAAATGACGATGACACTGCATAGTTAACCAGTTAGTTTTGTGAGAACCAATATGATAAACTACTGGATAATAGGATAACTATATTAGTATTGTTGCATTGGAACACATGATTCTCTAGTTCATATTTGGCACGATGCTTGCATTCAATATCTGGAATCCTAGACCACAAACCATATGTTTGTGATCCCTATAGAGTGTTCCAGTGTTGAAAACTGGAGCATATACTATATTCGAATAATATTTTGTTACACATCAGTCATACATTGGATGGGCAAGCCATACAAATTGGAGTCAATCTGATTATTGTTTAGTTACATATGCTTTTTTGTTTTCTTTTGGTGTGTAGTCATCTCTTATAGTGACCACAAATTAGTACATATAAATTCAGTTTTATGATCACTGTTAATATGAACAAGGTTCCTGCTTTATGGCATTTATGGTTAGTGATATGTAAAGTGAGCTGCACTGTTTTTTTTTCATCCTATTAGCAAAGCATCATTTTTGTTTTCGAGAATATTTGATGATAGTGCAGCTTATAAACCTAGTCCAGAATGGACCAGTGTTAATAATTCTTTTGTTAGATATTGGTCAATAGATTTGGTGATTTAACTCCCTCGATATTTTAAGTTGCATCAGTTTTATACCTAGATTGGATTGTATTTAGGCTGCACACAGTACCTCGCACTGGGTATATATCATGATGATATTTTCCATTATATTTATACATGAGTCATTTTTCCCTACTGATTCCTGATTCTTTACTTTTATGAAAGGCAAGGGCGTGCACTTTTCACTATCAATCTTAGAGTAAGCGCCTGCAGGTAAGGAGTAGTTGATGAAAGATATTAGTTACCACATCTCTTATGTGTTGTGGATTTGCTGTTGTGGATTTGCTAATGAAAATTTCCTCGTGGAATATTTCTCTTTCCCCTCTATGAATTTTCATGTTTCATCTATGATGGATCTTGCCTCCCACTGTTTGTCCTATCTAAAAATATATATTTTTTCAATGGTTCAATTCCTCTCATCCTCCCCCCTTGGGTTTCTTGGCTTACTTTTTGACCAACTTATGTTTCAGGCTATATTTATACCATGGAAAAATAGCTATATATAGTGGCTTCAGCAGCCATTTGTGCTTGCATTTCTTTGTTATTTTGTGTAATAAGATAAATCATAAGATAATTAGATGTAACTCTATGATGTTCTTTGCCATTGTCATACGTCTCATAATAAGGTTGTCTCCTATTCTGAATCGTTGGGCAGAGGAGGATATTGTACGCGATCCAGGGCAAGAAGGATATCAACCAGGACACAGTTGTATCCCCGTTGCAACGCGCGGGTTTCATATTAACAAAAATTAACATTTTTCCAATATGAATCTGTAAGAAAAGATATGTCATACATTTGTGAAAATTGATAATGTAAGCTAATCTCAAAACTTTATTCTTTTTTCAAGATTGATTACTTGGTGGGGCTAACTTCCATTTTCTCAAAACAGGATGTGCATGCTACTTCTGAAAAAAGAAACCTCTCTGTTGGCTGGCATCCCTGGTGGTAGTTTTACATATCTAGCAAATGAAAGGGCACCTCATAATACATTGGATATAGACTGGTAGGGTCAATTACATATAGTTGGCTGTAAATGACTTTCAGTTTCTAGCTTACATATAGTTTTAGATATCTAGACATGTACTCCATCCTTCTCAAACTAAGTGTCTCAAATTTGTACTAACTTTAGTACAAAGTTATACTAAGCTTGAGACACTTACTTTGGGACGGAGGGAATACTATTTAACAGTATGCTGTGCTTGATGCCTTGATGGTGGCCCTATGTGTCAGTTGAAATTATCACGTTATTTACTAGCAGTTGCAGTGCTCTTATTATTTTATTTCCACAAATATCATCATGTTTTCCCTCAATCTGAAGGTATGAACTATGCTGCTCCTCCTGGTTTGTGTGTTGCTTCCGCTGGATGATGCTCTGTTTTATGTTGTTTGTACAAGGTCCAAGACCTGGCTGATGTACAGTTTTGACATACAATGATCTGAATATGTATGTCTTTATTTGGGATATAGTCAGGATACAAATATTGTACGTCAGTGTGGAACACCGTACATCTTTTAAGTTTTAACTGATTCTAGGTGTTCATTCAATCTGAATTGGTCTATTTTATTTAGCCTATGCTAGCTTGTGATTTCCTGTGCTGCAAACTGTAGTTAATTTTCCTTAACTGATGTCTTTGATCCGGCAGTTGGGTAATGCACTTGTGATCATTTTTCTTACTCTGCTGTCAGTACCACTGGTCTTGGGGTTCAGATTCTGTCAATATCAAAATCTAGGTACTTACCAGCAAACGAGTTATTGATCTATTTACTTAGTCAAGTTCATTTCTGCTATGTTCTTCAGTCAAGCTTCAGATTCTAGCCTTGATTAAATGGCAATGATATTCTCCAAAACCTACTAAGGTCAGAAATTCTGCTACCCAACAGGATGGTTTGCCAACTGCTGTTAAGGTCAGAAATTCTGCTACCCAACAGGATGGTTTGCCAACTGCTGTTAAGGTCAGAAATTCTGCTACCCAACAGGGTGGTTTGCCAACTGCTGTGAGTACTGCGCAGTGTGTGTCAGCCGTTCATTAGCATTGGAATTTGCTGGAGCGGCCCGATGTAGCGGCTGCCATGGACGGAGGCCTTGCGCTTGGCCGGCACGCCGATGCAGAGGAGGCGCGAGGGAGAGGAGAGGAGCACGGGGAAGAAGGAGGCGGCGGAGAAGGGTTCGTCACCGGCGTGGCAGCGCTCTCCGGTCTGAGCGGCTTGCGGGATCGGGGCAAGGAGCGCTCGCTCCTCTGTGTGTTGTGTGCATGTGACACGACGCGAGGGGATCTAGAGGGTTCGAGGGGATAGACGGGAGGCCGGCGGCGGTGTCTGCTAGGGATAGTGACACGGCGAACGGGGAGAGAGACAGTGCGTGCACTTTTTTTTAAAACAAGCGTATAGTTTATCTCACAGCGACTGTGTCTCCTTTTTCTGAGAGAGCGCGTGTTTGTGTAGGCCAAGTCGTTTGGGCCAAGCCCCAAAAGTGCCAAAAACAATTGCAGATAAAATATATTTTTCAAAAAATAAAAAATTCTGAAAAAAATATTTTTCAGAAAAAGTTCTCAACCCTCAAAAAACAAAACATTCTTACCCCTAAAAAACATTCTTTTCAAGAAAAACACCTGTTCAAAAAATATTCTTTTTTCAAAGAAATGTTCAAATTTCATAAAACGTTAACTCTTCTTAAAAATATTCCAATTTTTATGTAAACGTTAATTTTTTTTAGAAAAAGAAATTTTTAACGTTCAACCTTATCATCAACATTTCATAAATTTTGATATAAGAAATGGTGCACAATGGCACATGAAGCAGGTTATGCAGAAAACAATTGCAGATAAAATATATTTTTCAAAAAAACATTATGAAAATTATATTATTCAGAAAAATGCTCTTAACCCTCAAAAAATAAAACATTCTTACCTCTAAAAATCATTCTTTTCAAGAAAAACATTTGTTCAAAAAATGTTCAAATTTCATAAAATATTAACTATTCTTAAAACAATCCATTTTTATATAAACATTAACTTCTATTTAAAAAAATAAAATTTTAACCTTTAACCTTATCATTGGCGTTTATTACACAATTGTAAATAAAAAATGGTGCATAATGGCAGATGAAGCAGGTTGTGACCCTTTTTTTGCCCGGTGCAATGCACGGGCTTGTGTACTAGTACAAAACAATGTCTTAACCGTCACTTTTTTGTGAGCTAGGTGGAACAATTCGTAGGTCCCTCTGCATAGGAAGGACAGCTTACAGATGATACCCCCTCAATCATGTCTACAAAGACTGCATTGCGCGTGCTCAGCATATTGAGCAATGCCGCGTGGAACATTAGTTATGTAGAGAATAATTCAAAACTAACAGTCCAGCACCGGTTCATGCTACACAATGATTGAACCCCCCAAAAAATGTCATACTTAGAGCAACTCCAGCCGCCCCCAACAGGCCCCTCCGGCGTTTTTTTAGCACCGGCACGCAAAAATCGGCCCAATCGCGCCCCCAGGAGCCTATTTTTCGCCGGGTTGGGCCGAAATTGGTGCCGGCGGACCCAGGCCAAACCCGGTGCACTGGGTGGCGCTCGGGGGCACCGGTGCGATCGAATTTGGCGCGAAAGATGTTGGGGAAAGTGGTAATTCCAAAATTTTCCTACGATCACGCAAGATCTATCTAGGAGATGCATAGCAACGAGAGGGGAGAGTGTGTCCACGTACCCTCGTAGACCGAAAGCGGAAGCGTTTAGTTAACGCGGTTGATGTAGTCGAACGTCTTCACGATCCAACCGATCCAAGTGCCGAACGTACGGCACCTTCGCGTTCAGCACACGTTCAACCTGATGATGTCCCTCGAGCTCTTGATCCAGTTGAGGACGAGGGAGAGTTCCGTCAGCACGACGGTGTGGCAACGATGTTGATGATGTTACCGATGCAGGGCTTCGCCTAAGCACTATGACGATATGACCGAGGTGTGTAACTGTGGAGGGGGGCACCGCACATGGTTAAGAGAACTTGATCTCCTTTGGGGTGCCCCCTGCCCTCGTATATAAAGGATGAGAGGGAGAGGCCGGCCGGCCCTTGCAGGGCGCGCCAGGAGAAGGGAGTCCTACTAGGACTCCAAGTCCTAGCAGGATTCCACCTGGTGGAAGAGGGGAAGGAAGGGAGAGGGAGAGGGAGAGGGAAAGGGGGGTCCCGCCCCCTTCCCTTGACCTATTCGGACTCCCCATGGGGGGCGCCTCCCCTATGTGGGCTTCCCTCTCTCTCCCATGTGTCATATGTTGGCCCATTGCTTCCGGGGGGGTCCGGTAACCCCTTCCGGCACTCCTTTTTACCGGAAACCACTCGGAACTTTTCCGGTGTCCGAATAAGCATCTTTATAATCACCCAGTTATGTTGTGATGTTTGATAGAACACAAGGTGTTCCTCCGGTATTTGGGAGTTGCATAATCTCATAGTCTGATGAACATGTATAAGTCATGAAGAAAGCAGTAGCAATGAAACTGTAACGGTCATAATGCTAAGCTAACGGATGGGTCTTGTACATCACATCATTCTCCTAATGATGTGATCACGTTCATCAAATGACAACACATGTCTATGGTTAGGAAACATAACCATCTTTGATTGATGATCTAGTCAAGTAGAGGCATACTAGGACACTATGTTTTGTCTATGTATTCACACATGTACTAAGTTTCTGGTTAATACAATTTTAGCATGAATAATAAACATTTATCATGATATAAGCTAATATAAATAACAACTTTATTATTGCCTCTAGGGCATAGTTCCTTCAGTCTCCCACTTGCACTAGAGTCAATAATCTAGTTCACATCGCCATGTGATTTAACACCAATAGTTCACATTTGTATGTGATTAACACCCAAAGTTCACATCTCCATGTGACCAACACCCAAAGGGTTTACTAGAGTCAATAATCTAGTTCACATCGCTATGTGATTAACACCTAAAGAGTACTAAGGTGTGATCATGTTTTGCTCATGAAAGAAGTTTAGTCAACGGGTCTATCACATTCAGATTCGTATGTATTTTGCAAATATTCTATGTCTACAATGCTCTGCATGGAGCTACTCCAGATAATTTCTCCCACTTTCAATATGTATCCAGATTCAGACTTAGAGTCATCTGGATCGATGTAAAAGCTTGCATCGACGTAACTCTTTATGACGAACTCTTTATCACCTCCATAACCGAGAAATACTTCCTTATTCCTCTTAGGTAACTAAGGATAACTTTGACCGCTATACAGTGATCCACTCCTGGATCACTATCGTACCCCCTTGCCAAACTCATAGCAAGGCACACAACTGGTTTGGTACATAGCATGGCATACTTTATAGAACCTATGACTGAGGCATAGGGAATGACTTTCATTCTCTTTCTATCTTCTGCCATGGTCGGGCTTTGAGTCTTACTCAACTTTACACCTTGTAATACACGCAAGAACTCCTTCTTTGACTGATCCATTTTGAACTCTTTCAAAATCTTGTCAAGGTATGCACTCATTGAAAAAATCTTATCAAGCGTCTTGATCTATCTCTATAGATCTTGATGTCCAATATGTAAGCAGCTTCACCGAGGTCTTTCTTTGAAAAATCTCCTTTCAAACTCTCCTTTATGCTTTCTACAAAATTCTACATCATTTTCGATCAACAATATGTCATTCACATATACTTATCAGAAAGGCTGTAGTGCTCCCACTTACTTTCTTGTAAATACATGCTTCATCGCAAGTCTGTATAAAACTATATGCTTTGATCAACTCATCAAAGCATATATTCCAACTTCGAGATGCTTGCACCAGTCCATAGATGGATCGCTGGAGCTTGCACACCTTGTTAGTACCTTTAGGATCGACAAAACCTTCTCGTTGCATCATATACAACTCTTCTTTAAGAAATATCCATTTAAGGAAGGCAGTTTTTGACATCCATTTGCCAGATTTCATAAAATATGGCAATTGCTAACATGATTCAGACGGATTTAAGCATCGCTACAGTTGAGAAAATCTCATTTTAGTCAACACCTTATCAAAAACCTTTTGCCACAAGTCGAGCTTTGTAGATAGTAACACTACTATCAGCGTCCATCTCCCTCTTGAAGATCCATTTATTTTATGTGGCTTGCCGATCATCGGGCAAGTCCACCAAAGTCCACACTTTGTTCTCATAGATGGATCCCATCTCAGATTTCATGGCCTCAAGCCATTCCGCGGAACCTGGGCTCATCATTGCTTCCTCATAGTTGCTAGGTTCATCATGGTCTAGTAACATGACTTCCAGAATAGGATTACCGTACCACTCTAGTGCGGACCGTACTCTGGCTGACCTACGAGGTTTGGTAATAACTTGATCTGAAGTTTCATGATCATCATCATTAGCTTCTTTACTAATTGGTGTAGTAATCACTAGAACTAATTTCTGTGATGAACTACTTTCCAATTCGGGAGAAGGTACAATTACCTCATCAAGTTCTACTTTCCTCCCACTCACTTCTTTCGAGAGAAACTCCTTCTCTAGAAAGGATCCATTCTTAGCAATGAATATCTTGCCTTCGGATCTATGATAGAAGGTGTACCCAACAGTTTCCTTTGGGTATCCTATGAAGACACACTTCTCCGATTTGGGTTCGAGCTTATTAGGTTGAAGCCTTCTTCACATAAGCATCGTAGCCCCAAACTTTAAGAAATGACAGCTTAGGTTTGTTGCCAAACCACAGTTCATACGATGTCGTCTCAACGGATTTTGACGGTGCCCTGTTTAACGTGAATGCAGCTGTCTCTAATGCATACTCCCAAAACAAAGTGGTAAATTGGCAAGAGACATCATAGATCGCACCATATCTAATAAAGTGCAGTTACAACGTTCGGACACATCATTACGCTTTGGTGTTCCAGGTGGCGTCAGCTGTGAAACTATTCCATATTGTTTTAATGAAGGCCAAACGCGTAAGTCAAATATTCACCTCCACGATCAGATCGTAGAAACTTTATTTTCTTGTTACAATGATTCTCCAATTTACTCTGAAATTCTTTGAACTTTTCAAATGTTTTAGACTTGTGTTTCATTAAGTAGATATACCCATATCTGCTCTAATCATCTGTGAAGGTCAGAAAATAATGATACCTGCCACGAGCCTCAACACTCATCAGACCACATACATCGGTATGTATTATTTCCAATAAGTCATAAGCTCGTCCCATTGTTCCGGAGAACGGAGTTTTAGTCATCTTGCCCATAAGGCACGGTTCGCAAGTACCAAGTGATTCCAAAAGCCCATCAGCATGGAGTTTCTTCATGCGCTTTGAAGGAAATATTCCCTAGAGGCAATAATAAAGTTATTATTTATTTCCTTATATCATGATAAATGTTTATTATCATGCTAGAATTGTATTAACCGGAAACATGATACATGTGTGAATACATAGACAAACATAGTGTCACTAGTATGCCTCTACTTGACTAGCTCATTAATCAAAGACGGTTATGTTTCCTAACCATAGACATGAGTTGTCATTTGATTAACAGGATCACATCATTAGGAGAATGATGTGATTGACTTGACCCATTCCGTTAGCTTAGCACTTGATCGTTTAGTATGTTGCTATTGCTTTCTTCATGACTTATACATGTTCCTACAACTATGAGATTATGCAACTCCCGTTTACCGAAGGAACAATTTGTGTGCTACCAAACCTCACAACGTAACTGGGTGATTATAAAGGAGCTCTACAGGTGTCTCCAAAGGTACATGTTGAGTTTGGCGTATTTCAAGATTAGGTTTTGTCACTCCGATTGTTGGAGAGGTATCTCTGGGCCCTCTCGCACATCACTATAAGCCTTGCAAGCAATGTAGCTAATGAGTTAGTTACGGAATGATGCATTGCATAATGAGTAAAGAGACTTGTCGGTAACGAGATTGAACTAGGTATTGAGATGCCGACGATCGAATCTCGGGCAAGTAACATACCGATGACAAAGGGAACGACGTATGTTGTTATGCGGTTTGACCGATAAAGATCTTCGTAGAATATGTAGGATCCAATATGAGCATCCAGGTTCCGCTATTGGTTATTGACCGGAAACGTGTCTCGGTCATGTCTACATAGTTCTCGAACCCGTAGGGTCCGCACGCTTAAAGTTTCAATGACGGTTATATTATGAGTTTATGAGTTTTGATATACCGAAGATTGTTCGGAGTCCCGGATGTGATCATGGACATGACGAGGAGTCTCGAAATGGTTGAGACATGAAGATTGATATATTGGAAGCCTATATTTGGATATCGGAAGTGTTCCGGGTGAAATCGGGATTTTACCGGAGTACCGAGGGGTTACCGGAACCCCCCGGGGGCTTAATGGGACATAGTAGGCCTTAGTGGAGAAGAGGAGAGGCGGACAGGGCTGGGCCGCGCGCCCCTCCCCCCTAGTCCGAATAGGACAAGGAGAGGGCGGTGGCGCCCCCCCTTTCCTTCCTCTCTCTTCCTCCTCTTTCCCCCCTTCTCCAAGTCCAACAAGGAAAGGAGGGAGTCCTACTCCCGGTGGGAGTAGGACTGCCCATGGTGCGCCTCCTCCCTGGCCGGCCGCCCCCTCCCCCCTTGCTCCTTTATATACGGGGGCAGGGGGCACCTCTAGAGACAACAACAAATCATTGATCTCTTAGCCGTGTGCGGTGCCCCCCTTCACCATAGTCCACCTTGGTAATATTGTAGCGGTGCTTAGGCGAAGCCCTGCGACGGTAGAACATCATCATCATCACCACGCCGTCGTGCTGATGGAACTCTCCCTCGACACTCGGCTGGATCGGAGTTCGAGGGACACGTGTGCTAGAACTCGGAGGTGCCATACTTTCGGTGCTTGATCGGTCGGGCTGTGAAGACGTACGACTACATCAACTGTGTTGTGCTAACGCTTCCGCTTTCGGTCTACGAGGGTACATGGACAACACTCTCCCCTCTCGTTGCTATGCATCACCATGATCTTGCGTGTGCGTAGGAATTTTTTTGAAATTACTACATTCCCCAACACTAGCATCTGAGCCTGGTTTTATGCATAGATGTTATATGCACGAGTAGAACACAAGTGAGTTGTGGGCGATACAAGTCATACTGCTTACCAGCATGTCATACTTTGGTTCGGCGGTATTGTTGGATGAACCGGCCCGGACCGACATTACGCGTACACTTACGCGAGACTGGTTCTACCGACGTGCTTTGCACACAGGTGGCTGGCGGGTGTCAGTTTCTCCAACTTTAGTTGAACCGAGTGTGGCTATGTCCGGTCCTTGAGAAGGTTAAAACAGCACTAACTTGACGAACTATCGTTGTGGTTTTAATGCGTAGATAAGAATTGTTCTTGCTCAGCCCGTAGCAGCCACGTAAAACTTGCAACAACAAAGTAGAGGACATCTAACTTGTTTTTGCAGGGCATGTTGTGATGTGATATGGTCAAGACGTGATGCTATATTTTGTTGTATGAGATGATCATGTTTTGTAACCGAGTTATTGGCAACTGGCAGGAGCCATATGGTTGTCGCTTTATTGTATGCAATGCAATCGCCGTGTAATTGCTTTACTTTATCACTAAGCGGTAGCGATAGTCGTAGAAGCAATAGTTGGCGAAACGACAACGATTGTACGATGAAGATCAAGGTGTCGTGCCGGTGACGGTGGTGATCATGACGGTGCTTCGGAGATGGAGATCACAAGCACAAGATGATGATGGCCATATCATATCACTTATATTGATTGCATGTGATGTTTATCCTTTATGCATCTTATTTTGCTTTGATTGACGGTAGCATTATAAGATGATCTCTCACTAAGTTTCAAGGCATAAGTGTTCTCCCTGAGTATGCACCGTTGTGAAAGTTCTTCGTGCTGAGACACCACGTGATGATCGGGTGTGATAGGCTCTACATTCAAATACAACGGGTGCAAAACAGTTGCACACGCAGAATACTCAGGTTAAACTTGACGATCCTAGCATATACAGATATGGCCTCGGAACACTAAGACCGAAAGGTCGAACGTGAATCATATAATAGATATGATCAACATAGTGATGTTCACCATTGAAAACTACTCCATCTCACGTGATGATCGGACATGGTTTAGTTGATTTGGATCACGTGATCACTTAGATGACTAGAGGGATGTCTGTCTAAGTGGGAGTTCTTTAGTAATATGATTAATTGAACTTAAATTTATCATGAACTTAGTACCTGATAGTATTTTTGCTTGTCTATGTTTGTTGTAGATAGATGGCTCGTGTTGTTGTTCCGTTGAATTTTAATGCGTTCCTTGAGAAAGCTAAGTTGAAAGATGATGGTAGCAATTACACGGACTGGGTCCGTAACTTGAGGATTATCCTCATTGCTGCATAGAAGAATTACGTCCTGGAAGCACCGCTGGGTGTCAGGCCTGCTGCAGATGCAACTGACGACGTTAAGAACATCTGGCAGAGCAAAGCTGATGACTACTCAATAGTTCAGCGTGCCATGCTTTACGGCTTAGAACCGGGACTTCAACGACGTTTTGAACGTCATGGAGCATATGAGATGTTCCGGGAGTTGAAGTTAATATTTCAAGCAAATGCCCGGATTGAGAGATATGAAGTCTCCAATAAGTTCTATAGCTGCAAGATGGAAGAGAATAGTTCTGTCAGTGAACATATACTCAAAATGTCTGGGTATAATAATCACTTGATTCAACTGGGAGTTAATCTTCCTGATGATAGTGTCATTGACAAAATTCTTCAATCACTGCCACCAAGCTAGAAGAGCTTCGTGATGAACTATAACATGCAAGGGATGGACAAGACTATTCCCGAGCTCTTCGCAATGCTAAAAGTTGCGGAGGTAGAAATCAAGAAGGAGCATCAAGTGTTGATGGTCAATAAGACCACCAGTTTCAAGAAAAAGGGTAAAGGGAAGAAGAACGGCAAACAAGTTGCTGCTCAAGAGAAGAAACCCAAATATGGACCTAAGCCTGAGACTGAGTGCTTCTACTGCAAACAGACTGGTCACTGGAAGCGGAACTGCCCCAAGTATTTGGCGGATAAGAAGGATGGCAAGGTGAACAAAGGTATATATGATATACATGTTATTGATATGTACCTTACTAATGCTCGCAGTAGCACTTGGGTATTTGATATTGGTTCTGTTGCTAATATTTGCAACTCGAAACAGGGACTACGGATTAAGCGAAGATTGGCTAAGATGAGGTGACGATGCGCGTGGGAAATGGTTCTAAAGTCGATGTGATCGCGGTCGGCACGCTACCTCTACATCTACCTTCAGGATTAGTTTTAGACCTGAATAATTGTTATTTGGTGCCAGCGTTAAGCATGAACATTATATCTGGATCTTGTTTGATGCGAGATGGTTATTCATTTAAATCAGAGAATAATGGTTCTTCTATTTATATGAGTAATATCTTTTATGGTCATGCACCCTTGAAGAGTGGTCTATTTTTATTAAATCTCGATAGTAGTGATACACATATTCATAATGTTGAAGCCAAAAGATGCAGAGTTGATAATGATAGTGCAACTTATTTGTGGCACTGTTGTTTGGGTCATATTGGTGTAAAGCGCATGAAGAACCTCCATACAGATGGACTTTTGGAATCACTTGATTATGAATCACTTGGTACTTGTGAACCGTGCCTCATGGGCAAGATGACTAAAACGCCGTTCTTCGGAACTAGGGAGCGAGCAACTGATTTGTTGGAAATCATACATACTGATGTGTGTGGTCCAATGAATATTGAGGCTCGCGGCAGGTATCGTTATTTTCTCACTTTCACAGATGATTTGAGTAGATATGGGTATATCTACTTAATGAAACACAAGTCTGAAACATTTGAAAAGTTCAAAGAATTTCAGAGTGAAGTGGAAAATCATCGTAACAAGAAAATAAAGTTTCTACGATCTGATCGTGGAGGAGAATATTTGAGTTACGAGTTTGGTTTACATTTGAAACAATGCGGAATAGTTTTGCAACTCGCGCCACCCGGAACACCACAGCGTAATGGTGTGTCCGAACGTCGTAATCGTACTTTACTAAATATGGTGCGATCTATGATGTCTCTTACTGATTTACCGCTATCGTTTTGGGGTTATGCTTTAGAGACGGCCGCATTCACGTTAAATAGGGCACCATCAAAATCCGTTGAGACGACGCCTTATGAACTGTGGTTTGGCAAGAAACCAAAGTTGTCGTTTCTTAAAGTTTGGGGCTGCGATGCTTATGTGAAGAAACTTCAACCAGATAAGCTCGAACCTAAATCGGAGAAATGTGTCTTCATAGTATACCCAAAAGAGACTATTGGGTACACCTTCTATCACAGATCTGAAGGCAAGACTTTTGTTGCTAAATTCGGATCCTTTCTAGAGAAGGAGTTTCTCTCGAAAGAAGTGAGTGGGAGGAAAGTAGAACTTGATGAGGTAACTGTACCTGCTCCCTTATTGGAAAATAGTTCATCACAGAAACCGGTTCCTATGACGACTACAAGAATCAGTGAGGAAGCTAATGATATTGATCATGAAACTTCAGATCAAGTTACTACCGAACCTCGTAGGTCAACCAGAGTAAGATCCGCACCAGAGTGGTACGGTAATCCTATTCTTGAAGTCATGTTACTTGACCATGGCGAACCTACGAACTATGAGGAAGCGATGATGATCCCAGATTCCGCAAAATGGCTTGAGGCCATGAAATCTGAGATGGGATCCATGTATGAGAACAAAGTATGGACTTTGGTTGACTTGCCCGATGATCGGCAAGCCATCGAGAATAAATGGATCTTCAAGAAGAAGACTGATGCTAATGGTAATGTAACTGTCTACAAAGCTCGACTTGTTGCGAAAGGTTTTCGACAAGTTCAAGGAGTTGACTACGATGAGACTTTCTCACCCGTAGCGATGCTTAAGTCTGTCCGAATTATGTTAGCAATTGCCGCATTTTATGATTATGAAATATGGCAAATGGATGTCAAAACTGCATTCCTGAATGGATTTCTGGAAGAAGAATTGTATATGATGCAACCAGAAGGTTTTGTCGATCCAAAAGGTGCTAACAAAGTGTGCAAGCTCCAGCGATCCATTTATGGACTGGTGCAAGCCTCTCGGAGTTGGAATAAACGCTTTGATAGTGTGATCAAAGCATATGGTTTTATACAGACTTTTGGAGAAGCCTGTATTTACAAGAAAGTGAGTGGGAGCTCTGTAGCATTTCTGATATTATATGTAGATGACATATTGTTAATTGGAAATGATATAGAATTTCTGGATAGCATAAAAGGATACTTGAATAAAAGTTTTTCAATGAAAGACCTCGGTGAAGCTGCTTACATATTAGGCATCAAGATCTATAGAGATAGATCAAGACGCTTAATTGGACTTTCACAAAGCACATACCTTGATAAAGTTTTGAAAAAGTTCAAAATGGATCAAGCAAAGAAAGGGTTCTTGCCTGTATTACAAGGTGTGAAGTTGAGTCAGACTCAATGCCCGACCACAGCAGAAGATAGAGAGAAAATGAAAGATGTTCCCTATGCTTCAGCCATAGGCTCTATCATGTATGCAATGCTGTGTACCAGACCTGATGTATGCTTAGCAATAAGTTTAGTAGGGAGGTACCAAAGTAATCCAGGAGTGGATCACTGGCCAGCGGTCAAGAATATCCTGAAATACCTGAAAAGGACTAAGGATATGTTTCTCGTTTATGGAGGTGACAAAGAGCTAGTCGTAAATGGTTACGTCGATGCAAGCTTTGACACTGATCCGGACGATTCTAAATCGCAAACCGGATACGTGTTTATATTGAACGGTGGAGCTGTCAGTTGGTGCAGTTCTAAACAAAGCGTCGTGGCGGGATCTACATGCGAAGCGGAGTACATAGCTGCTTCGGAAGCAGCAAATGAAGGAGTCTGGATGAAGGAGTTCATTTCCGATCTAGGTGTCATACCTAGTGCATCGGGACCAATGAAGATCTTCTGTGACAATACTGGTGCAATTGCCTTGGCAAAGGAATCCAGATTTCACAAGAGGACCAAGCACATCAAGAGACGCTTCAATTCCATCCGGGACCAAGTCCAGGTGGGAGACATAGAGATTTGCAAGATACATACGGATCTGAATGTTGCAGACCCGTTGACTAAGCCTCTTCCACGAGCAAAACATGATCAGCACCAAGGCTCCATGGGTGTTAGAATCATTACTGTGTAATCTAGATTATTGACTCTAGTGCAAGTGGGAGACGGAAGGAAATATGCCCTAGAGGCAATAATAAAGTTATTATTTATTTCCTTATATCATGATAAATGTTTATTATTCATGCTAGAATTGTATTAACCGGAAACATGATACATGTGTGAATACATAGACAAACATAATGTCACTAGTATGCCTCTACTTGACTAGCTCATTAATCAAAGATGGTTATGTTACCTAACCATAGACATGAGTTGTCATTTGATTAACGGGATCACATCATTAGGATAATGATGTGATTGACTTGACCCATTCCGTTAGCTTAGCACTTGATCGTTTAGTATGTTGCTATTGCTTTCTTCATGACTTATACATGTTCCTACAACTATGAGATTATGCAACTCCCGTTTACCGGAGGAACACTTTGTGTGCTACCAAACGTCACAACGTAACTGGGTGATTATAAAGGAGCTCTACAGGTGTCTCCAAAGGTACATGTTGAGTTGGCGTATTTCGAGATTAGGTTTTGTCACTCCGATTGTCGGAGAGGTATCTCTGGGCCCTCTCGGTAATGCACATCACTATAAGACTTGCAAGCAATGTAGCTAATGAGTTAGTTACAAAATGATTCATTACATAACGAGTAAAGAGACTTGCCGGTAACGATATTGAACTAGGTATTGAGATACCGACGATCGAATCTCGGGCAAGTAACATACCGATGACAAAAGGGAACAACGTATGTTGTTATGCGGTTTGACTGATAAAGATCTTCGTAGAATATGTAGGAGCCAATATGAGCATCCAGGTTCCGCTATTGGTTATTGACCGGAAACGTGTCTCGGTCATGTCTACATAGTTCTCGAACCCGTAGGGTCCGCACGCTTAAAGTTTCAATGACGGTTATATTATGAGTTTATGAGTTTTGATGTACCGAAGGTTGTTCGGAGTCCCGGATGTGATCATGGACATGAAGAGGAGTCTCGAAATGGTCGAGACATGAAGATTGATATATTGGAAGCCTATATTTGGATATCGGAAGTGTTCCGGGTGAAATCGGGATTTTACCAGAGTACCGAGGGGTTACCGGACCCCCCCCCCCCGGGGGGCTTAATGGGCCTTAGTGGAGAAGAGGATAGGCGGCCAGGACTGGGCCGTGCACCCCTCCCCCCTAGTCCGAATAGGACAAGGAGAGGGGGGCGGCGCCCCCCTTTCCTTCCTCTCTCTCCCTCCTCTTTCCCCCCTTCTCCAAGTCCAACAAGGAAAGGAGGGAGTCCTACTCCCGGTGGGAGTAGGACTCCCCATGGCGCGCCTCCTCCCTGGCCGGCCGCCCCCTCCCCCCTTGCTCCTTTATATACGGGGGCAGGGGTCACCTCTAGAGACAACAATAGATCATTGATCTCTTAGCCGTGTGCGGTGCCCCCCTCCACCATAGTCCACCTCGATAATATTGTAGCGGTGCTTAGGCGAAGCCCTGCGACGGTAGAACATCATCATCGTCACCATGCCATCGTGCTTACGAAACTCTCCCTCGACACTCGGCTGGATCGGAGTTCGAGGGACGTCATCGAGCTGAACATGTGCTAGAACTCGGAGGTGTCGTACTTTCGGTGCTTGATCGGTAGGGCTGTGAAGACGTACTACTACATCAACCGCGTTGTTCTAACGCTTCCGCTTTCGGTCTACGAGGGTACATGGACAACACTCTCCCCTCTCATTGCTATGCATCACCATGATCTTGCGTGTGCGTAGGAATTTTTTTGAAATTACTACGTTCCCCAACACGCTTTACACCAATATGACCCAAACAGCAGTGCCACAAGTATGTTGCACTATCATTATCAACTTTGCATATTTTGGCATCAATAGTATGAATATGTGTATCACTACGATCGAGATTCAATAAACCATCAACATTGGGTGTATGACCATAGAAGGTTTTATTCATGTAAATAGAATAACAATTATTCTCTGTCTTAAATGGATAACCGTATTGCAATAAACATGATCTAATCATATTCTTGCTGTAACGCAAACACCAAATAACATTTATTTAGGCTCAACTCTAATCCCGAAAGTATAGGGGCTATGCGATGATGATCATATCAATCTTGGAACCACTTCCAATATACATCATCACTTCACCCGCAACTAGTCTCTATTTATTCTGCAACTCCTGTTTCGAGTTACTAATCTTAGCAACCGAACAAGTATCAAATACCCAAGGGTTACTATGAGCACTAGTAAGGTACACATCAATAACATGTATATCAAATATACCTTTGTTCACTTTGCCATCCTTCTTATCCACCAAATGTTTGGGGTAACTCCGCTTTGGGTGACCATTTCCTTTGCAGTAGAAGCACTTAATTTTAGGCTTAGGTCCAGCTTTGGGCTTCTTCACGGGAGTGACAACTTGCTTGCCATTCTTCTTGAAGTTCCTTCTCTTTCCCTTTGCCCTTTTCTTGAAACTAGTGGTCTTGTCAATCATGAACACTTGATGCTTTTTCTTGATTTCTACCTTCGTCGATTTTCAGCATCACGAATAACTCGGGAATCATTTTCGTCATTCCTTGCATACTATAGTTCATCACGATGTTCCAGTAACTTGGTGATGGTGACTAGAGAACTCTGTCAATCACTATCTTATTTGGAAGATTAACTCCCACTTGATTCAAGCGATTGTAGTACCCAGACACTCTGAGCACATGCTCACTACCTAAGCAATTCTCCTTCATTTTTTAGGCGAAGTATTTGTCTGATGCCTCATACCTCTCGACACGGGCATGAGTCTGAAATACCAATTTCAGCTCTTGGAACATCTCATATGCTCTGTGGCGTTCAAAAACGTTTTTGAAGTCCTGGTTCTAAGCCTCAAAGCATGGTTCACTAAAGTATCAAGTAGTCATCATATTGAGCTAGCCAAACGTTCATAACTTCTGCATCTACTCCTGCAATAGGTATGTCACCTAGCGGTGCATCAAGGACATAATTCTTCTGTGCAGCAATGAGGATAAACCTCAGATCACAGACCCAGTCCGCATCATTGCTACTATCATCTTTCAACTTAGTTTTCTCTAGGAACATATAAAAAAGGGAAGCTACAACGCGAGCTATTGATCTACAACATAATTTGCAAAATACTATCAGGACTAAGTTCATGATAAATTAAAGTTTAGTTAATCATATTACTTAAGAACTCCCACTTAGATAGACATCCCTCTAGTCATCTAAATGATCACATGATCCATGTCAACTAAACAATGTCCGATCATCACGTGAGATGGAGTAGTTTTCAATGGTGAACATCACTATGTTGATCATATCTACTATATGATTCACGCTCGACCTTTCGGTCTCCAGTGTTCCGAGGCCATATCTGCATATGCTAGGCTCGTCAAGTTTAACCCGAGCATTCTGCGTGTGCAAAACTGGCTTGCACCCATTGTATGTGAACGCAGAGCTTATCACACCTGACCATCACGTGGTGTGTCAGCACGACGAACTGTAGCAACTGTGCATACTCAGGGAGAACACTTATACCTTGAAATTTAATAAGGGATCATCTTATAATGCTATCGCCGTACTAAGAAAAATAAGATGCATAAAAGATACACATCACATGCAATCAAAATATGTGACATGATATGGCCATCATCATCATCTTGTGCTCACGATCTCCATCACCAAAGCATCGTCATGATCTCCATCATCACTGGCTTGACACATTGATCTCCATCGTAGCATCGTTGTCGTCTCGCCAACTATTGCTACTACGACTATCACTACCGCTTAGTGATAAAGTAAAGCAATTACATGGCGATTGCATTTCATACAATAAAGCGACAACCATATGGCTCCTGCCAGTTGCCGATAACTCTGTTACAAAACATGATAATCTCATACAACAATTTATATCTCATCATGTCTTGACCATATCACATCACAACAAGCCCTTCAAAAACAAGTTAGATGTTCTGTACTTTGTTGTTGCAAGTTTTACGTCGCAGCTATTGGCTTCTAGCAAGAATCGTTCTTACCTACGCATCAAAACCACAACGATTTTTCGTCAAGTGTAATGTTTTAACCTTCAATAAGGACCGACCGTAGTCAAACTCGATTCAACTAAAGTTGGAGAAACAGACACCCGCCAGCCACCTATGTGCAAAAGCACGTCGGTAGAACCAGTTTCATGAATGCGGTCATGTGATGTCGGTCCGGGCCGCTTCATCCAACAATACCGCCGAATCAAAGTAAGACGTTGGTGGTAAGCAGTATGGCTATTATCGCCCACAACTCATTGTGTTCTACTTGTGCATAAAACATCTACGCATAGACCTGGCTCGGATGCCACTGTTGGGGAACGTAGTAATTTAAAAAAATTCCTACGATCACGCAAGATCTATCTAGGAGATGCATAGCAACGAGAAGGGAGAGTGTGTCCACGTACCTTCGTAGACCGAAAGCGGAAGCCTTTAGTTAACGCGGTTGATGTAGCCGAACGTCTTCACGATCCAACCGATCCAAGTACCGAACGTACGCCACCTCCGCGTTCAGCACACGTTCAGCGCGGTGACGTCCCTCGAGCTCTTGATACAGTTGAGGACGAGGGAGAGTTCCGTCAGCACGACGGCGTGGCGACGGTGTTGATCATGTTACCGGCGCAGGGCTTTGCCTAAGCACTACGACGATATGACTGAGGTGTGTAACTGTGGAGGGGGGCACCACACAAGGTTAAGAGAACTTGATCTCCTTTGGGGTCCCCCTGCCCCCGTATATAAAGGAGGAGAGGGGGAGGACAGCCGGCCCTTTGTAGGGCGCGCCAGGAGAAGGGAGTCCTACTAGGACTCCAAGTCCTAGTAGGATTCCACCTGGTGGAAGAAGGGAAGGAAGGGAGAGGGAGAGGGAGAGGGAGAGGGAAAGGGGGGCCGCGCCCCTTCCCTTGTCCTATTCGGACTCCCTATGGGGGGGCCTCCCCTATGTGGTATGCCCTCTCTCTCTCCCCTATGACCCATATTGGCCCATTGCTTCCCCGGGGGATTCCGATAACCCCTTCCAGCACTCCGTTTTTACCCGAAACCACTCGAAACTTTTTCCGTGTCCAAATAACATAGTCAAATATATCAATCTTTATGTCTCGACCATTTCGAGACTCCTCGTCATGTCCGTGATCTCATCCAGGACTCCGAACAAACTTCGGTCATCAAAAACACATAACTCATAATACAAATCGTCATCGAACGTTAAGCATGCGGACCCTACGGGTTCGAAAACTATGTAGACATGATCGAGACACATCTCCGATCGATAACCAATAGCGGAACTTGGATGCTCATATTGTATCCTACATATTCTACGAAGATCTTTATCGGTCAAACCGCATAACAACATACTTTGTTCCCATTGTCATCGGTATGTTACTTGCCCGAGATTCGATCGTCGGTATCATCATACCTAGTTCAATCTCGTTACCGGCAAGTCTCTTTACTCGCTCCGTAATACTTCATCCCGCAACTAACTCATTAGTCACACTGCTTGCAAGGCTTATAGTGACGAGTATTACCGAGAGGGCCCAAAGATACCTCTCCGAAATACGGAGTGACAAATCCTAATCTCGATCTATGCCAACCCAACAAACACCTTCGGAGATACCTGTAGAGCATCTTTATAATCATCCAGTAATGTTGTGACGTTTGATAGCACACAAGGTGTTCCTGCGGTATTCGGGAGTTGCATAATCTCATAGTCTAAGGAACATGTATAAGTCATGAAGAAAGCAGTAGCAATGAAACTGTAACGATCATAATGCTAAGATAGTGGATGGGTCTTGTACATCACATCATTCTCCTAATGATGTGATCTCGTTCATCAAATGACAACACATGTCTTTGGTTAGGAAACATAACCATTTTTTATTAACGAGCTAGTCAAGTAGAGGCATACTAAGGACACTATGTTTTGTCTATGTATTCACACATGTACTAAGTTTTCGGTTAATACAATTCTAGCATGAATAATAAACATTTATCATGATATAAGGAAATATAAATAACAACTTTATTATTGCCTCTAGGGCATATTTCCTTCAAAAGAAAGGTGGGCCCGCTGAGTCAGCGACCCACGCGCCTCGTCGTCCTCATCGCCTCAGTTCCCGTGGGGAACCAATGCCAAGGCTGCCCGCCGGTCAGCCTTTCATTGATTCGTCATGGGCGGCGCGGGATCAGCGATGCCACACCTCCCACCATGCGTACACACGACGCCCACCCCCTTCCGCTATATAAACGCGTCCCCCCTCACCTGAGGCACTCCAGCCAGAGCTGCCGATCTCTCGCCGCCGAGCTCTCTCCCCGTTCCTCCCCTCTCAGCTTTCCAAGCCGCGTCGATGGGCGAGGGTTCCCCGGTGATGGGGCGGCGGCCAATGGCTTCGGCTGTCGCTCGCTGCACGAGTGGGAGGCGTACCTCCTGTTCAAGGCCAACGTGCCGGCGCCGCCGGACATGCGCGCGCCGGGGCGGTGGAGGCTCATCGTCGGCGGCGTCCCCATCCCCCCGCTGCCCGACGTCGACTTGCGCCCCGACGAGGTCGCCCGCGTGCGGGCGTCTCTAACGGAGGAGCAGCGGGCCCTCCTGCAGTACGCCGCCAGCAACCATGAGGCCTGAGCGGCGTACTTTCAACACCGTCAGGCGCAGCGGCTCGCCTCCACCAACGGGGAGCCGGTGGTGCGGGGGTCGAAGAACAGCGACGGCCGCCGCCTGTGGTGGGGTGCCCCCGGGCGGACTCTCCATGCCGTCCTCCAGCACCTCGAGGGCGGCAACGAGCCACCATTGACGTACCCTGCCGCCCTGGGCCCCCGCCGGAGCGGCAGCCAATGGATGCTGCGCTGGACCGGCTCGTCCTCTTCCTCCTCCCGCTCGTCCTCCCGCTCCTCCAGCTCGTTCGCGTTGCTCGACGTCAAGGCCGAGCCCACGGAGACCACCGAGACGCCGCTCGGCCGGCGCACCCACAGCGTCGGCATCGTCATCAACAAGGACGGGCGCGCCTCATCCTCGGCTCCTCCCCGCTTCGTCAGGCCGAAGACGGAGCCGAGCCTTGCCGTCGTGAAGACGAAGCCAGGGCTCGCCGACGAGGCGGCCTTGAAGTGGACGCGTGAAGATTGGGCGCGAACGGAGCTGGAGCGCCAGCGCCGCGCCCTGGAGCAGTACTCCACTCACCGTCGTGGCTGCAACAAGGGAGGCGTCGTCGCCCTCGATGACGACAGCGGCGACGACGCGCCGCCTCCGCCGGTCCGCCTGGGCTACCCCGGGCAGGGGTCCAGCAGTGGCGTCCCCGTCAAGGAGGAGAAGAAGGACGAGGATGACGACGGCGACCCTGGCGATCTCGCCGCGTTTTTCGGCCTGTAGTCATGCCCCTATTTTGTTTTTTAAGTACTTTATTTATGTAAAAAACTATTTCAATTCGCCACAATAATATAAATGTTTCGCCAAATATTTATCCAGTTCGCTGAATTTTAGGTTCAAAAAATTTAAAAACAGCCACCTGGGACCTGGGACCGATCCTGGGGCGTCGGCTGGGAACCAGATCGCCCCAGGCCGATTTTTAGCGCCGGTTCGCCCTCAGGCGGCGATTTTTCGAGCCGCCTGGGCGGGGCAACGGGTGGAGATGCTCTTACACCAGACGCAAGGTATTAGCAGGGGACATATATATACGGGGACCTACTAGGACAAGCATGTCATTGCTGTTGGATCTGAGCATCATGAACCGGCAAGTCTTTTACCATGAGAACACGCCTCCTCCTCCCAACCCAGGTGACCCACTCAGGATCCCTTGACACCACCCTGTACCCTGCCTTTGCGTAGAGTCCTCGAGCGCTGCTGTCATCCTCGTATGCCCTAAGAGCCATGAATCTCTGCCTCCATTCTAGAGCCAACACCTCGCACGCTTTCAGCAGGGCGGTGCCCACCTTCCTCCTCCTGGACGCGTAAGCCGATCGAGTTTAGCGGCAACTCACAGTTTTAGAGTGTTAAATGGGCTGCATGGAGGATCTTGGTTTTACCTGAATGATGGCAGCACTGCTATTCCTGATACGTAGAAGTACTCTTGGACGCCTTGGAGGTTCCTAAGGATGTCGCCTTCGTCCTGCACCGTGCAATCCACCACCCCAATGATCTTCTCAAATGGTGCCTGCGACTGCGACGGCTCACCAGCTTCTTCTGCCACCAAGCACGCATACCTAAGAGAGGCCATGGTTCATTTATCAGCGCCAAGTTACCAGTAAAATGAGTGCCAACCATTTTATGTAGACAATCTAAGTTACCAGCGATATGTTGTACTTTATTTTAAAAGGTCAGTAAGAGTATCACATTAAGCATTACGCAATAATCACCCTCTGATGTCTCTCGAAACAGGCTTTCGCCCCGCTTTATTATAGATAAAGCATAAGTCCATACAACCACGTCCCAAGCAAGGTCAAAAAGAAAAATGCTGGGGCCACAGCACAATGGCACCCAAAATAACTAAGAGAAAACATAAAAAGCCACCAGGGGCACGCTACGAGTCTGTTGAGCGATCAACGAGTCGACGCACGGAAGACACCAAGGCGTCAAGAAGGAGCTGAAGATGGTCACGATCCCTCGGCCTAGCGAGCAGATGCCAGTGCTGCAGGAAGGCAAGAAATTTGAAGAACGAGTCAAAAGCACGTCTCGGGAACACCCGTTCAATCACCATCTTATTGCGAGTAGTCCAAAGGGTCCATAGCCGTGAAGATGAGCCAGAACAGTCGGCGCTTACGGCTAACCCGAGTGGCCCTAACCTGCAGAAACCGTGCAAGGTCAAGGGCCTCCCACTCCGGTCCTAAAGCCTCTCGGACAAAGCACCAGAGAGCCTGCGCTGCGACGCATGAGAACACAATGTGCGTTCCCGTTTCCGGGACATGGCACAAAGGGCACATGCCATCGCCCGGACCCTGGCGCTTCAGCACCTCGGTTCCCAAAGGAAGACGATCTCGGAGAAGCTACCAAACGACAATCTTAATCTTCAAGGGCATCGGCGCCTTCCACAATGGGGATAGCCACTATAGAACCGGCACACGGCATAAGGCCTGATAGGCCAAGCTAACGGAGAAATCACCCGAAGGAGAGAGACTCCAGGAAACAGAGTCAGGGGCCTGGGACAGAGGAAGAGGGACTACTTCCCTCATCTCTGTCCATTCCCGAACCTCATCGGATCCGAATGATCGGCGGAACGCAATGTTCCACCCCTCATCCAAGGCAGCCGACGAAACAAGGATGGTCGGATCGCCATAAATCGCAAAGAGCCTCGGGAACCGCAGGCGAAGAGGCTCATCCTCAAACCAAGGGTCCAACCAAAACTGGGTCCCAGACCCATTGCCAACCGAGAAACGCAAACCCAGCCTGATCTCCTCTTTAATGGCCCGAATAGACTTCCAGAACTGGGACCCGACCGAGAGAGAGCAAGCCAAGAGGGGTTGACCCTGCAAGTACTTGGCCTCCAACAGTTGTAGCCAGAGACCCCCATCCCCCCTCAAGATCCGCCAAACCCACCGCAGCATCAGCGCAACGTTCATCCGGCGAGACGCAGGGATGCCCAGGCCGCCGCGGTCCTTCGGCAAGCAGATGTCAGTCCACTTCACCATATGATACTTGGGCCGACCATCCGCTGCCTGCCAGAAGAACCTAGCCAGCTCCTTGTCAAAGGAGCTATGCACACCTTCAGGTAAGATGTACATCCCATCATATACATGGAGAGGCTGGCAAGGTTAGAGCCAATGAGGACAGTTTTGCTACCTTTAGAGGTGAACCGACCGCACCAGGGTTCCGCGTGGGATGCTACTCGTCCCACAAGCGGATCATAGTCGCTCACCAGGATCCTAGACTCAGCCAGGGGCATCCCCAAGTAAGATATGGGGAATGAAGCCAACCTACAGTTGAGGTTATCCGCGATTCTTTGCAGCTCTGCTCCGAATAGCCAAGGACCACCACCTCGGTCTTATCAAATTTAATCTTAAGTCCAGACATTTCCTCAAAGCAGAGCAAAAGGAACTTAAGATTAACAATGTCCGAGTCCGAGCCTTCCACCATAATCGTGGTGTCATCCGCATACTGCAAGTGAGTAACCCCTCCATCCGGGATGAGGTGGCTCACAACACCCTTAAGGTGGCCGGCCAACTTGGCCTTATCTAAGATGCCCGCAAGGGCATCAACAGCGATGTTGAAAAGCAAGGGGGAGACAGGATCCCCTTGCTTTACCCCCCTGGAGGCCTGAAAAAAGGGGCCCACCTCGCCATTGATGTTGATCGTCGTGCGCCCCGATCTAACCAATTGCGTGATCCAGGAGCACCACCTCTCATCAAATCCTCGCCGCTCCATCACCAACCTCAAAAAAGACCAGTCCAGACGGTCATACGCCTTCTGGAAATCCAGTTTGAGGAAGACCCCCTTAAGCCCTTTCGACGCCACCTCATGGACAATCTCGTGAAGGGCAAGGATTCCGTCATGGATTCGCCTGCCCTTCAAGAACACAGACTGGAGGGGGTGAGCAATATGCTCCGCCACCGGTGATAAATGGGTTGCACAAACCTTCGCAAAGATTCGCTCCAACACGTTGATCATCATGATGGGGCGGAATTGCTGGATATCCGTCGCCCCAACTACTTTGGGGATCAGGGAAATGATGTCATAATTAATCCTAGCCATGTCCAAGGTTCCAATATAGAACTCATGAAACATGGGCAAAATGACCGGGCGAAGGACCTCCCAGAAATTTTGGAAAAAGACTACCGGGAGGCCATCCGGACCCGGGGCCGAGCAAGCTTTCATCGACGCAATCGCCCGACCCACCTCCTCAGGGAAGAATGGGAGAGTAAGGTCCGCATTCTCCGCATCAGAGACCTGGTCAGCAAGCGGCCAGAAGTCAGCGCGGAGGGAGACGCCTCCGCGTGGCTCAGCCGAGAAAAGCTCCTTATAAAAGGAGTAGATATGGGTGGAGATGTCCTCTAGGTTCTCCAAAAGAACACCCCCATCCCAGAGGAACGGGATGGCACATTTTCTCCTGCGGCCGTTAGCAATTGTCTGAAAGTAAGCCGTATTAGCACCCCCTTTAAGGAGCCAGTTCTGGTCCCCTCGACGTTGCCAAAACAGCTCCTCACTCCTGTAAATGTCCATGAGCGAAGCCTCTAGGGCATATCTCCCAAGCCAGTCGTCAGGAGACAGGCCCGGCCCTCGGCAAGGCCATCCAGCACCTTAATCTGATCCAACAGGGCCCCTCTACGGGCTCGGAGGTCAGCACCAAGGTTCGCCCCCCCAGCCCTTCATGGCTTGGCGGAACAATTTAGCACAGTGGTGCCAAACGTCCACGACACAGAACACCCGAGGCGGCGTCGCGACCGCCTCTAGCCAGCGGCCGCGAACCATCTCAACGAAACCCAGTTGCTCTAGCCAGAACGTCTCAAAGCGGAATGACGGGATCTAGGGGGGCCTCATCCCCCGACGAGAAAAGCAGGGGGGTATGGTCGGAGCCAATCCGAGTGACCGCTTTGAGAGAGCACAGTGGGAACATCACTTCCCACTGGGCCGACACAAAGACCCGATCCAAGACACTCCGGATGGGGTCCGCCTGCTTATTCGTCCACGTGAACCTAGCCCCTACGCGGGCTATCTCACGGAGCGCCAGGTCCGCAATGCAATCGTTAAATAGACGCATGCGGACCCGATCAACATTAGGCGAGCTTTTATCAGAAGCCCACCTAATGAGGTTGAAGTCTCCGGCCACCACCACCGGAGTGGTGCACCTCTCCACCTTATGCTTAAGCTCAGAAAGGAAGGCGGCAGAGCGTCCATGGTCGGCAGGGCCATAGACAAAAATCACCTCCCAACTGAGGTGGACTCGTCGGTCGGTGACAGACATACTCAGGAAGAATTCCCCTCGATCCATATCCTCAACCGAGAAGACATCCTCCCTGACCCCGAGCAAAATGCCCCCAGATTGCCCATAGCAGGCAGCCACTACCAGGCAAACTGGTGGCGAGAGAGCCCCTGGAGCTGAAGCATACTGAAGTCCTGGCGACTCGTCTCCTGAAGTCCGACGATGTCTATCTCCTCTTGCCGCAAATACTTGATGAGCTGCCGCCGCCGGCCAGCGAGGCCGAAGCCCCTAATGTTCCAACATAGGAGCTTCATTTAAAAACCTCCGATGAATTCCTAGGCCCCTCGAGCGGGGCCGAGCTAGCCCGCCCGTCAATCGCGGGACGGGGGGAAGCCTTCACCGGCCGGCCCCGCCGTCCCCGCATAGGGGGAGCGGCGGAGGCCTCCGGACCGAGGGAGGCAGACCTGGAACTAGACCCACACACCTATAGTCGGTGTTCAGTGGGATTGAGAAGCGTGGGGGGACGTCCACGCAGCGTCCTCACCGAGGTGGGAGCTGCCAGGGGCGTCGCCAGCACGGTCTCCAACTGGGGCGCCGCACCATCCCTGGTCTCTCTATGACCAGGGTCAGTGTGCGCCGGGGTGCTGGACTCGGCCCGCGAAGCAAAAGCGCGGGCTTCAGCCAACGCCCCGTCAAGCCTCTCCTTGGCGCAGATAGCAGAGATCTGCTCAAGGATGGGCCCCTTCTCACCGCAGAACACATTGCCACTATCTGAAGCTACCTCGGCCAGGTGGCCCAATGGAGCGGAACCAAGCACGGAAAAACGAGAACCAGAACAAGACGGATCAGGGGGAGGGGGAGGTACCTGAGGACAAGTCACGGGCAGCCGCCCGCATGGTGGCCTTCTCCTGGATCATCGGAACACGGTCGTCCAGCAGGACCTGGGACTGGCTGAGCCTCGCGCTCTGCCGCGCGGCCACCAGCGGGGAAGCCCCACCCCGAAGCTTGGAGCCAGCCACGGTAGGGGTCACCACGGCCAGGTCTAAGGCGGGGAAGGCTCCACGTCCGAGGGCCCCAAGGCTGGGGAAGGTGGGGACCCCGGCGAACGCGAGTAGCAGACCACCCCAGGTGAGCGGGGCGACGAGGAAGGGCGCACCTCCATCCCCACACTCACCACATCCTCCTCCATGGTCTCCAAGTCGGCCACCGAGGGAGCGACAGAAAGAGGGGTGTCCAAGACCAAAGACCCACTCCCTGACGCCGCCTGGGAAGCCGTCCCTGCTGGGCAGGAGGGCCCACCACCAGTAGGAGCCGGGCTACGGCGCCAAGCAGACGAAGCCGGAGGGGCCTCATCATCCTCATCAGCCTCCTCACTGGAAGAGCTCCCCCCAGAAGCGGAGCCACCCCACCATGCCCATCATACAGAGGGGGAAAATCAGCAGTGGGGGCCGGCCCAAGCATATCCTCAGGAATCGGGGACTCGAGCTCAAAGGTGAGGCGCCTCCCCTTTCCCGAAGCGCCGAGGTAGAAAACCAGGGACAATCCATCAATCTCAGCCGGAGCGGGGCAGAGGATCCCAATGCGGGCGGGACCATTACCCTCGAAGGACGCCGGGTTAGCGGACACCAGCTTGCCCACTGGCTCAGAGATAGCCTTGAGGATGTGGGCAAGTTTTCCACCCCTCGGTGCCGCCCTGCCACCTCGGGGCAAGCCGTAGACAAGGATCCACACCTTCTCCATAGGAGGCACAGGGTCAGGCTCCGCATCCGCGGCCCGAATGGAGACCATGAGCTTGTTGATGGGGCATCAGATGAAGTCATGGGAGCACACACGGAGCAGCTCGGCAGAGGGCAAGGGGATCGAGAAGACAAGAGGCGCCGTCTCGGTCACCTCCCAAGTGAAGTCGGAGCCACGGAAGTCGCTGATGTAAGCGGCAAGCTCGGCCCGGATGAGGTCAGCCGATACCACCACCGCAGGTCGTGCTCGGGGGCGAGAGTGACTGTCGCCAAGTGCGGCCTTACCGCCTCCTCCTCAATCTCAGCATCCACGTAGTAAAAGCCGCCCCCTTCGGTCCCATAGGCCAGGGTCGTGGGGCATGGGGGGGGGGGGGGGGGGGGGTGCTCACACTCGGACCGAAAGTGCCCCGCGCAACCACAGTTGAGGCACATTGTCTCGTCACGAGACCTGGTGCGGCCAACACGAGGAGTGGGAACTGCCGGAGCCGCCTGCTGCAACATCCCCACCGGAGAGGAGCTATCAATGACCCCCGAGCCCTTCTTCTTATGCTTCTTCTTCTTCTTTGTCTGAGCAACCGCACCAGAAGCGTCAAGGGGCCGCCGCGGGGAGGCCTGCCACTCAAAGCGGGTATCCACCCGACGCCCGTCGGGATCATCATCACGGGACGCACGCCGGTCCTCCAAGCGGCCGAGAGCAGGCGACCGCGCACGGCTTGGCTCGACCGCACGACGCTCACCCCGCTCGGAGGAGGCACCCCTCGAGCCAGACGCCTCACCACGCCCCGAACCGCGGCGGCGCCAGTCCCCGTCGGACGGGCGAGGCGCCTCCTGGCGAGCAGCGGCCGGCCGGGCGAGGGGCCCCTCCTGCTGGCGAGCCACGGGCGGGGGCCGTGAGACCAGCTCCGACCGGAGGGAGTCCTCCCGAGCCAGCTCGTCAGCCCGGCGGCGCTCGGCCTCCCGGCGGCGGACGTCTCCAGGGGAGCCCGGAGGGGCAAGCGGGGGTCTCGGGCCGGGTCACGCGGTGGAGGGGGCCGAGACACTTAAGTTTGCCATAAAAATATGCACTACTCCCTCCGTCCCATAATTTGCTCACATATGGGGTACATGAAGTGCATACACATGAAGCTATTCGAGTGAAGAGCGCCTGAAGAAGTGTTTAGATGTGCGGTAGAAAAATACCAATACATGAACTCGAACAGAGCGTTTTCCCACACAAAACTTATTATAGTAACCACCTTGTTTAATTAAAAGTTAGTGTGGCTAATTATCTGATAAACTCTAGAAGCACTACTAAATTATCCTTTACGGTCATAACCCCATCACAAATCTTACAAGTTTAACTAGTTCATCATCAATCTGGATTTTGGGATCAGGGATAGGGATACCAAGAACATCACCTGTCAGGCGGCGAATTCCTCAGTTTGTAAATGAGCGCCGCCAACACCTCTGCCTGATCTTGGCCAATACAAGGAACACCATGCCTATCAAAATACGAGGGCACATAGACATTTCTAGTGCAGATGAAAGCATTTCATGTGATGCATACTTTGAAAAAATCGAAGAAGAAGTCGTTGAAGAGCGCAACGGGGACGTGGAAGGCCTCGGCCTGCACGAGCGCCACCCGCCGCATCTCCTCGCCGACCCGCCCCATCCGCCGCACTCCCCAACCGGCCTCCCTCGCAAGGTATCGTTCCTCCTCCGCACCGCCTACCGCGCCGACCTCTTGCTTCGTGGGTAAGCAGGGGAATCGCCTTCTTCCTGCAAGAAGGATCTTCTTGGCGCTGCCGCGGCAGCCGGTCTTGAGGGGAGGAGGGTGCGGGCTTGTTCTTGACAGCGCTGCGGCGGTGATGCTGCCTCTGGGGGACCGCTGAGACTGGGGGGTGGAGGAGGAAGAGGGAAGAGGCTGGGGTGGGAGCGGGGATGCTCTGAGGACGGCCATGGTTGCTGCTGCTGGTGGCATCAGTGATGGGATTGGGGGACTCGGACGGCTGTGGCTTATTACTTCACAACGCGCGCGTGTGTGGACACTAGGACATGGAAACTATGCTCGTGTCAGGCTGATTTTTTTTTTAAGAGTACGCAAATTATGGTTTTTTTTAAAATACGCAAATCACGTACCGTATTTTTATAGAAGAGAGCATAAAAGTTATAAAAAGTCTAGCGAGTTGCGCACACCCGACTATTCACTCCAACTAAGAACTATCTAAGCTACTCTCTCACGAAGCGTTGCAATTCTCTGCATCCCTTAGTGCAAGCTTTCAATCCTTGATTTCGTCGAGAATTTTGATAGCAAATACTTGAGCTCCAACTTGTTGCAATGATCGATTAAACACGCGAGTGCTTCTTTGCTTTCACAAGGACCAAGATATGCATATAACAAAGGAATCAAAACCTCTCTTCTAGAAACATTGAGTTGGGCAACCCCTAGCTCTTCCCCTCCCTCCCTAAGCGTCGGCTGCCCTTCCGGCCCTGGCGGCCACCCGCCCTCCCGCGCCGGCCACCGCTCCGGTGCCGGCGCCCCCCTCCCCGCGGTATGGCCTCGCGTGTTTCCCTATCCGTGTCGCCATCCTCCTCGAGCTCGGCTCCCCCCCCCCCCCCGCCCCCAGATCCGCTCCATCGCCGTCCTCCCCGACGTCGTGGGCACCGCACGCGGACCGATTGTCCATGGTGCTGCCGGACCTTCGCGGCAGCCGGCCGCGCCGGCTTCGGAGTGGTGCACCAAGACCGGCTGCCGCCCTTGAAGCCCCCCTTCGCCCCCCTGCCCAGCGCCGGGGCAGGGGCTGACTCTCCCCTCCTCGAAGCCTCCGAAGACGAATATCCCGGCATGCCTCCACGGCTGCTGCTACAACTGCGGCGACGATGGCCACATCTCGAGGGAATGCTGGAAGATGACGATGTGTGTGCGTTGCGCGGCGAGGGCCACATCGCCAGGGACTGTCCCTCCCCCCGCAACACCTCACGCTCCCTCCCTCCCCCCCCCCCCCCGCCGCCCTCCCCCCCTCGACGGCACCGCGGAGCGACTCTGCCCCCTCCGCTAGGCGGCGCCTCCCCCTCCCCCTCCCCTGCCGCCTGCCCACTCCCTGCCTCGGTTGGGGTCGGCTTTGCCACCACCGCCGCCTGGCCCCTCTCCCCTTGGGGCGGTGTGGCTTGCGGCACCGTGGGGTCATGTGGGGCGTGCATCGTCGGCGGGGAGCGTGGCGGGGCCGGACTTCTCAGTGCCATTTGGTGGATCGGTGGAGTCTACTCAGGCAATGGCCGCTGGCCTTGGCCTGGACCCAGAGGATTGCTGCTACCTGGAGGAGTCCGAGGATCTACGGCGCATGGAGGCTGATCTGGCACGGGCGGTCGTAGTATCCATCACCGGCTCCATGCCAAGGGTGGATCTTGCAGATGCGGCCGCTGCGCTGCACGCCGAGTTTGGCTTGTGCGCGGATGACATGTCCATCAGGCCGTTCTTCCCAGAGGACTTCCTCGTAATCTGCACGCACCCGCTCATCCGACAGCTGATAATGGAGCGAGGGCGCGCCCCTGGTGCAGACTTCTCACTGTCGCTCCGCCCATGGACGCATCAGGCGCAAACTACTGGTGTCTCGGTGTTGTTCCTTGTTCCTCTCGAACTTGTGGGGGTGCCGGCGCACGCGTGGACTCGGCGCGCGGACGAGGTGGTCCTAGGGTGCTTTGGCTTCGTGGTTCAGGTGGCGGAGCACATGGCGCGCTGGCATGACATGGCCGGCTTTAGGGTTTGGCTCAAGACGGTGGACCCGTCGAGGATCCCTCGCCGGCGGCTGCTCCTCGTGTCGGAGCCGGCGGATGCGTTGGTCCTTGGGGGGCCGGATGCCCTGTGGTACCCAGTCTCTATCCGCTGTCTGGCGCCGCCTGTCAGGGCTAATGGGACGGGCAAAGTGCCGCCGCCTCCCCGCCTCCCCCTCCCCCCGGCTTCCCCGCCCTCTGATGCGGATGCGCTTGGGGGCTCTGGCAATGGTGGGAGTCCTCCTGGCCTCGGAAGGCGGTCGGCCTCAGCATCTGGTGTCGGCTCGCCGGCGTCTTCGTCGTCTTTGGCACCGCCGGCAAGGCAGCGGGCTGGGCCCGCGAATGTGGAGCCGGGTGCATCAGGTCGGAGTCCGTCAGCGTCCCGATGCGCGACAGCTTTGGGTGACGCCGAAAGCAGGGGACAGTCTACCGCGGGCCAGGCAGGATTGACCTTGGCCAATCGGGTGGATGCTTCCTCGGCGGAAAGCATGGTGGGGGGCGCTGGATGTCGGGCAGACAGACCTCTAGACCCCTTGACACGGGGGGCCATGCCATCTGGTGGGATGGACATTCGTAGGAATATGCCAATGACCCCACCATCAGGGACTCTGCCAAGGTGGGCCCCTACAAACGGTGGGTCAACGGGCGAGCGCGCGCTCGACCAAGTGGATGCTGGTGAGGCCCATGGCATGACTCCCGTGGCCAATGAGGAACTGCCTCATGGGTTCCTCATGGGCTCTGTGCAGCTGGATGTGCTGGGCGGCCACATCGATCATGTGTTGTCGCCTGACAAGGATAGGATACGGGTCTGCCTGGAGCAGGGGTGCAGTTTGTCGGGGCGTAGTTTGGCTTCGCTCATGGAGAGTGAGGGCCCACGCGCTCTGAGACCTGTGCATGAGGGGAGCGCCATCCGTATCTCGTCAGCCGAGGAGGATGTCGACTCTGTGCTGTTCCGGTTGGCCCGCTGCCATGCACCCTATGCAGCGTCCCCGGCCCAGGCAACGTACCGGTGGAAGACGATCGACATAGCCCTGTGGAGGTTTTTGCGCCGAACTGAGGAGGGCCTTGACGCCAATCTTAAGGGGCATGTCTGGCTCCGCTGCGGGGCCTGCGCAACGCCAGCCTCATAGGAAGAGGTCGACAGTCAGCAACCCGAGGAGGAGCATGCAGATTGCTAGGGGCGTTGGACGTGGCTCTCCAGCCACAAAGCAGCAGGCGGTGCTCATGCGCAAGTTGTGCCTTGCTAATGAGGGCGAAATGATCACCGATGAGGCGCTTCGAGCGGCCTCTCATGGATGGACAGATAGGGGCAATCTTGGTGCTCTTCGGATGGGATCCGACCGTGCTTCCATTGTGCGGGCAAGATGGAGATGTGGATGACATGCGAGGGAGTCCCGGATTAGGGGGTACTCGGACAGCCGGACTATGTACTTGTGCCGGATTGTTGGACTATGAAGTTACAAGATTGAAGACTTCGTCCTGTGTCCAGGTGGGACTCTCCTTTGCGTGGAAGGAAAGCTTGGCAATTCGAATATGTAGATTTCCTTCTCTGTGTAACCCTAGCCTCCTTCGGTGTCTATATAAACCGGAGGGTTTAGTCCGTAGGACAAGAACTATCATAATCATAGGCTAGCTTCTAGGGTTTAGCCTGTACGATCTCGTGGTAGATCAACTCTTGTAATACTCATATCATCAAGATCAATCAAGCAGGAAGTAGGGTATTACCTCCATCGAGAGGGCCCGAACCTGGGTAAACATCGTGTCCCCTGCCTCCTGTTACCATTAGCCTTAGACGCATAGTTCGGGACCCCCTAATCGAGATCCACCGGTTTTGACACCGACATTGGTGCTTTTATTGAGAGTTCCACTGTGTCGTCACGATAAGGCTTGATGGCTCCTTCAATTATCTACAACGATGCGATCCAGGGTGAGGTTTTCCTCCCCGGACAGATCTTCGTATTCGGCAGCTTCGCACTGCAGGCTAACTCGCTTGGCCATCTGGAGCAGATCGATAGCTATGCCCCCGGTCATCAGGTCAAGGTTGGAAGCTTGAACTACACTGCTGACATCCGCGGAGACTTGATCTTCGACGGATTCGAGCCCATGACAGTTGTGTCGTACAGTCACGATGAGCATGACCTAGATCTGCCATCGGTCGGTGTTCAGGAGAACGCACCAGCAGCTGCCCTGGCCTTAGATCCGGAGCAGATCGTGCCATCCGAGGACGGGTGGATAGACCCCGCCACGGAGGCCGCACACTCATCGGCGATAGAGCCGAATACAGACTTCGCCTCCAATGAGGTTTGTGTCATCGGACCCTCGGACTTGTCTCCGGCCATAGGCTCCGAACCGCGCACATTCGTGCCTATCGAAAATGATTTGGCACCGATCATGGAGTTTACCTCCACGGATATCTTTCAGCACTCGCCCTTGGGTGACGTGCTGAATTCATTGAAATCTCTCTCCCTGTCAAGAGACTCTTGGCCGAACTATGTCCGGCTCGAGTGGGAAGCGGACGGCAAAGAAATTCGTTCCCCACCCACCACCCACTTAATAGCCACTGTCGACGACTTAACCGACATGCTTGATTTCGAGAAGACATCGACAGTATGGACGACGATGCCAGACAAGAACAGGAACCACCGCCCAAAGGGCGCTGGACAGCCACCTCATCATATGATATATACATGGTGGACACATCCAAATTAAACAATGGCGAAGAACGGAGGGATGCAACGGAGGACAATCCTCTTGAGAAGCAACCAAAGTGCCAACGTCAGCGGCGCCGCTCTAAATCTCGCCACAGCAAAAACAACGATAACAGCGCAAGAAAGAATAATACCCCGGTTGACTCCAAAGGCAACAACGATCCCATGGACCCAGCGATGGAGCAGTATGAGCCAGGGGAAGGCAAACATAGCCCGGGGACGCTGTTCGATCATAACGATGGCGGAGATAAAACTCATAAACCTGTCTCCGGAGAGGAGAACAGTCTGGACGACGATGCACTCATCATCCCGGAAAAGCACTTGGAACAAGAGAACCTCCATAGAAGGCTTATTGCCACAATGAGGAGCTTGAAGAAGCAGAAGCAAAGGCTTAAGGCCGCGCAGGATATGCTCAACCGCAGATGGAACAAAGTGCTCGACACTGACGAAAAATACGGTGGCGATCGCCACACAAAGAGCTACCCAAAGCGCAAGCTGCTGCCCGAATTTGACGACGAGGCTATAGAGCCCATTCTGCCGAAAAATAATACGGCCGATGTGCTGGACCGACCACCCCATGGCCGCGATAGAGCGGCTAATGACACCGCACACAAGCCAGCACACGATTTAAGTGAGCACCTGGACAAAAAAGCCGGTATGGCCAGGTCCATCTACGGATCTAGGAAGCGTGCTCCGGCGCAGGATCACGGCCACCAAAACGACTATACTAATCGAATACCAGCTCGGAATCAACACCGAACACCACAACCGTCGGTGGCATGCCATGACACATCCAAGTACAGGGGTGCCGCACACCCCCTATGCTTCACCGATGAGGTGCTGGATCACGAAATTCTAGAGGGATTTAAACTCGTAAACATAGAAGCATACGACGGAACAACATACCCTGCATTCTGGATTGAGGACTTCATTCTACATATCCACATGGCTCGTGGAGACGATCTCCATGCCATCAAATACCTGCCCCTCAAGTTGAAAGGGACAGCTCGGCACTGGCTAAAAAGCCTCCCCGAAAACTCAATTGGAAGTTGGGAGGAACTTGAGGATGCTTTCAGGGCTAATTTTCAAGGGACCTATGTCCAACCTCCGGATGCAGACAATTTAAGTCACATAATCCAACAACCCGGAGAGTCAGCCCGTAAGCTTTGGAACAGGTTTCTCACCAAGAAGAACCAAATCATTGATTGCCCGGATGCTGAAGCCTTAGCGGCTTTCAAACACAGTGTCCGGGACGAATGGATCACTAGACACCTCGGCCAAGAAAAACCGAGGACAATGGCAGCGCTAACAAGCCTTATGAAAGAACATGCGGTGCCCCCATGTTTGGTTTTGGCAATTGATGACAATCTCTATGGACTAATGGTTGCCTTGAGTTATATTTGAAGGGTTTGTCCATAGGCTTTTCTTGGAGTCCATTTGTTGGTTTCAAGGAGAGTTTGTGATGACCACGGTGCTATTAAGGAATTATCCAAAGACCGGTCATGTGAGTGTTGAGCTTATTGCAAGCATGTCTTGAAGAATAAGATTGTGTGATCATTCATGTCCACCTTCAAGACATCATCCAAATGAAGAGAGTTGGAAAGATTCAACACACAAAGCGCACAAGATGTACCGAGGTATCAAGTGATCCCATGGTATGGTAAGCATTGTCCATTACGCTTTGTGTGCTAACCCATGGTCTTCGTGCGAGTTCTTTGTGGGGTTAGGTTGCGGTGTGCAAGTTCAAGTGATGCATCACGAAGAGATCAAGTGCTTGAAGCTTGCCGTCCATTGTGGTGACAATGGACTTGTGAAGATGAGCGGAAGAGTGGCTCACCCATAGTGGAGTATGGGGGAGCAATCAACTAGTCTTCATCGAGCCAATGCAATCAAGAAAGGTGGTCCATCTTGAGGAGGAGGAGATCGTCCTCATCTAGCTCAAGTGGACTTTGTGCAAGGAATAGGTTTGCCCTTGATAGGTTTTCTATTTTACCGGTCTCATGGTGGTAATTGGGAGACCGGGTTTTAGGATCGATTGTCGTACTATCAAGGGGGGCTCTCGATGAGTTGCTTGATCGTATCGTTCATAGAGAGCTCAAACCATTGCATCCTTGCATCATCTTTATTGGTTATTGTTTGGTTCTTCTCCTTGTGAGATTTGGAGCTTTTGGTCATTTTCATGACAAGCTCGAGTTCATCGAAAACGGAGTTCACATGCATCTTCGATGATGTTTTCGATGTTGGAGGTTCTGCCGGTTCTTCTCTGTTGGAGGTTTCTCTCCTCTCTTGTTAGCCATACCTCCCCTGCCTCTTCTTACCATAACCAGACTCTGTTTTGATGCTACTCGTTGTCTTGTATCCAACAAGCTTGAGTTTGCTCAATTCGGAGCTCATTTGCAGAAGTTATGGCAGTTCTGATTTTATTGTTTCCCTCTATTGTCTTCTCTGCAAAATGAAGGACTCCTAGTGTTGCTGATCTGGGGCATGCGGTAGTACTGCTCTCCGGAGCGGTAGTACCGCAGTCCCCTGCGGTAGTACTGCAGGTGCTCACGGTAGTACCGCTCTGTGGGAGTGATAGTACCGTGGCCTCAGGCCAGGCGCAGCTGCTCGAGCGGTTGTAGGGGCGGATGTAATTTTTTACATCCGCGCCCTACGCGGTAGTACCGCGTCGCGGGCGCGGTAGTACCGTGGGCTCTGGCCAGGCTTAGCAGCATGAGCGGAAGTAGGGGCGGATGTAATTTTTTACATCCGCGCCCTACGCGGTAGTACCGCTCTTCATGTGCGGTAGTACCGTGCCGGAGTTTTGCGCAGGTCCTCCCTCAGCGGAAGTAGGTACGGAAGTAATTTTTTACTTCCGTGCGTTCTCTGCACCTAGTGTTGCCTGCCTTACGGTAGTACCGTAGGGGCGCGTGGTAGTACCGCTCCGGTGGTTCTACCGCTCGTTGCCCTGTGCAACAGGCCTTCATCTGGCCAATGCTGCACATGCGGTAGTACCGCAACCTGCAGCGGTAGTACCGCAGCCGACCGCGGTAGTACCGCAGCTCCGTGCGGTAGTACCGCGTCGTGCGGGCTGAGTGAGGGGATAACGGTTGGATTTTCTCCCCACCTATAAAAGGGGGTCTTCTTCCCCATTGAGACTTTATCCTTTGAGCTCGTGTTCTTCCCCCATTGTTGACCTTCTTCGAGCATGCTATTTCTCAATCCCTCCAATGATTCTTGCTAGTTCTTGAGGGAAAAGAGAGAGGAGATCTAGATCCACGTTTCCACCAATCACTTTCTCCTCTAAGTGAGGGGAACCCCTTGGATCTAGATCTTGGAGTTCTTCGTGTTCTTCTTTCGTTCTTCCTCTCATTTTCCTCCCTAGCATTAGTTGCTTTGGTGGGATTTCGGAGAGAAGGACTTGGGCACTCCGTGTGCCCTTGCCATTGCATTTGGTGCATCGGTTTGAGTTCTCCACGGGATACGTGGAAGTTACAAGTTGAGAACCTTATTACTCTTGGGTGCTTGGGCGCCCTAGACGGTTGGTGGTGTTCGGAGCTCAATCATTGTGGTGTAAAGCTCCGGGCAAGCATCGGGGTATCCAATTAGGTTGTGGAGATCTCCCCGAGCATTTTGACGGGTTCCGGTGACCGCCCCCAAGGGTTGCCAAAGTGTACGGGCTCGGTGACCGCCCCCAAGGGTTGCCATTTGTACGGGTTCGATGACCGCCCTCAAGGGTCCCTTAGTGGAATCACGACATCTTGTATTATGCGAGGGCGTGAGGAGATTACGGTGGCTCTAGTGTCTTCTTGGGGAGCATTATGCCTCCACACCGCTCCAAACGGAGATTAGCATCCGCAAGGGTGTGAACTTCGGGATACATCGTCGTCTCCGCGTGCCTCGGTTATCTCTTACCCGAGCCCCTTTACTTATGCACTTTACTTTGTGATAGCCATATTGTTTCTTGTCATATATCTTGCTATCACTTAGTTGTTTACCTTGGTTAGTGTCGGTGTCAAAACCAGCGGATCTCGGGTAGGGGGTCCCGAACTGTGCGTCTAGGCGGATGGTAACAGGAGACAAGGGACACGATGTTTTTACCCAGGTTCGGGCCCTCTCGATGGAGGTAAAACCCTACTCCTGCTTGATTGATATTGATGATATGAGTAGTACAAGAGTGGATCTACCACGAGATCAAGGAGGCTAAACCCTAGAAGCTAGCCTATGGTATGATTGTTGTTATTGTTGTTGTTCTATGGACTAAAACCCTCCGGTTTATATAGACACCGGAGAGGGCTAGGGTTACACAGAGTCGGTTACAATGGTAGGAGATCTACATATCCGTATCGCCAAGCTTGCCTTCCATGCCAAGGAAAGTCCCATGCGGATACGGGACGAAGTCTTCAATCTTGTATCTTCATAGTCTTGGAGTCCGGCCGATGATGATAGTTCGGCTATCCGGACACCCCCTAGTCTAGGACTCCGTCAGTAGCCCCCGAACCGGGCTTCAATGATGATTAGTCCAGCGCACGTATTGTCTTCGGCGTTGCAAGGCGGGTTCTCCTCCAAATTCCATGTGCTTGCCGAATAGTGTCCGGCTTCCTTATAAATGTTGCGCTCCTTGGCTTCTACGCCCAATAATGGCCCTCTTCCACGTGTCGCATGAATGTGAAAAGCCAGGGTATTTTTACGTTTTACCCCCAAGCTGCACAGATAGGCTGACGATAAGAGAGGCAAGGATCTAGATCCAAATCACACCATCCTCCTTCCGCGAGTACTCATCGGAGCGCCTCTGACAAAAATCCACTCCATCATGGACAGTCGACGCGGCTCCTCCTCTCGCGCTCCCAGCCCTCAGCTAGGAGATTGGAGGAGGTGTTCAGTTCCGTACAGCGAGCTGGTGACGCTCCAAGCGGAGGGATACCTCCCTCCGGCCTTCATGGTTCCGGTTCGAGCCGGATTGGCCACCTACAAAGGTGGGAAGTAGGCGGAGAACACCCCCAGTCCCTCCAAAGGAGAGCGGGTGTGTTTCGTCCCTTATCTAATAAGGGGGCTCGGATTTCCCATACATCCGTTTCTCCGGGGGCTCTTGGAGTTCTACGGACTCCAGCTCCATCACCTTACACCCGCCTCCATTTTGCACATCGCGGGTTTCGTAGCTCTTTGCGAGTTGTTCTTGGGCATCGAGCCCCATTTCGCACTGTGGAGGAGATTATTTTGCCTCGTACCCCGTTCTCACGAGGGGTCGATATATCAAGTGGGCGGAGCCGAAATATGGCGCATCGCCGGGACCGGATATCTATCCAGAACCGCAAAGAAGGCGTCCGAAGACTGGCCTTCGGAATGGTTTTATGTGGAAGATGCTCCACTGCCGGACCCAGTTCGGTTCGGCCTCCCGGAGTTCAGCAACGCTCCTCTAAGGAAACGCCTGAGTTGGAGCCCGTGGAGCCCTCAACGGGAAGATGACAGGAGCGTCCATTATCTGATGGGCCGGATAAGGCTGCCGGCTCATTCCGGACTGACCATGATTGGAGTCATGGCCACGTGCATTATGCAAGGGGTGCAGCCGCTCCAGTATAGGGGCCACCCCATGTGGGATTTCAACGGGGAGAATGACGCCACCCATCATGGCCGCAAGGGTCCGGGATCGGCCGCAGATCTGGTGAAGATCCTATCCGGCTTGTACAAGGGGGGGAAGGAGGACTTCCTCCAAACGAGTCCATTGAATGGATTCTCCATGAATAACCCTCGGAGCTGGGTAAGCGGACGTTTATTTATCCGATCCGTGCTTTCAAAATTAAATGTCTTACTTTATGATTTCGATGCAGGAACTGCGCCGGGATGTGGAGGGCATACACAGTCTGGCTCCACAACCCGAGGATCCGGGAAGATCCCTTGATCCGGCCTCCCAAGAGGATCCGGACATAAAGGTGGAGCTGATTGACGGGGTGTTCCACCAACTTAGCATGGACAATGCTCTAGTCGCCATTACGCCTGACTACCCCGGTTTATCTCCGGCTTCCCAGGTAACTATGACCGGAGCCCTGACACCATTACTCATCCATGCCTATTTCTGAACACTATATACCAACGGTGTCCCGCAGGAGATACCTTTAGGGCGGGAAGCTGGATCCGCGGCGGCTGACCAACAAGGGTCAGTTCGGCCCAGCAGGCGGAAGAGGAGTGCGGCGCGAATCGAAACGTCGCCGCAACGGTATGGAGCACCACCATATTTAAGGGAAAGATTTCTGGGAGGTGTATTAACACTCCTGATTCTTCTAGGAGAAAGAGCGCTCGTCGGACTATGCCCGGAGAGGTCACCGCTCAAGCCTCCGCCGGCCAGGCTCCAGCACTTGGACCAGAGGGGGAGGCGAGCGCGAGGCGCGAGTCGGATGCTCCTCGAACGGAGGATGCCGACAGGCTGTCCGCCACCAGGTCTGAGGTGGAGAGCGCCATGAATCACAGGCGCCGCCGGACAGTTCTTCGTGACGCGTGTTTCTCCCCGGAGGCGTTGAATGCCTTCAATGCGGGAGACGCGCACCTCCGTGCCGCTCAAGATGGTTTAACCAGAGCCACGGAGCAGTATGTGAAAGACATACGGGTAAGGAATTTTAACAGTTATATATGCCAGTAGCCCCCGAGACTTAAAGTGGTTAGAATAACTGATTTAAGGATCATATGATATGCAGGATCTTACGGAGAAGAATACCCAACTGTCCCAGGAGCTTCAAGAGTGCAAGGCCCAACTTGAGGCCGCACTAGCCGTAGGAGGCAGCACAGAGACCCCCACAGGTAACACATATTTTGAAAGGATGAGCAGTTTATGGCGTGCGGCATGCGTATGAATCTGACAATAATATTGCAGATGTGGCCGGACTTGATCCGGACAAGCAACAGCTACTGCACCAGCTGAAGGCCGGCGAGAGGGTGCTTATGAAGATGCAGCAGGAGAGGAACAAACTCCAAGATGCCCACACCCAGCTGGGAGAAGAGCTGAAGGGTGTTCAGGCCCAGTTGTCTGGCTCCGTGAAGGAGAATCAGCGGCTTCGCCGCGGCATTTATAGTAAGTGCTTGAACAAACTCCTTTGAAAAGAAGAGTTCGGCGAGGAAGTCGATTGACAGAAATGTGTCTTTAGGTGTGCTCATAGGTCGCCCTGCGGAGGAAATGCCCGGTTCAATGGGTGACCAACTTCCCGAGCTGGTGCAACTGCACGAACGTGTTTGGAAGGCAATGAGTGGCGTCGCCCAGGCCTTATGGCCGCCCGTCTCCCTACCCGAGGGCCTTGCAGGGCTTGCGGAGAAGCTTCAGGGAGCACGGCAGCGCTTCCGTCTGTGGAAGATATCGGCCTGCCGTCAAGGCGCCAGGGAGGCCTGGGCCATGGTGAAGACACAGTACAAGAAGGCGGATCCGAACCACATGGCCGAGGTCGGACCTGTGGGGCCCGATGGGAAGCAGATCCCTGTGAGCTTAATGTACGACCAAGTAGAGTTGGCCGCTAAGTATTCCCAACGGGACTATAAATTAGACAGCCTGTTAGACGGGATTGAAGAGGAGTACAGTCAGTCAATTTGACAATGTATTTTAAAATGACATGTAAAATGCCTTCTAGCCGGATTGTAGATCGTTTGTCTTTGACCTTTTCGCTTCAATCTCGGGACCCTAGAGTCCGGAGTGTGTCCGAATACCTTCTCGATTATGAAAAAACCGGGGCATGCATGGAGACCAGGCGTAGGGGTCATTAGTGCTTTATCAGACAAGTGCCCAACTAGTTATGTTATATTACATGGTTAGTAAGAAACATCTTCAGGGAGAATAGTTCCGTTAGGGGTTCCTTTCCCTGGGAGGCATGCCCTAAAGTGCATGTCCGGACTGCGAAAAGAGCAGAAAAGCATCTGGGGGCAGATAAATAAATAAATAAGAAATCATCTTTCAAGTCACCGACCGAATATTCCCTTAAGAACGCTAGCTTTCGGCTTCACCCAGTCTGAGGTACACATCTGGCTGACCCGGTAGTAACAATCGCAGAGGTGCTCCCTTTACCTCCTAGTCGAACAATCGGGAACATAGGGGTAAGCACAGGAGCCAGGCAACCCAGCTTGGCCAATACTTAAGTCATATCGATGCATATAATGGTGAATAAAAGGTTCATGCGGAAGTTTGACGCATGTGTTGGGCATAAAGCCCGTATAAATAAGCTTCTGTTAAAGAAGCCCCTAGGTATAATGAGTGCAGATAGCACGTCAAGTGTGCGCGAACAATGCGTAGATCAGCCCTCAAAGGCTCTATGAAAAAGGGGGGGGGGAGAGAAACAAAAGACAACTGAAATATAAAATGTGGACGGAGGAAGGAGACGAACTCTGAGTCCGGCGCTAGGCGTAGAATCTTCGGAGGCGGGCTGCGTTCCATGGGTTCAGCTCGAGTCGGTTGTCCGATGCGTTTCGCAGACGGTATGCTCCGCCAGTCAGGACTTGGTCGATGATGAAGGGACCTTCCCATTTGGGCTTGAGTTTGTCCTTTTTCTTGTCCAGCAGGCGTAGAACTAGTTCGCCAACATTGTAGGTTTTGGCCCATACTTCTCTGCTTTGATATCTTCGAGCCTGCTGCTGATAGAATGCGGTACGAGCCTTTGCCACGTTGCGCTCCTCCTCCAATGCGTCCAAACTGTCCTGCCGATCCAACTCGGCTTCTCTTTCTTCGTACATGCGCACTCGAGGTGGGTCATGAATTATATCGCAGGGCAAGACTGCCTCTGCGCCGTATACCATAAAAAACGGCGTGAATCCGGTAGTACGATTTGGCGTGGTCCGCAGCCCCCAGAGTACGGAGTCGAGCTCCTCCACCCAGTGCATGTTAGATTCCTTAAGGGATCGCACTAACCTAGGTTTAATGCCGCTCATGATTAGACCATTTGCTCGTTCGACTTGACTGTTAGTTTGAGGGTGATAGACTGAAGCGTAGTCGAGCTTGATGCCCATGTTTTTGCACCAGAGTTTAACCTCGTCGGCCGTGAAGTTCGTGCCGTTATCGGTGATGATGTTGTGGGGGACGCCATAAAAGTGTACTACCCCAGATATGAAGTCTATCACAGGTCCGGATTCGGCCGTTTTAACTGGCTTGGCCTCTATCCATTTGGTGAATTTGTCCACCATGACCAATAGGTACTTTTGCTTGTGGGTTCCCCCTTTAAGGGGTCCAACCATGTCAAGCCCCCAGACCGCGAACGGCCAGGTGATGGGTATAGTTTTGAGGGCGGTGGGTGGCATGTGGCTCTGGTTAGCAAAGAGCTGGCAACCGACGCATCATTGGACTAAGTCCTGAGCATCTGCCCGGGCCGTTGGCCAATAAAATCCTGTACGAAAGGCCTTGCCTACAAGGGCCCGGGCTGCAGCGTGGTGCCCGCCGAGTCCGGCGTGAATTTCAGCCAGAAGATTTCGCCCTTCCTCTTCGGAGATGCACCTTTGAAGGACTCCGGTTGTGCTTTTCTTATAAAGCTCTCCCTCATGGACTTTGTAGGCTTTAGATCGCCGTACTATGCAACGGGCCTCATTTTGGTCTTCGGGTAGTTCCTGCCTAATTAAATAGGCTAGGAATGGTTCCGTCCACGGGGCAATAACTGCCATTATTTCGTGGGCTGAAGGTGTTATTTCATTGGCTAAGCCACCGGTTGTGTCAGAATGTTCGGTGTTGGGCGGTGCGGTTGGTTCCGGATTGTTATTTCCGGACTCCTCTTCCCATACTACGGATGGCTTAAGGAGCCGCTCCAGGAAGATGTTTGGAGGGACGGCGTCGCGCTTTGCACCGATGCGTGCCAACACGTCGGCCGCCTGGTTATTGTCCCGGGCTACATGGTGGAATTCGAGTCCTTCGAACCGAGCTGACATTTTTAAGACGGCATTACGGTAGGCTGCCATTTTCGGATCCTTGGCGTCAAAATCTCTATTTACTTGGGATATTGCGAGGTTTGAATCCCCGCGGACCTCTAGGCGTTGAATGCCGATGGAGATTGCCATCCGGAGACCATGTAGAAGGGCCTCGTATTCGGCTGCGTTGTTGGAGTCCGTGTACATTATTTGAAGTATGTATTGGACTGTATCTCCGGTTGGGGACGTCAAGACGACGCCAGCCCCTAAGCCAGCCAACATTTTAGAGCCGTCGAAGTGCATAATCCAATTGGAGTATGCGCCGTACTCTTTAGGGAGTTCGGATTCAGTCCATTCAGCGATGAAGTCCGCCAAAACTTGTGAATTTATAGCTCGCCGTGGTTTGTAGTTTATGTCGAATGGTAAGAGCTCAATGGCCCATTTTGCAATCCTGCCCGTCGCGTCGTGGTTGTTTATAATGTCATTGAGAGGTACTTCTGAGGCCACTGTTATCGAACACTCTTGAAAGTAGTGTTGCAGCTTCCGGGATGCCATGAACACCGCGTACGCTATGTTTTGATAATGTGGGTACCGGGACTTGCATGGAGTTAATAAAGTGGATACATAGTACACTGGTTTTTGAAGAGGGAATTTGTGCCCTTCTGCTTCTCGTTCGACGACGAGCACCGCGCTTACAACTTGATGTGTTGCCGCGATATATAACAACATTGGTTCGCCCAAGTTGGGTGCGGCCAGGACCGGGTTTGTTGCCAATATGGCCTTTATTTCTTCGAGTCCGGCTGTGGTAGCGTCTGTCCACTCGAAGTGTTCGGTGCGCCGGAGAAGGCGATAAAGGGGTAGCGCCTTTTCTCCCAAGCGGGAGATGAAGCGGCTTAAAGCTGCCACGCATCCAGTCAATTTTTGTATTTGTTTGAGATCTTTTGGGATATCCAACTGTGACAGAGCTCGGATCTTGGCTGGATTTGCTTCAATTCCTCTACCGGATACAATGAAGCCCAAGAGCTTTCCGGCTGGTACGCCGAAAACGCATTTTTCCGGGTTGAGCTTAATATCGTATGCTCGGAGGTTATCGAATGTGAGCCTCAAATCATCTACTAGAGTTTCGACGTGCTTGGTCTTGACGTCCACGTCGTCTACGTATGCCTCCACTGTTTTGCCGATCTGGATTGCCAGACATGTCTGAATCATGCGCTGATATGTTGCGCCGGCGTTCTTGAGCCCGAAGGGCATTGTGTTGAAGCAGAATGGTCCATATGGAGTAATGAATGCCGTTGCGGCCTAGTCTGTTTCTGCTATCTTGATTTGATGGTATCCGGAGTATGCGTCGAGGAAGCACAATGAATCGTGTCCTGCGGTAGCATCGATGATTTGGTCGATGCGGGGAAGGGGGAAAAGGATCCTTTGGACAGGCCTTGTTAAGGTCTTTAAAATCGACACAAAGGCACCAGGATTTGTCCTTCTTTGGTACCATTACCAGGTTTGCTAGCCAGTCCGGATGTTTTATATCTCTGATGAATCCGGCTTCTAAAAGCTTGGCTAGCTCCTCTCCCATTGCCTGTCTTTTGGGTTCAGAAAATCGCCGAAGAGCCTGTTTGACTGGCTTGAATCCTTTGAGGATGTTTAGGTTGTGTTCTGCCAGCCTGCATGGGATTCCTGGCATATCTGAAGGGTGCCAGGCAAAAATGTCCCAATTTTCCCGAAGGAATTCTCGTAGTGCGGCGTCTACATCGGGGTTTAATTGTGCCCCAATGGAGGCCGTCTTTGTGGGGTCCGTTGGATGGACCTGGAACTTGACTATTTCGTCCGCTGGTTTAAAAGAGGTGGACTTGGATCTCTTATCGAGTATCACATCGTCCCTGTTCACCGTGGAGTGCAGTGTAGTGAGTTCCTCTGCCGCTAGGGCTTCGGATAGTGCCTCTAGGGCTAGTGCGGCTGTCTTGTTTTCGGCGCGGAGTGCTATGTCTGGATCACTGACAAGAGTGATGATTCCATTGGGCCCGGGCATTTTAAGCTTCATGTACCCGTAATGGGGTATATCTTGAAAAATTGTGAATGCCTCTCGCCCTAATATAGCGTGATATCCACTGCTGAACGGGGCCACTTGGAACGTGACCTCCTCGGACCTGTAATTGTCCAGCGCGCCGAACACCACATCCAGTGTAATTTTTTCTCTGCAGCGTGCTTCCCGACTAGGGATTATTCCTCTAAAGGTTGTGCTGCTTCGCTCAATGCGGCTCTAGTCTATTTCCATTTTTCGAAGGGTTTCCTCATATATGAGGTTTAATCCGCTGCCGCCATCCATGAGTACCTTGGTAAGACAAAAGTCGTCCACTATTGGACTGAGGACCAATGCGGCTGGTGCTCGGGCTGTTCGGAATTTTGGTTCGTCGCTGGCGTTGAAGGTGATAGCCGTGTCGCTCCATGGATCTGTTGTTGCTACTTGGTAGACTTCGGCGAGGCTGCGGATTGTTCGTTTCCGCATATTGTTTGATGCGAAAGTCTCGAAGAATGTTAATACCGTACTGGTACTGCTAGGCTGGTTTTCTGGGGCTAGAAGCTCCTCGCCACTTTTTGCTACCTGCTGCAGTATCCAACATGCTCGAAGGTTGTGTGTTGGAGTGGCGCCCTGTGTACTATGGATTTTACAGGGTCCGCTGAGCCATCGCTCCAGTACGGTTTCGTGCCCTTTAGGGGTTTTTTGCTTTTTGGCTTTTGTCTCAGGTGCCTGAGCATGATGCACCCTTTTGTTTTGGACTAGGGTTGTGTTCGGAGCCGGATTGTCCCAAAACTTAGTTTCGGTTTTCCAGGCACTCTCCATCGCACAGTACTTTCGTACTATGGACGCCAGGTCGGCGAAGTGTGTAATTTCGCGACGACTTACGGCGTTCAAGATTCCCTTGTCCGTGCAATTGTTGCAGAAAATTGAGATTGCGTTTTCCTCACGGCAGTCCTTTATCCTGTCCATAACCAGGAGGAATCTGGCCCAGTAACGATGTACTGTTTCAGCGGGCTCTTGCCGGATTTGAGATAGATCGCTTATGTTTGGGTGGGCGGGTGGAATTAAGTCCGGAACCCTGCCCAACTTGAGGCTCAAGGGCCGAGAAGTTTCCGAATTTGGGAGCTTGGATTGCTGGATGTCGTCCAACGAATCTGGTCTGCTGCCTGACTTTAGGTTCAGTGCTTGATTGGCATCCGTCCCTCCGCGGGAATCCGGCATGGAGGGATCCGGAATCCGGACATAACTGGTCTTTAATATAGGAGAAGAGTCACCGCGTTGTTCCTCCACCACAGCAACGTGGTGGGTAGCCTAGGGAGAGTTGATCTCTCCCAGATCGGTTTTAAGCCCAATCTGATCGTAGTCTGTAGTGACTCCTAGGGCGGCGAAGCGATCCAAGAGCTCGTTTACGGAGGAGAGCTCCGTCGGATCTAGCTGCTCGGCGAATTCCGAGTTGACGTGAAGATCGCTTTTGATGACCTGAGAGGTCATCGTCGGAGCGGCGGCCGAACAGGCGGTCATAAGAAAACCACCTAGCCGGACAGTTTGGCCGGTGGCCAAAGCTCCTTTGGCAATGGTACCGTCTTTAAAGATGGGAAGAGGCATCCTTCCTGATTGTGACGGCACAGAGGAACTCTCAATGAAAGCACCAATGTCGATGTCAAAACCGGCGGATCTCGGGTAGGGGGTCCCGAACTATGCATCTAGGCGGATGGTAACAGGAGACAAGGGACACGATGTTTTTACCCAGGTTCGGGCCCTCTCAATGGAGGTAAAACCCTACTCCTGCTTGATTGATATTGATGATATGGGTAGTACAAGAGTGGATCTACCACGAGACCAAGGAGGCTAAACCCTAGAAGCTAGCCTATGGTATGATTGTTGTTATTGTTGTTGTTCTACGGACTAAAACCCTCCGGTTTATATAGACACCGGAGAGGGCTAGGGTTACACAGAGTCGGTTCCAATGGTAGGAGATCTACATATCCGTATCGCCAAGCTTGCCTTCCACGCCAAGGAAAGTCCCATCCGGACACGGGACGAAGTCTTCAATCTTGTATCTTCATAGTCTTGGAGTCCGGCCGATGATGATAGTTCGGCTATCCGGACACCCCCTAGTCCAGGACTCCCTCAGTTAGCATAAGTTGTTGGTGCACATAGGTGAGCCTAGTTGTTGTGGGTTTTGTGCTTGTCAAATTAACTGCTAGGTTTATTCCGCATTTGTTCAAGCCTAAACCGTAATTATTTTAAAGCGCCTATTCACCCCCCCCTCTAGGCGACATCCATGATCTTTCACCTTATGACCTGCTTTTGTGCGGGCAAAGACAGTTGGTTGGCCCGCAGCGGCACCACCGACCCAGGCACATCCGAAGTCAGGGATGGCAATGGGAAGCCGCGACACAGTAAAAACAAGCGTCGAAACAATGAAGACAACCCAGACAACACGGCGGTAAACGCCGGATTCAGGGGCTCTCGACCCGGTCAACGGAAAAAGCCATTTAAAGGAAGCAGAGATGGACCATCCCGCCTAAACAAAATTCTAGACAGATCATGTGAGATTCATGGCACCCCCGAGAAACCTGTGAATCACACCAACAGAGAATGCTGGGTCTTGAAGCAGGCCGACAAACTAAACGCCGAACACAAGGGGAGGGAGCCGCCAAGCGAAGATGAAGATGAACCTCGCCAGCCGAACACTGGGGGACAGAAAAAATTTCCACCAGAGGTCAAAACAGTGAACATGATTTACGCAACCCACATACCGAAGAGGAGGCGCAAACATGCACTCCGAGACGTATACGCTGTAGAACCCGTCGCCCCCAAATTCAACCCATGGTCGGCCTGCCTGATCACTTTCGATCGCAGGGATAATCCGACTAGTATCTGGCATGGAGGTTCGGCTGCCTTGGTGCTCGACCCAATAATTGACGGATACCATCTCACCCGAGTCCTCATGGACGGCAGCAGTAGTCTTAATATGATATATCAGGACACTGTCCGCAAGATGGGGATAGACCCGTTAAGAATCAGCCAAAGCAACACTACCTTTAAAGGAGTAATACCTGGCGTAGAGGCCCGCTGCACGGGCTCTCTGATACTAGAGGTTGTATTCGGTTCACCCGACAATTTCCGAAGAGAAGAACTAATCTTCCACATCTCTCCATTCCGAAGCGGCTACCATGCACTACTCGGAAGAACGGCCTTCGCTCGTTTCAATGCAGTTCCGCATTACGCTTATCTTAAACTTAAGATGCCCGGTCCACGTGGCATCATCACAATTAGCAGAAATACAGAGCATTCCTTGCGTGCGGCAGAATATGTGGCGGCTCTAGCAGCTGGACCACTGAACGGCCTCCCTAACTCGAATAAATGATCGGTCGTCAAGACCACGGACGCGGCTAGACGTGTCCGGCGCACCACTAGTTGTAGCAGCCTAGATAAACCTGAGCTTGGCCGACGGATATGCCCCCATATGTGGTGCTAGGGGTTGCCCGCATGTAAAAGGGTCCATAGTTTGGCTCAACCCTACTAATACACAATAGATTGAATTCTCATGGTTCATTAAGAATAACCAACTTTTTGCACGATCATACTAGAGTCTTTCACCTGGGTTTTTCTTTTTTACAGATGATCATCATGCTACACCCTTCTAGGATACGGCACAATGGAGACAAAGGCGCAGACGTGCAGCAGGGCCCTGCTCAAAGGTTTCTTTTTAGATTAAGACCCTGTGTAAACCTTTTTTATTGTCTCTTGTTACCTCCCACCCTCTAGGTACTTAAAGCAACCAAGAGGGATACTGGCGTTATCATCAAGCTCTTTCGTCATGCCAGATTAATGTACGTACCTGGAAATTCAGGGCTCATTATCGAGGGCGGTACTCAGCCCAGCATATGTTGTAAAGTCCGAATACCTTCGGGAGTGTTCGGCGTCGCGAGTTTGGCCTTATATGCATCAGCTCCGAATCATGTCTTTGGTCAATAGTTGGGTTTGCCCGGCTCCCATGTTTTGCTACCTTACGTTCCGCTCTATCGGCTAAGGTGGCACCGGGAGAACTACTGCGATTGTGCCCGGGTTCATCTGGATGAGCACCTCAGTAGAGAAAGCCAAAAACTGACTGTCATGATAAAGCGAGAGACTGGTCAACCACTCGAGGACTCAGCGGAATCTTTGCGATTCCTCCGCTTTAACGAAGGACCGGTTTCCCGGTCAAGTATGTACGTGCACCGTATTCGGACAAACACGGACATACCAGGGGCTATATAGTAGCCACACCGTCATACTCCTATGGCTAAGTGAAAGTGTTAAAGCTATATAGTCCGATTGCCTCGTTTGCCACGCTATCACCTCCTTAACGGACCAAGACGTTGGATCAAGTGTGATTACGCGCTTTACCAAACACCCCCGCATTATATGCGTGGGGGCTGAAGCCAACGACTGCAAACTTTCAAGTTATACACATACATACATAAACGGTTGCACAGGAGGCACTACAATACTTTATGGGCAAAAGTATAAATATAGCCTTTGTCATCAAAGAAGCATTATTTTTACAATCAAAATACATGTCACTGGAACATGGTACTCTTTAAGCACTGAGCCTCTATTAAACGGGCTCCTTCTAGGACTTCTTCAAAATAGTGCTCGGGCAAGTCCTGACCCCCGGGCGGACCCCTGGTTGCAACAGCAGTGGCCTCCATCTTCGCCCAATATGTCTTAACATGGGCAAGAGCCATCCGCGCACCCTCTATGCACGCCGACCTCTTGACAGCGTCAATATGCGACACATCACAAAGAAATCGTTGCACTAAACCAAAATAACTATCCGGACTTGGCTCCTTCGGCCAAAGATGATCCATGACAGACTTCATGGCAAGCCCGGACAACCTATGGAGCTCGGCCCACTCGGCCATTTGCTCATTCAACAGCAGCGGACGCATTGGATTATTGAACTGTGACCAGAACAATCTTTCTAGCTCATGATCTTTCTGATCTTTGAAATACTCAGTCGCGTTAGTAGCACTCTTTGCTAAATCCAAGTACATGTCTACCGAACTCCACAATTGATCAAGAGGGGCATACTTCGGATCGCCGAACTTCGTCCGTAATAAGAAGGGCTTCCCAGCCGTGATATCTCTGGCTTGACGAAGCTCCTCCCGCGCTGCTCTGATATCAGAGCGCGTTTCCTTGGCTGCTTCCAAGGCCTTCTTCAAGTCAGCCGCTTTCTCTTGGCTTTCCCTTTTGAGGAGCTCATAGCGGCTGGCGGCATTTTGCAGCTCAAGAGCCATGTTGGTTATTTTATCTTCGATCTGGCGATGAGCAGCCTGTTCGGCTTTTAACTCTTCGGCCGCCTTCAGGGCGGCCGCATCACTTCTCCTGGCTTGTTCCTTGGCTCGGGCAAGTTCTGCCCGAAGGGTCTCCACGGCGGCAGCTCCATTTGGAGTCAAAGCATATTATAGATACTAGCATCATGCTCCTCTTAATATTTGCTGACCACCCGAATATACATACCCTGTGCCTCGTCAAGCTGCTTGTTCACAAGCGTGATGTCTGCATCCGCCACGTCAAGCTGCCGCCTCAGTTCGGCAAAATCAGCAGTCCGGTCAGTCGCCGGACCCTGAGCCGCCAGCGCATGAAAGCAGCGCTATCATTACTTGAGACTATGATCCTCTGCTTGCCGGCTCTGGATGGCAACTAGAGTCTCAGGGGCTACTATCTATACAGAGCACACCTAGCGTGTGCGGTACAGTCAAAAACATATATATTACTTTGCGTACCTAAAGCCTCTTAGTAGGCTCGTAAAAGCTTCATTCAAACCGCTTTTTGCGGATGAAATCCTCTCAACCACCGTACCCATTAAGGTACGGTGTGCCTCTGAGATAGTCGCTTGCTCTAGAAGACCCATTAATGTGTCCATTTGCACACCGGATAATCCCGGGCTTTCTCTGTTAGTCTCCTTAGGAGCCAAGAACCCCGGACTTCGGGCGGCCAAAGAGTTACCTTCTGGCCTATGCGGATCAGGAGAGATCCTCCGGGATGACACCTCAGGGTTGTCCGCCTCATGAGGCGGGGAAGCAGGAGGAGGCGTTTCACTCTCCATCATCTCCGAAAGAAGATCCCCCGAAGACGAGCATTGTGGAGAAGGGCTATGAGCCGGACTTCAAAACATATGTCTCGGTTATTATTCTTAGGAAAAAGTAGGGCATATTTATTAATGTGCCTTTGTTTACTTATAGCTCGGCTGACGGCTGGCCCCTTTGTGGGCGTTGTGCGGTAAGGATGCCCTCTGGGGCAGGGCCCCCTGGTGAGGGTTTCTTCCCTTGTTTGGAAACCTCCGTTTCCAAGTCTTCGGGGGCGACCCTTTTCTTCCCGTGGGGGGAGGGGATTTCAGATTCTCCCCCCGATCACCCTCCTTCGCGGAGGCACCAATTCCCCCGGTTTGGGTGTGTAACATATGAAGCCCGCTTTCGGCTTCTCTAGTCTTCCCCTCATCTTCTCCTAATGGCACTTGATAGGGTGTGCGAGCCAGCATCCTAGTTAGTATAGGATCCGGTGAGTCTTCTGGAAGAAGGGCCGAACACCTGATCCTCTTTGCCTTTCTTATCTAGTCCTGGCCGAGGGCAATTTTTCAGAATGCTGTTGTGACAAATATAATAACAGCATGTTCGGTCGCGGAGTTACTTACTTGGGTATCTGGACGGTTGCAGTTCAGACCTGCATCCTCGGTGGTGTCCGGACACTTTATTCGTGATCTGAAGGATAATCGATACATCCCTTCGAGCGTCACGCCGAAGAAGTGTTGAATAGTTCATGGTCCTTCCGGGTTGAACTCCCACATACAGAGAGATCGACGTTGGCATGGCAGGACCCGACGAACTAGCATTACTTGAATTACTTTGACGAGACTGACATCCCTCTGGAGGAGATCTCGGATGCGGCTTTGCAATGTCAGCACGTCATTAACTGGCCCCCAGTCAAGCCCTTTGTTGACCCATGATGCCAGTTGGGGCGGAGGGCCCGAGCGGAAGGCTGGGGCGGCTGCCCGCTTTGTACCTCGGGGTGCTGTGATGTAGAACCACTCTTGTTGCCATAAGTCGGACACCTCCGAGAAGGAACCCTTTGGCCATAGGGCGTCGACACCTTTGCTTATTATAGTGCCTCCGCACTCCGCGTGTCGCCCGTCGATCATCTTCGGCTTCACATTGAAGGTCTTGAGCCATAAGCCGAAGTGTGGGGTAATGCGGAGGAAGGCCTCACACACGACGATAAACGACGAGATGTGAAGGATGGAATCTGGAGCTAGATCATGGAAATCTAGCCCGTAATAAAACATGAGCCCTCTTACGAAGGGATCAAGACTAAAGCCTAGCCCTTGGAGGAAGTGGGAAACAAATACAACACTCTCATTGGGTTCGGGAGTGGGGATAACCTGCCCTTGAGCAGGTAGCCTGTGGGGGATTTCAATGGTCAGATACCTAGCCTCCCTAAGCTTCTTGATGTCCTCCTCTGTGACAGAAGAGGCCATCCACCGGCCTTGAAGGTTGGATCCGGACATGGTTGAAGGTCCGGAGCGCTTAGCCTGAACCTTGGGTGTTGGAACTCGAGGTAGGGGAAGGGAAGGATTGGGCGTGGAAAGAAAAGGACGGGTTTGGACCTCTTTATAAGGAGGGTAAATATCAGGCGTCCTCCGCGTGGCCGTTTGGAACTTGCCTAAAACCGAGGAGTCATACTAATGGCACGATTGGGTTACCCACACCCATATTTATGAGAATCCCGTGATAAGGGGGACACGATCTCTACTTTGACAAGACGTGCCAATAAAACCACCTCGCAATACGTGCAGTAGTAGGCTGGGAAAAAGGTTCATATAATGACCGGGCCGCGGCGTGATGTCACGCTATGAAAAAGTTGCCAGCAGATTAGATTTATGGAATATTGTGCTCTCTACGGTGGTATGTAGAAATTGTTTTGCAGAGCCGGACACGATCCTCGTGTTCAAGATCTTTTATGGAGTATTCAGAGAAGGAACCCGCCTTGCAATGCCGAAGACAATCTGCGCGCCGGACTCATTGTCATTGAAGCCGGGTTCAGGGGCTACTGAGGGAGTTCCGGATTAGGGGGTACTCGGACAGCCGGACTATGTACTTGTGCCGGACTGTTGGACTATGAAGATACAAGACTAAATACTTCGTCCCGTGTCCAGGTGGGACTCTCCTTTGCGTGGAAGGCAAGCTTGGCAATTCGGATATGTAGATTCCTTCTCTGTGTAACCCTAGCCCCCTCCGGTGTCTATATAAACCGGAGGGTTTAGTCCATAGGACAAGAACAATCATAATCATAGGCTAGCTTAGGGTTTAGCCTCTATGATCTCGTGGTAGACCAACTCTTGTAATACTCATATCATCAAGATCAATCAAGCAGGAAGTAGGGTATTACCTCCATTGAGAGGGCCCGAACCTGGGTAAACATCGTGTCCCCCGCCTCCTGTTACCATTAGCCTTAGACGCATAATTCGGGACCCCCTACCCGAGATCCGCCGGTTTTGACACCGACAACAGGCTTTAAGGCCGTGTTATGTGGACTGCATGTAGGACTTTGCTATGAGTGTATTGCCAATTAAGGTCCTTGTGTGGAACATGCATGGCCTCAATTGTCCAGCACGTTGTAATGCCCTCTCCCAAGTAGTTAGTGCGGCTAGGCCAAGCATTGTTTGCTTCCAGGAAACAGAGGTTGTAACCCCGGCGGTTGTAGCACAGTGTACTGCCAATAGATGTGACTCCTTCTTCTACCTCCCGGCTGTTGGTACCCGCGGGGGAATTCTGCTTGCTTGGGACTCATCGGTGGTGGTGCTGTCCAACCCACACTATATGGCGGGAACCCTAACCGCTCTGGTCAAGCCAGCGGAGGGCCGGGAGTGGTGGCTGTCGGGGGTCTATGGGCCGCAGTCTAACCAAGACAAGATTGAGTTCATGCGCGAACTAGTGGAAATAAGGGACTTGCATGTTGGGCCATGGGTTGTGGCTGGCGACTTCAACCTACTTGTCAACCCAGAGGAAAAAAGTAATGAGCTTATTAACCGGCGGATGCTGGCGCGATTCCGTGCCAAGCTTAACCATTTGGAGCTCAACGAGATCTATCTCAGCGGGCGACGGTATTCTTGGTCCAATGAACGGGCGAAGGCTACCCTCGAGAAAATTGACCACACGTTCTCCACGTCGTGCTGGGAGGAGGCGCACCCCAACTGTCAGCTCACGACATTGGGCTCGTCCGTGTCGGATCACTGTCCGCTTCTACTAGACCTGAACGCTAACGTGGCTCTAAAGCAGAGATTCTATTTTGAGGCTTTCTAGCCAAAGATGTACGGCTTCTTTGAAATGGTGGAGGAGGCCTAGGGATCGGTCCCCAGCCTGGGGAGTCCATTCATGGTGCTGGATCGCAAGCTTCATGCCACGACGAAGAAGCTAAAACAATGGAGCGATCGGCGCATTGGGAACATCAAACTGCAGATCAGGATTGCAATGGAGGTGATTGCCCGGCTAGACAAGGCCATGGACGGGAGGCCACTGTCGGAATGCGAGTTCTCCCTTCGGAGAACCCTAAAAAAGAAACTACTTGGCCTCTGCTCGCTGGAAAGAACGATCGCCAGGCTGCGCTCGTGAATCCTCTTCCTTCGCGAGGGGGCACTAACACAACATTTTTTCACCAGCATGCTAGGCATCGGCAGCGCCAAAACATGATTTCTGTTTTGCACCATGGGGATGCCGTGTTCTTCGGCCATGAGGAGGTTGCTAAGGCGATGGACGACTATTACTCACACATGCTTGGGGAGACCTCTCAAAGGCCTCATTCCATCGACCTGGGCAGGCTGCAGCTGCCCTCTCGAAACATGGAGCACCTGGAGGAGTGCTTTTCCGAGGATGAAGTGGAGAAGGTGGTCAAGGGCATGCCGCTGGATAAAGCGCCGGGCCCGGACGGCTTCACAGGGAGATTTTACGCTTCGTGCTGGCACATCATCAAAGAAGACCTCATGACGGCTCTTGCCGCATTCTACCGAGGAGATTTGTGAGGGTTCTCGACAATAAACAAGGCGATTGTCACACTCTTGGCCAAGGTGGAAGGGGCAGTGGATATCAAGGACTTTAGGCCAGTCAGCCTAGTGCATGGAGCGGTGAAGATCCTAGACAAGGTTTTGGCCAATAGGCTTGCTAGCGAGCTCCCGAAGCTGGTGGACGCGCACCAGAGCGCGTTCATCAAGGGACGATCCATACACGACAACTTTATGCTCGTCCAGTGCACAGCTCGCCATCTCCATGCCCTAAAATAAGTTGCTGTCATGCTTAAGCTGGACATCTCGAAGGCGTTCGATTTAGTGAGCTGGCCGTTCCTTTTGGAGACCTTGAGGGCGATGGGTTTTGGGGATCGCTGGATTAATTGGATCTGTGGCCTGCTGGCCAACTCATCTACCAGAATCCTGATAAACGGCGCACCTAGTAGGCCCATCTATAACTGCAAGGGGTTTCGGCAGAGCGACCCCCTCTCATCGATGTTGTTTATCTTGACTATGGAGCCTCTTCAAAAGATGTTTGAGGGTGCTACCGACTGCGACATCCTTTCACCGCTTGCTCGCGGGGGACTGACGCACCGGCTCTCCATGTTTGCTGATGACGTGATGGTGTTCATACAGCCCCATGATACCAATATCCGGGTGTGCGCGGCCATCTTAAAGCTGTTCGGCAAAGCCCCTGGATTGCATGTCAATATGACCAAAAGCACAGGATACCCTATCCGCTGCACACCAGAAACCATGAGTGGAGTCCAAGCCCTTCTTTGGTGCCCAAGCGGGTCCTTTCTGTGCAAATACCCGGGGCTGCCCTTGACTATCAGGAAGCAATCCACAACACAGCTTGTAGGCCTGGTGGATCACGTAGCCAGGGCACTACCCAAGTGGAAAGCTGTGATGATGCCCAAGAGTGGACAATTCCTACTTGTGCAATCGGTGCTCTGTGCAATCCCGATTCACGTGATGCTGGCACTTGACATTCCGCCGAAGACGCCGGCAGCGATTAACAAGATATGACGTGGTTTCTTATGGTGTGTGAAGGCTCAGGCGCCTGGCGGGAAGTGCGTTGTGGCATGGGACGTGATCTGCTTGCCCAAGTGGGCTGGCGGCTTGGGCGTACCAAACCTTAGGTGGCTCAACATTGCCACTCAGGCGCGGTGGCCGTGGTTGTAGCGGACCAATCCCTCGAGGCCCTGGGCCGAGTTCAGGATCCAGGTTCCGAAGGAGTCGCTGCAACTCTTCAGAGCCGCGGCGCACACGGAGTTCAATGATGGCAGGAGCACGCTCTTTTGGGAGGACAGATGGTTGGATGGGCGTCGGGTGCAGGAGTTACCGTTGAGGATCTACGAGCGGGTCAAGATAGGCGTTAAGGCCGGGCGCACGGTGCATCATGCGCTCAACGAGGGTGCATGGACACGCGACCTCGGCCCGGAGCTCACCCCGGATATCCTGATCGAGTTCATGAGCCTTTGGGAACAGACTTCTTGAGTGACGATTATAGATGAGCGGCCAGACGCTGTTCGATGGGCCTGGGAGACAAGTGGCGTGTTCTCCACCCGGTCATCTTATGTTGCCAAGTTCTGGGGAAGGCAGGTCGTACCGACGGCCAACTTTGTGTGGAAGAACCATGCGCCCCTCCAATATCATTTCTTTGCTTGGCTTGCCTTACGAAACAGGTGCTGGACCTTGGATCGTCTCGCTCGACGTGGCCTTGATCACATGGAGGCGTGCCCCTTCTACGATCAAGAGGAGGAGATAATTGGGCACCTTTTGCTGGACTGTGTGTTTGCACGACAGGTTTGGATCGCGGTAGGCTAAGGCCTTGGACAGGTACGTGGGCTCCAGCAAGGAACACTTTGCTCTCTAATTGGTGCCAAGTCATAAATGATAGAGGCCAGAGCAAGAAGGACGCGCGCGATAGCCATTCTTGTAATGTGGGAGTTATGGAAGCACCAGAACACGATTGTGTTCGATCGGGGCACACCTTCGGTGGAGTGACTCCTGGCTAGGATTGAAGCTGAGGGCAGTGCATGGAAGATGGCCGGGATAATCAAGGGCGATGTGTCTTTTGGGGTAGTGGTAGGGTGGGGAGAGCGAGATTGTAACTTAGAAGAGTAATGCCGTGGAGTGGGCTTGCATAGCCACCGAGTTGGGTGCATGTAATATGTAACACCAATTGTGGAGGGGCTCTTTCCCCATTCTCCCTCTTTAATAGAAAGTATGCACGCTCGTGCATATTCGAGACAAAATCCTCTCTTCTCTGCCTTCATGAATTGTTGACGATGTAGCAACCACCACTCCAAGAAAGTGTCTATTGTCAATGGCCTCTAGATGGGTAGCTGCAAAGCATCTAAATGACAGTGCCATGTTTCTTGCACGTAAACACATTGTATCATGATATGATCGACGTTATCTTCCTCTTGAAGACACGTGAAGCACACCGAAGCAGTGTCTTGTAATCCCTGTCAAGCATGACGGTCAGCTATCCAGAGACGATATTGTGCAGCAAGCCATGTGAAAATCTTGCACTTTAGGGGGCCCCAGCTTCTCCAAATAGCGGGGGCCATACAAGCAAGTTGGTAAACCTTGGCAATGACGATCGTAGGTGGATTTAGCCGAGTAAGTACCCAAAGTCGCGCAAGGCCAAGATAAAGTGTTAGACGCTTCGGGATCACACTTGATACGTCCATTTTGCATCATGTTTTCCACTATTATTTATAATGTTTTTAATCAATACAACACTTTGTGGAGAAATTCTACTGCCTTTTCTCACTTAATTTGCAAGATTTACATGAAGAGGGAGATTGCCGATAGCTGGAATTCTGAACCTGAGAAAGCTATGTCAGAGATACCTATTCTGCACATCTCCAAATGAGCTGAAATTTCACGGAGAATTATTTGGAATAAATAAAAAAACTAGAAGAAAGAAATACCAGAGGGGGCCACCCAGGGCACGCCCTGGTGGCTCTTGGGGCCCCTGGCCAGCCTCCAGTGCCCATTTTTTGGTATATAAGCCCGTTTACCCTAGAAAAAAAGGGAGAAGACTTTCGGGATGGAGCGCCGCCATCTCGAGGCAAAACTTGGGCAAGAACACTTTTGCTCTCGAGCGGAGCGATTCTATCGGGGATACTTTCCTTCGGGAGGGAGAAATCAAAGCCATCGTCATCACCAACAACCCTCCCATCGCGGGAGGACCAATCTTCATCAACATCTTCACGAGCACCATATCATCTCAAACCCTAGTCCATCTCTTGTATTCAATCTTTTGTATCAAAACCTCAGATTGATAGGGTTGCTAGTAGTGTTGATTACATCTTGTAGTTGATGCTAGTTGGTTTATTTGGTGGAAGATTAAATGTTCAGATCCATTATGCTATTCAATACCCCTCTAATCTTGAACATGAATATGATTTGTGAGTAGTTACTTTTGTTCTTGAGGACATGGGAGAAGTCTTATCATAAGTAATCATGTGAATTTGGTATTCGTTCAATTTTTTGATGATATGTATGTTGTTATTTCCCTTAGTGGTGTCATGTGAGCGTCGACTACATGACACTTCACCATCTTTGGGCCTAAGAGAATGCATTATGGAGTAGTTATTAAATGATGGGTTGCTAGAGTGAAAGAAGCTTAAACCCTAGTTTATGCGTTATTCCGTAAGGTGCTGATTTGGATCCATATGTTTAACGCTATGGTTAGATTTATCTTGATTCTTCTTTCGTAGTTGCGGATGCTTGCGAGAGGGGTTAATTATAAGTGGGAGGCTTGTTCAAGTAAGAACAACTCCCAAGTACCGGTCCACCCACATATCAAATTAGCAAAGTAATGGAAGCAAATCAAACAAACATGATGAAAGTGACAAGATGAAATTCTCGTGTGCCCTCAAGAATGCTTTGCTTATTATAAGAGACTATTCTACCACAAAAAGGATTGGGATACCTTGCTGCACTTTTTTTACCATTACTACTTATTGCTCATTACAAATTACCTTGCTATCAAACTACTCATTACCGATAATTTTAGTACTTGCAGAAAATACCTTGCTGAAAACCGCTTGTCATTTCCTTCTGCTCCTCGTGGTTCGACACTCTTACTTATGAAAAGGAACTATGATTGATCCCCTATACTTGTGGGTCATCAAGACTCTTTTTTGGCACCTTTGTCGGGGTGTGAAGCGCCTTTGGTGAGTGGAATTTGGTAAGCAACCATTTATATTATGTGCTGAAATTTAATGTTACTTGCTACTATGAAGAACAAACTGAGGGGTTTGTTCAGGGTATCTTCACCTCGACCGGAAGCACAAAGAGTTGCCCCTCAACCTACTGCACCTACTGAAAATATTTATTATGAGTTTCCATCGGGTATGATAGAGAAACTTCTAGCTAATCCCTATGTAGGAGAAGGAACAATACATCCTGATATGCACCTAATCTATGTGGATGAAGTTTGTGGATTATTTAAGCTTGCAGGTTTACCCGGAGATGAACTTAAGAAGAAGGTCTTCCTTTATCTTTGAAGGGAAAGACATTGACATGGTATAGGCTATGTGATGATATTGGAACGTGTGATTGGAACCGATTGAGATTGGAATTTCATCAAAAGTTTTATCCTATGCGTCTGGTTTATCGTGATCGGAATTATATATATAATTTTTGGCCTCGTGAAGGAGAAAGTATCGCTAAAGCTTGGGGGAGGCTTAAGTACATGATGTACACATGCCCCAATCATGAGCTCTCAAAAGAAATTATCTTATAGAATTTTTATGCTCGACTTTCTGATTGCTTGTATCTGTGTTGGTATTTCCCCGAAGAGGAGAGGATGATGCAACACAACAAAGGTAAGTATTTCCCTCGGTTACGAAATGAAGGTATCAATCCAGTCAGAGAACCAAGCAACACTATGTAAACAACACCTGCACACAAATAACAAAACTTGCAACCCAACGCTTAAGAGTGGTTCTCAATCCCTCCATGGTATTGAGATAGATTAAATGGTATAGGTTTTGCCAAATAGATCTAACAAAAACACACAAAAAAAGTGCAACAAGGTATTTTTAGATTTAATATGATAGGAAATAGACTCGGGGCCGTAATTTTCACTAGAGGCTTCTCTCAAGAAAATAACATACGGTGGGTAAACAAATTACTGCTGGGAAATTGATAGAAAAGCGAATAATCATGAAGATATCCAAGGCAATGCTCATGTATATAAGCATCATGTCCAAGATTAGTACACCGAAACGATTCTACATGTACTACTATTACTCCACACATCGACCTCTATCTAGCATGCATCTAGTGTATTAAGTTCATGGAAAAACGGAGTAATGCAATAAGAATGATGACATGATGTAGATAAGATCTATTCATGTAGGAATAGACCCCATCTTTTTATCCTTAATAGCAATGATACATGTGTGTCATGTCTCACAAAGCACCTCTTCCCATGGCAAGAAAAATCAATCTAGTTGGCCAAACCAAACCAAAATTTTGGAGAAGAAATACGAGGCTATAACAATCATGCATAAAAGAGTTCAACAAAGACTCAAATGATATTCATGGATATAATTGGCATAAACTTAGAATTCATCGGATCCCAACAAACACACCGCAAAAAGTCATTATATCAAATAGATCTGCAACAACATCGAGGGGAACATTGTATTGAAGATCAAAAAGAGAGAAGAAGCCATCTAGCTACTTGCTACGGACCCATGGGTCTGCGGTAAATTTCTCACACATCATCGGAGGGACAACAAGGATGATGAAGAACCCCTCCGTGATCGTTGCCCCCTCCGGCAGAGTGCCGGAAAAGGCCTCTAGATTGGATCTCATGGTTTTGGAACTTGCGGTGGCGGAAACTGTATTCTCTCGACCCCCCTATGGTTCTTGGGATTTAAGAGCATTTATAGAGGCAGAGGTTGGTGGAGAAGCTTCCCGTGGGCCCCACTACCCACCAGGGCGCGCCCTGGTGCCTAGTGGACCCCAAGGGCCTCCTCCAATGCAAGCCTCCTCCAATGCAATTCTTTGCCCCTGGGTGTCTTCTATCCAGAAAAATCTCCAAGAAGTTTCATTGCATTTGGACTTCATTTGGTATTGATATTCTGCAAAGCAAAAAACAAGCAAAAAACAGCAACTGGCATTAGGCACTGTGCCAATAGGTAATCCCAAAAAATGATATAAAGTTGCTAGTAAATGAATATAAAACATCAAGATTGATAATATAACAGCATGAAACCATCAAAAATTATGGATACATTGGAGACGTATCAAGCATCCCCAAGCTTAATTCCTGCTCGTTCTCGAGTAGCTAAATGATAAAAATAGAATTTTTGATGTGGAATGCTACCTAACATATTTATCCATGTAATTTTTCTTTATTGTAGCATGAATGTTCAGATCCATAAGATTCAAAACAAAAGTTTAATATTGACATAAAAATAATAATACTTCAAGCATACTAACAAGGCAATTATGTCTTCTCAAAATAATATGGCCAAAGAAAGTTATCGCTACAAAATCACCGAGTCTGGCTATGGTCCATCTTCATCACACAAAATACTCAAATCATGCACAACCCGATGACAAGCCAAGAAATTGTTTCATACTTTTGGTGTTCTCAAACCTTTTCAACTTTCACGCAATACATGAGCGTGAGCCATGGACATAGCACTATAGGTGGAATAGAATATGGTGGTTGTGGAGAAGACAAAAAGAGGGAGATAGTCTCACATCAACTAGGTGTATCAACGGGCTATGGAGATGCCCATCAATATATATCAATGTGAGTGAGTCACTACAAAAAAAGACACATCTGTGACATTTTGGGCCGAATTATTTTTTTTTCTATCATACTTATGACACTTCTATGACGGTAATTGTGACAAAACCCGGTATCATCATAGATGTGGTGGGCTCCTACTTCTATGAAAAAAAATCATGACAGAAAATGGGCTTTTCATCCTAGGCGGGCCGGAGACGCAGTTGGATGACATTCTTTGGGCCGTCCATGACGGAAAAAACCGTGGTAGAAGCGAGGGCGAGGAAAATTTCAGGGAGTTCCCGGTTACGATGGGTGGTCGGGGGCCGAGTGATGCGCGTTTCTCTCGTACATGTACGCGCGTGTGTGCGAGGCATTGGGCTGTAATTGAACCCGAGTGAGGCGTTGGGCTCTAACTGAACCTGAGCGATTGCACTAGCTACGTTACTGAACCCGAGCGATTGCACTGCAGGCTACGCGTTACTGAACCCGAGCGATCGATCGATGGCTGTTAACTGAACTTGATCGAGCGATTCCTTCACTACTGCTGCTAACTGAAGCTGATCGATGCTGCCTCTGGATGAACAATGAGCGTTGCGGGGGGAGGGGGGTTGGATGAAGAGTTCCCGGTGGGGGTGGATGAACAGGACCCCGTGGTGTTGCCTCTGGATGAATAGGACCCCAATCGATCGAGACAGTTGGGGCTGGATGAACAGGACCCCGTGGAGGGCTGGATGAACAGGACGACCCCCATTGAGGGCTGGATGAACAATAGACATTGGAGGAATGGATGAACAGTAGCCCGTGGAGGGGTGGTTGAATAGGAGCCCGTGGAGAGGGGTGGTTGAATAGTAGCCGGTGGAGTAGCGCGCGGTGGAGGCTAGATGAACAGGAGCCCATGGATGAACAGTCGCAGGTGGAAGCTAGAGGAGGTCGACGGTGGATGAACAGTAGCCCGTGGAGGCTGGAGGAGGTCAACGGTGGAGATGAACATTATCCCGTGGAGTTCCGTTTTGCGGTATGCCATGATAACCCACAAGTGTAGGGGATCAATTGTAGCCTCTTTCGGTAAGTAAGAGTGTCGAACCCAACAAGGAGCTAAAGGTAGAACAAATATTTCCTTAAGTTCTATCGACCACCGATACAACTCTACGCACGCTTGACGTTCACTTTACCTAGAACAAGTATGAAACTAGAAGTACTTTGTAGGTGTTGAGGTTTGCAAGATAATAAAGAGCATGTAAATAAAACCTAGGGGCTGTTTAGATAGAGAAGCAATAAAGTAAATATAGCGAGTGTGGAAAAGTGGTGGTAGGAGTTGTGAAATTGTCCCTAAGCAATTGACTACTTTACTAGACAGACAACAAGTTTTATGTGGGAGAGGCATAAGCTAACATACTTTCTCTTCTTGGATCATATGCACTTATGATTGGAACTCTAGCAAGCATCCGCAACTACTAAAGATAATTAAGGTAAAACCCAACCATAGCATTAAAGCATCAAGTCCTCTTTATCCCATACGCCACAACCCCCTTACTCGGGTTTATGCTTCTGTCACTCAAGCAACCCAATATAAGCGAATCATGAACGTACTGCAACACCCTACAGCGGGAATCCCTCACGCTTGCGTGACACGAAGGGCACAATAGGACAACAACATAACCACAAGAAAATTAAACCAATCATAGCAATTCACCAATCACCGGTAGGACAACGAAAATCTACTCAGACATCATAGGATGGCAACACATCATTGGATAATAATATGAAGCATAAAGCACCATGTTAAAGTAGATGGTACAGCGGGTTGCGGGAGAGTGGACCGCTGAATATAGATGGGGGAAGGTGATGGAGATGTTGGTGAAGATGACGGCGGTGTTGGTGTAGATCGCGGTGATGATGATGGCCCCCGGTAGCGTTCCGGCACCACTGGAAGCGAGGGGGAGAGAGCCCCCTTCTTCTTATTCTTCCTTGACCTTCTCCCTAGATGAGAGAAGGGTTTCCCCTCTGGTCCATGGTCTCCATGGCATGGCAGTGGCGAGTGCCCCTCCGAGATTGGATCTATCTCTCTGTCTCTCTCTGTTTCTGCGTTCTCAGATTCTGCCCTTTCACCGTTTCTTTTATATCCGGAGATCTGTAACTCCGATTGGATTGAAACCTTCACCAAGATTTTCTCCAAAAATTAGTTTTCTTGCGGCAAAAGAAGAGTGTCAACCGCCTTACGGGGTGCACACGAGGGTCAGGGGCGCGCCCCCTGATTCATGGCCCCCTCGGGCACCATCTCGTGTTGATTTTTCTTTCAGAATATCACAAATATTCCAAAAATATTCTCCATCCATTTTTATCCTGTTTGGACTCCGTTTGATATGGGGTTTCTGCGAAACATAAAACATGCAACAAACAGGAACTGGCACTGGGCACTAGATCAATATGTTAGTCCCAAAAATAATATAAAAAGTTGCCAAAAGTATATGAAAGTTGTAGAATATTGGCATGGAACAATAAAAAATTATAGATACGACGGAGATGTATCAGCATCCCCAAGCTTAATTCCTGCTCGTCCTCGAGTAGGTAAATGATAAAAAGATAATTTTTGATGTGGAATGCTACCTAGCATAATCTTGATCATGTAATCTAATCATGGCATGAATATTAAGACACGAGTGATTCAAGGCAATAGTCTATCATCTGACATAAAAACGATAATACTTCAAGTGTACTAATAAAGCAATCATGTCTTTTCAAAACAACATGGCCAAAGAAAGTTATCCCTACAAAATCATATAGTCTGGCTATGCTCCATCTTCACCACACAAAGTATTTAAATCATGCACAACCCCGATTTTAGCCAAGCAATTGTTTCATACTTTAGTATTCTCAAACTTTTTCAATTTTCACGCAATACATGAGCGTGAGCCATGGATATAGCACTATAGGTGGAATAGAATATTATGATGGAGGTTGTGTGGAGAAGAAAAAAAGGGAGAAAGTCTCACATCGACATGGCTAATCAACAGGCTATGGAGATGCCCATCAATTGATGTCAATGTGAGGAGTAGGGATTGCATGCAACGGATGCACTAAGAGCTATAAGTGTATGAAATCTCAAACTGAAAACTAAGTGGGTGTGCATCCAACTTGCTTGCTCATGAAGACCTAGGGCATTTGAGGAAGCCCGTCATTGAAATATACAAGCCAAGTTCTATAATGAAAATTCACACTAGTATATGAAAGTGACAATATAGGAGACTATCTATATGAAGAACATGGTGCTACTCTCAAGCACAAGTGTGGTAGAAGGATAGTAAGATTGCCCCCATTTTTTTCTTTTCCTTTTTTTTCTTTTTTTTGGGCGGGCTTCTTTGGCCCCCTTTTTTTATTTAGACTTCTTTGGCCTCTTTTTTTTCATGGGGCAATGCTCTAATAATGATGATCATCACACTTTTATTTACTTACAACCCAATATTACAACTCGATACTAGAACAAAGATATGACTCTATATGAATGCCTCCGGCGGTGTACCGGGATGTGCAGTGATCTAGCATAGCAAAGATATCAAAAAACGGACAAGCCATGCAAACATCATGCTAGCTATCTTACGATCATGCAAAGCAATATGACAATGAATACTCAAGTCATGTATATGATGATGATGGAAGTTGCATGGCAATATATCTCGGAATGGCTATGGAAATGCCATGATAGGTAGGTATAGTGGCTATTTTGAGGAAGATATAAGGAGGCTTATGTGTGACAAAGTGTATCATATCACAGGCTTTGGATGCACCGGCGAAGTTTGCACCAACTCTCGAGGTGAGAAAGGGCAATGCACGGTACCGAAGAGGCTAGCAATGATGGAAGGGTGAGAGTGCGTATAATCCATGGACTCAACGTTAGTCATAAAGAACTCACATACTTATTGCAAAAATTTATTAGCTCTCGAAACAAAGTACTTCACGCATACTCCTAGGGGGGAGGTTGGTAGGAGTTAACCATCGCGCACCCCCGACCTCCACACAAAGGATGGCAATCAAAAAATATCTCATGCTCCAACTTTGTTACATAACGGTTCACAATACGTGCATGCTACGAGAATCACAAACCTCAACACAAGTATTTCTACTAATCCACAGTCACCCACTAGCATGACTCTAATATCACCACCTTTATATCGCAAAACTAATGCAAGGAATCAAACACATCATATTCAGTGGTCTACATGTTTTATGTAGGGTTTTATGACTAACCATGTGAATGATCAATTCCTGTCATCTCTCTAAATAGATATAAGTGAAGCAAGAGAGTTTAATTCTTTCTACAAAAGATATGCCCATGCTCTAACAAATATAAGTGAAGCAAAAGAGCATTCTACAAATGGCGGTTTTCTATGTGAAGAGAAACAGACAATCTAAACTTCAAATGATATAAGTGAAGCACATGAAGCATTCTATAAAGCCATACTCAAAAGATTTAAGTGAAGTGCAATGCGCATTCTATAAATCAACCAAGGACTATCTCATACCAGCATGGTGCATAAAAGAAAAGTGAAAACTAAATGCTTGAGTCGCCTTGAATATTTACTTGGGGTGCCTTGGTCATCCCCAAGTTGAGCTCTTGTCTCTCCTCCTTTTCCTCATATCGAGACCTCCTCGATCATCGAACACTTCATCCACACAAAACTATAACAGAAAACTCGGTAAGATCCGTTAGTATAATAAAGCAAATCACTGCTCTAAGTACTGTTGCAAACTAATTCATATTTTGTTTTTGCACTGTGTCTACTGTAATATAACTTTTCGCTTAATCCACTAATAGAAATTGATAGTTTCATCAAAACAAGCAAACTATGCATCAAAAACAGAATCTGTGAAAAATAGAACTGTCTGTAGCAATCTGAACATTCACCATACTTATGGTACCCCAAATATTATACCAAAATTAGGAAAAATAAACAATTTTTACATCAAGACAGTGCAAAAAGAATCAGAACCGTTTGACGTTCCAGTAAAAATTGTAAAATCGCGCACTACAGCCAAAGTTTCTGTCCTGCACCGCACAAACCAACAAGCATTGTAAACATCCTAAAGGCAAACCTTGACACATTATTTTTATAATACAATGGAATTGTACAAGGGGATAATTTTTTAATGAAAAGTTTCTGTAATCAAGATTCACAAAGTTTTCGTGAGCATGAACAAAGTTCAAGGCTAGCTGCTACTTTAACAATGCTGGTCTTTTTCACTTTCGCTTTCCTTTTTGAAAAAGTTTTGGGTTCCCCTCTTTATTTTTGTTTTTATACTATATAAAAGCACTCAACAGAAATAAATGACTCTCTAAAACTTCCGGGTTGTCTCCCTGACAGCGCTTTCTTTAAAGCCATTAAGCTAGGCATAAAGTGCTCAAGCAATGGATCCACCCGGATCCCAAGGTATATCAAAGCCAATCTTAATTAACAATGATTTGTAATTTAGTAGTGAGCACAAAGTAACATATATCATGCAACAAAGAAGTCTAACTCTCTTCCTATGCATCGGCATGTCATAAAAGAACAATTCATGCACACATAGTAAAGACCAATGCATAGTATAAGCAGTTTCTTGCAGTTTTATCATATTGGAAACATAGAGAGGTGGGGATATAGTTCCTCTTTCATAATAATTGCAAGTAGGAGCAGCAAACACATGCGTATTATATCTATCAAAATCATCATGTGTAGTAGTAAAACGCAACCCATCAATATAATCCTTAATAAGGACAAACTTCTCCGATATAGTATAGTTTGGAGAATTCAAAAAGATAATAGGACTATCATACGTGGGTGCAATAGCAACAATTTCATGTTTAACATAAGAAACTATAGCAAGTTCATATCCATATAAGCATAATTCATATTGGCATCTTGGCCATAAGCATAACAAGCATCATCAAAAAGGGATATTTCAAGAGAATCAACGGGATCATAACAATCATCATATCAATCATCCTTCGGTAAGCACGAAGGGGAATTAAACAATGTATGAGTTGAAGAGTTACTCTCATTAGAAGGTGGGCACGGGTGACGCCTGGATAATTAAGCTACAGTAATCTCATGCTAATGATGCCAGGTCATCATTCTTACTGTTACTAATCCTCATTTGATCCAAAGCATAATTCAAATTCAATTCAAATTAAAGTAAAAAAATCCAAGTTTGTCAAACATGAGAACTAAAGTGTTCGAAGTGTGGCAAATAATCATTGGATGTTTTTCATGTTGGAACCAACCTCTTTTGAGTTCCCAAAATGCCCCTGGGATTTCATTTTGTGGTCTAGCAACACTTATCTTGCCTTATTTAATTTCTAAAAATACCTAGTCACTTCCAAATGCCTTGAAACATTTTGTGGCAGTTTCATAATTCACAAAGTATTTATATGGCCTAGTTCCACATTTATCAAAAGTGGTTTGATGCCCTAACCTAAACAAAATGGTAATATACTCCCTCCGTTCGGAATTACTTGTCGCGAAAATGAATGTATCTAGATTTATTTTAATTCTAGATACATTCATTTCTAAGACAAGTAATTCCGAACGGAGGGAGTAGAAGTTAAAAGGAAAACCCCAGGCCAGCTGGGCTATCCGCCCCCTAACCCCCTCTGGGCTGGCCACAACCGGCCCACCTGCCCCAGCAGCCCACCTCCCTCGATCGCCTCCCTCCTTTCTGTTCCTGCGACCCGAGCCGCTACAGGGCTCGCCCCCGCCGGACCGTCTCGACGGCGTCTCCCCGCGAGAGGATAAGGCCACGCCCCACCCCGCGGCGCCTCGCTCCCCTCGTCTATCCTGTCCACTCCCCCTTCTCTCCGCCTCTACCTCTCCCCACGAGATCCCCTTCCCTCCACCTCGCTGACGCTCAGTCGTCGCCGTCGCTGCACCACCACCGCAGCCACCATCGACCCCGGCGCCTAGGAGGTTGACCATCGGCCTCGTCGACCTCGTCTACATCGTCCCCGCCTCTGGATCGAGGCCAAAACGCTGCCTCGCCGTCGCTAGCCTCGTGCATCTCCGCCATGGTCACCGCAGCTCGCCGTTGACCTACGCATCCCCGACCAGCCCCGGCCGCCCCGAGCACGTCCACGAGCTCCGTGGTGAGCTCCTCTGTCGATCCCCACCTTTTCCCCTTTCGGCTCGTCGTCGTTTGCCGTCATCTTTGAGCTCGTCCGAGCTCCCACATACGCGTACGTACGTGTGTCCGTGCGTGCTACGGGTGCTTCTGTGCGTGCACGCCGGCCTCGCCGCGGTCTTCTGCTGCTCCGCTACGGCTGCGGCTTGCTGCTCTGCTGACCGCCACTGCTCCTGCTGCTGTGTGTTGCTGTTGCTGTGCCTCTCCCGGCTGCGCCGCCGTGCTTCCCGCTCGCTTGCTCCTGCCTGGCCGTGCGCTCGCGCCCTTCGGCCGCTGCCTCTCGTGCGCGTCTCAGGTGCCTGTTGCTGTCGCCGATGTTGCTACTTGTGCCGCTGGCGCTGCTTTGCTTGCTACTGCTGCTAACTTCTACTGCCTTGCTTGTTGCTGCGTTTTTGCTGCTGCTACTGTTGGCAGTGGCAATGGCCGCCGTGGCTTGTGCGCCCATGCGTATTGGCCATGGCACCACAACCGTGGCACATCCACTAGATGTGAGGCCGGTCTTGCTTAGTTAGGTTAGTTTAGCTTAGGATTAATTTGTTGATTACTTAGTGCATAGAAAATGACATGTAGGTGCCCTGGAGATTAAAATAATTAATCAAAATAAATTTAGCTATTGTCTATGACAGCTGGGTCCCACTAACACTATTCACTTTGACCGGTCAACTCTGACTGGGCTGTTGACTGGGTCAACTGGACCCCCTGGCCCACATGTCATTCCCTGCGTACACCTTTGTGTACACCGGGCTGGGTACCCATAGCATTTTACTCTTTATTTCGAATTTAAAATAATTTCAAAATATTGTTTAAACTTTGGAAATTCATAGAAAATTAACCGTAGCTCGGATCGAAAAACTTTCTACATGAAAGTTGCTCAGAATTTTGAGACAAATCCGGATATGTGGTCCGTTCGTCTGCTACACATCTCTAGCATAGCGAACCTGCAAACTTTCCCCTCCGGTTCATCTGTCTCACAGACGTCCGGAACCGGGAAAACTTTCCCGAATGTTTTCCCCCTTCGCCAGTATCGCCTAGTACCGCGTTAGAACACCTCTAGCATCGCTTGTTATCTTGATATGCTTTTGTTTGCGTGTATTTACTGTTTCTCCCCCCTCTTCTCTCCGGTAGACCTCGAGGCCGTTGCTGAGGCCGCTGTGATCGACTACGTCGACGACGACCCCTCCTTCCCGCCTGAGCAACCAGGCAAGTCCCCCCTTTGATCATTCCGATATCGCCTATTCTATACTCTCATGCTTGCATTAGATTTTGCTTCTGTTATTGTTTGCTCCTATTCTGATGCATAACCTGCTTTTGTAACCTGCTGTTGTACCTTACCTGCTTATCCTAAACTGCTTAGTATAGGTTGGTTAGTGATCCATCAGTGACCCCCCACCTTGTCCTTGTTGCCCCTGCTTCATCATTGAGGACTCGATCAGCGTGATCGACGACCAGAGCCCGACACCTCACATCACATCACGCCCCCTTTTGTTGCTCGACTCTGCAGAGCTAATATCGAGTGTCGAGGGTGATCCCTCATAACGCACTCCTGATGATAATTCTGTAGTGTAGCTATTCGATCGTGGTCATCGAGGGTGATTTCCTCTTTCACCATCCCCGATACGGATCTGTCGTTTAACACCTCAAGTGTGAACCTCGAGGGTGGTCCCTCTTACGTTCACCTTGATGATTACATCGAGTGGAATCCTTCGGGGGTGATTCCTCGGGTTTCCCCCTTAATGTCTGGACACACAGTTACAATGACTTTACTTGAGACCTTGGTGAAAGTCGGGCGAGCCCGGAGAGCACCCGCAAGATAATGACGTGGCACGGCCGGGCATTCTGAGCCCTTGTCGTAAGTCCACGAGATAGGGCGACAGGGTCACTTTCGATCGTGAGTCTCTGCTCGTCTCCGCAAGCTAATAATACACTATGGTTTGGGTATTTGTTCTGAGTTGTCCTCTGGCCTTTACGCACCAACCACCACGTGAGAATATTTATGGGCCTCGACGTCACATTATCAGCCAAAGCTTTGTCAGACGTCCATTTCAGCAGTGCGGCACGGCTGGGCCGGCACCATCCTGTAGTGGTGGAGCCTGGACCCGCCCTGCGCGCAACGACCCAGAGTGCAACGGGCGATGGGCCCAGACCCCGGAGTGCTTAGGAGGTAGACCGGCGGGGACCTCTCTGCTGATCCTAGGTAGGGTTGCGACGTGTTGATCTTTCGAGGCCAGGCATTGACCCTAGAAAGGTGTGTCCGGCCAACATGACCGAGCGTGTTGGAAAACGTGATGCACCCCTGCAGGGAAGTTATATATTCGAATACCGTGTCCACGGTAACGGACGTTCAGACTTATATCCTGATCTTATACAACTACAAATGGATACTTGAGATATGTGGCTCCGGGATTGCTTTCTCACAGGGAGTCGATGAAGGATCTCTGGGCATTAATGTTATAACATGCTTGTTAAATATAAACTGCTATTCTTTACTCTTCTACATGCTGCAAGATGCTTGGAGCTGCTTGAAGATGCTAGTCTTCGATAGGCTAGGCCTTCCCCTCTATTCTGGCATTCTGCAGTCCAGTCCACAGATACAAACCTTCCATTTGATACCAGTGCATACTTAGTATAGATCTGATGCCTGCGAGTACTTTGAATGAGTACTCACGGTTGCTTTGCTACCCCTTTTCCCCCTTCTTTCTTCTTTCCGGTTGACGCAACCAGATGGTGGATCCATGGAGCCAGATGCCACCGTCGACGGATACTGCTACGTGAAGACCGCCGACGACCAGGAGTAGTTAGGAGGTCCTAGGCAGGAGGCCTTGCTTCTTCGATCGTTGTTGCTTTTGTGTTTGCCTTCTTAAGGCAGTGTTGTTTAACTAATGTCTGTACTCAGATATTGTTGCTTCCGCCGACTCTTGTGTATCGAGCTTGTATTCGAGCCCTCGAGGCCCCTGGCTTGTAATATGAAGCTTGTATTATTTCATTTTGTGTCTAGAGTTGTGTTGTGATATCTTCCCGTGAGTCCCTGATCTTGATCGTACACATTCGCGTGTATGATTAGTGTACGGTCGAATCGGGGGCGTCACAACACGGGTAGCTAATCCGCTCTTCCTCCTTTTGTTCTTTGCTCTCCTCATCATCTTTTTCATCCAATGAGCTCACAGTTTTATCTATTTCTTCTTTCATAGATTCCTGCAAAATATTATTCTCTTTTTGGACAGCGGAGACTTTCTCAATAAATGCATCAATATCAGAATTGTATTCATAATTCTCATAACAATATTTAAGTATAGCAAAGTTTTCAGGTCTATAAATTGAATCATCAAAATCTTCAAACTCTTTAAACAAAGATTCAATTTCATAAGCACCCATAAAAGCAACAAATTCTTCTATTTGTTCCACATCATAGTAATCATATATACCATTAGCATAAGAAGCTAAGGTTTTATCATCATTAAATTTGCATGAAAAGGGAAGGTGTGGAGCCTTCATCCTAGAGCAACAAGTATAATCATATCTCAAGCATAGTTCCCGAGCATACCAATGCAACATATGAATTTGATCCCATAATTGTTTCCCTTTTTGTGTCAAGCGATAATCCCTAAAGTATTCACGTTGATCTAACGTGTCTCCCATAACATAATTGAATGGGGTTTTCTCAGGATTATCAAAGTAGTACATAATATTTTTCACATAACCAGCATCGAGGGTTTTAGGAGGTTCCCTATCTCCATGAGTAGCAAGTACACCTAATTTTTTTGGTATTTCGTGTTCCATATCCATAACTAAAGATAGAGAACAACTAAGAACAGGAAATAAAAATTACTTAGTGATAAAGCAAACAAGCACACACGAGAATATTCACCCCACGCTATGACTCCCTGGTAACGGCACGAGAAAAAGGTCTTGATAACCCACAACTATAGGGGATCAATTGTAGCCTCTTCCGATAAGTAAGAGTGTCGAACCCAACGAGGAGCTAAAGGTAGAACAAATATTCCCGTAAGTTCTATCGACCACCGATACAACTCTACGCACGCTTGACGTTCGCTTTACCTAGAACAAGTATGAAACTAGAAGTACTTTGTAGGTGTTGTTGGATAGGTTTGCAAGATAATAAAGAGCACGTAAATAAAAGCTAGGGGCTGTTTAGATAAAGAAGCAATAAAGTAAATATAGCGAGTGTGGAAAAGTGGTGGTAGGAGTTGTGAAATTGTCCCTAAGCAATTGACTACTTTACTAGACCGATAGCAAGTTTTATGTGGGAGAGGCATAAGCTAACATACTTTCTCTTCTTGGATCATATGCACTTATGACTGGAACTCTAGCCAGCATCCGCAACTACTAAAGATCATTAAGGTAAAACCCAACCATAGCATTAAAGCATCAAGTCCTCTTTATCCCATACGCCACAACCCCCTTACTCGGGTTTATGCTTCTGTCACTCAAGCAACCCACTATAAGCGAATCATGAACGTATTGCAACACCCAACAGCGGGAATCCCTCATGCTTGCGCGACACGGAGGGCACAATAGGACAGCAACATAACCACAAGCAAATTAAACCAATCATCGGTAGAACAACGAAAATCTATCCAGACATCATAGGATGGCAACACATCATTAGATAATAATATGAAGCATAAAGCATCATTTTCAAGTAGAGGGTACAGAGGGTTGCGGGAGAGTGGACCGCTGAATATAAATGGGGGAAGGTGATGGAGATGTTGGTGAAGATGACATCGGTGTTGGTGTAGATCGCGGTGATGATGATGGCCCCGGCAGCGTTCCGGCGCCACCGAAAGCGATGGGGAGAGATCCCCCCTTCTTCTTCTTCTTCCTGACCTTTTACCTAGATGGGAGAAGGGTTTCCCCTCTGGTCCATGGTCTCCATGGCGTGGGAGGGGTGAGAGCCCCTCTGAGATTGGATCTGTCTCTCTGTCTCTCTATGTTTCTGCGTTCTCAGATTCTGCCCTTTCACCATTTCTTTTATATCCGGAGATCCGTAACCCCGATTGGATTGAAACCTTCGCCAAGATTTTTCTCCTAAAATTAGCTTTCTTGCAGCAAAAGAAGAGCGTGAACCGCCTTACGGGGTGCCCACGAGGGTCAGGGGGTGCCTGCCCCCCTGGGGCGCGCCCCCTGCCTCGTGCCCCCCTCGGGCACCGTCTCGCATTGATTTTTCTTCCGAAAAATCACAAATATTCCAAAAATATTCTTTGTCCGTTTTTATCCCATTTGGACTCAGTTTGATATGGGGTTTCTGTGAAACATAAAACATGCAACAAACAGGAACTGACACTGGCCACTGGATCAATATGTTAGTCCCAAAAATAAGATAAAAAGTTGCCACAAGTATATGAAAGTTGTAGAATTTGGCATGGAACAATCAAAAATTATAGATACGACGGAGACGTATCACGCCACACCCCTACCGATGAATAGGACCCCTGTTTCGATCGTAGCGCTCCAACACAAATTCATTTCCTCCGTTTTGCGGTACGCCACACCCCTCGCGATCAACAGGACCCCGTTTCGACCGTAGGAGGTCCAACACAAGTCTGTTTCCTCCGTTTTGCGGTACGCCGGACCCCTCCCGATGAACAGGATCCCGTTTTGAACGTGGCCAGTCAAACGCAAGGCCATTTCCTCCGTTGTGTGGTACGCCAGGCCTCGTTTCCATCGGCTGTTCCGTCCAAGCCGGTTGGCTCCCACGCGTTCCGTTGCCTCCCCATGAACACGACGCATTCCGTTGCCTCCCGATGAACACGACGCATTCCGTTGCCTCCCCATGAACACGACGACGACGCAGTTTCTCCGTTCCGACCCAGCCATGTACACGAGCCCTCGCCGTATGTATGCGCGAGTAGGTGTTCGAGACCCCGCCTGTATGTACGTACGTGGCCGTATTTTCTTTCTTGCACACTGGCCGCTGTACATACGTGTACATGCTACGTGCGCGCCTCTACTACGACATGTGCACGCCTTTACATCGACCAGTATGTACGTACACGTTCGCGACCAGAATGACAACGCCACGTACGCTTTGACCAGGTGGGTCCCGACTGTTAGGCACTTACTTGCGTGTGAAGATGTAGCTGGTGGGTCCCAGCAGTCAGGGGGGCGAATCGTTTTTTTGCCCGGACGCACTTCCTTGCGTGTGAAGATGTAGCTCGTGGGTCCCAGCAGTTAGGGGGGCGAATCGTTTTTTTTTTGCCCGGACACACTTCCTAGTGTGCGAAGATGTAGCTGGTGGATCCCAGCAGTCAGGGGCGAATCATGTTTTTTGCCCGTAATATGGATGCACTTCCTTGCATGCGAAGATGTAGCTGGTGGGTCCCAGCAGTCAGGGGGGAAATGTTTTTTTGCAAAATACAGTGGCCCGTCTGGTGGGTCCCTGCTGTCAGGTGGAGGAATCATTATATTCCGCGTAATAAGGAGGCACTTCCTTGCTGCGGCCGTGGACCCAGCTGTCAGCCTCTCCACGTACAGTCCATGTTCGATGGAAGTCGTTCCTTGACCATGTTGACCACACCGCGTCGAGAGCACCAGGGCGGTGGACGACGGCGAGGCCTAGGAAGGGGACGGCGCGGAGCCGGGGAAGACGCGGCAGTGGATGCCCACACGTAGAGGAGTATGAGGGTTCACTGGCTCGGCTGTGGTGTGAGGCTACCGTCGCTACAGAATAACATGGGGTGTGGGTGAGTAGAGGGATGGCCTGGCCAGCGGTGGGAGTAGTAGGGGGCGGTGAGGCCTTCGCGACATCATAGCCGGCCACGGGAGGCAGGAGCATGCGGCACGACCAGCGCTGCTTTGGACGGCTGGAGCAAGAAGACCAGAGGTTGAAGAAGCACTACGGCCGTTGGATGGACATCGTACGGTCACTGGAGCTAGAATCGTTCATATTGACTAAAGTTGACAAAGGCCTCTATCCCAGTCAACTTAGTAGGCCCACAAGCCAGCCTCCCACCAAGGTGGGTCCCAGCTAGCAGTGGGAGTATTCATTTTTTTGTGCGTAATAAGGAGGCACTTCCGTGGGTCCGACCTGACAGCCGGAGAAACTTTTTTTCGCGAAATACGGTGGCCCGTCCGGTGGGTCCCAATAGTCAGGGGGAAACATTTTTTTCGTGAAATACTGGTGGCCCGTCTGGTGGGTCCCTGCTGTCAGGTGGAGGAATAATTATTTTTCGCGTAATAAGGAGGCACTTCCTTGCGGTTGCCGTGGACCCAGCTGTCAGCCTCTCCACGTACAGTACTCTTCCGATGGAAGTCGTTCGTCGACCACATTGACCACGCCGCGCCGAGAGCACCACGACGGTGGACGACGACGAGGCCTAGGAAGGGGACGGCGTGGAGCCGGGGAAGACACGACAGCGGATGCCCACGCGGAGAGGAGTACGAGGGTTCACTGGTTCGGCTGCGGTGTGAGGCTGCAGTCGCCGCAGAATAACAGGGGTGTGGGTGAGTGGAGTGGAGGGATGGCCTGACCAGCGGTGGGAGTAGTATGGGGGCGGTGAGGCCTCCGCGGCAGCACAGTCGGCCACGGGAGGCAGGAGCAGGCGGCAGACTGGCGCTGCTTTGGGTGGCTGGAGCAAGAAGACCAGAGGTTGAAGAAGCACTACAGCCGTTGGATGGACATCGTATGGTCACTGGAGCTAGAATCGTGCATATTGACTAAGTTGACAAAGCCCTCCGTCCCCGTCAACTTAGTAGACCCACTATACTGGGTCCCATCTAGCAGGGGGAGTATTCATTTTTTTGTGCGTAATAAGGAGGCACTTCCTTGTGTGCGAAGATATAGCTGGTGGGTCCGAGCTGTCAGCGATGGTAACGTTTTTGCGCGAAATACAGAGGTTCTTTTGGTGGGTCCCAGATGTTAGGTGGAGGAATCATTATTTTGCACGTAATAAGGAGGCATTTCCTTGCGTGCGGCCGTGGACCCAGCTGTCAGCCTCTCCATGTACAATCCACTTCAGATGCATGTCGGTCGTTGACCATGTTGACCACGCCACGCCGAGAGCACCAGGGCGGTGGACGACGGCGAGGCCTAGGAAGCGAACGACACAGAGCCAGGGAAGACTCGGCAGTTGTTTCCCACGCGGAGGGGAGTACGACTGTACGAGGGTTTACTGGTTCATTTGCCGTTGCCGGAGAATAACAACAGGTGTGGGTGAGTAGAGGGATGGCTAGGCCAGCGATGGGAGTATGGTGGGGCGGTGAGGCCTGCGCGGCAGCACAGCCGGCCGCGGAGAGGAGGGAGCAGGCAGTCCCGTCGGCGCTTGTTTGAGCGGCTGGAGCAGGAAGAGCAGAGATTGAAGAAGCACGACGACCGTTGGATGGACATGCAATAGTCACTGCTTGTGCGTCAACCTTTTTTCTAGGAAAACCTCAAATCTGTGGAAAACAGCATACATGCCAACTACCAATATTTCTAATAATTTACTGCCCATTTGCTAATTCTTACGGTTATTTTGGAGCCCATATTCTTTTTGTTAGCATTACAACCCATATTGTGGCCACGGTTAAAAAATAATACGAAATTTTGCATATGTCGGTGCGGTCTGAACTGTTTTTAATCCCAAAATTTCGAGTCACATTCAGACTGATTTTAAAAATAAATGTGTATCAATGTAAAATCCAATACATTTTCCACGCATAAAAATCAGTGCAATTTAAAATCTCAAAATGAAAAAAAGATATTTGAAACTAATTGCCGGTTTGATGTGTTTTAAAAATGGACAACCCATTTCTCATTACTGATAGACCATTTTCTCGGCCAGCCGAATGAAGCTCTCCTTGTCTTGAAAGATTTGCAGCCCAACAGGCCTGACAAAGCGACTTACTTGACAAATCACAAAAAAACCTGGGCTAGCCATTTTCAGAAAGAAAAAAAACTACTGGGCTGGTCTGTGGTAAACATAAAAGAAAAGGCTGTCTAGACATGCCAGAGTGTCCCGCACAGCCCAGTTGACACCCTGCTTCCGTCTCAAAAACAAATTAGATAAATGCCACTCCAATTATGGTGATTCATAAAAATGCCACTGCAATTTCCGAACTTTGAAAAATGCCACTGCAATGTTTGCAAACTTTGAAAAATGCCACTGCAATTTGCAAATTTTGAAAAATGCCACTCCATACTTCGAAAAATGCCACTGGAAATGGCATGAAATGACATTTTTCAAAGTTTGGAAATTGTAGTTGCATTTCTCGGAAACACTAGATTCGGAGTGGCATTTATCAAATTAACCCAAAACAAAAATAACTGGGCGAGCTGCTGGGTCCCTGGTGTCAGCCGCTCGTTGTGCAATTCTCTTGTTTATTGACTACGTTGAGAATGGCATGGGACCCAGATGTTAGAAATCCATTAGGAGGAGCCATTTTTATTGCCTTGAAATAAGGAGGCACTTTCTTGCGTACTGCCATGACCTTGGCGGGTCCCTGTTGTCATCCTCCCCACGTACAATCATCTCCTAGTTGTGTACGCGTCAACTTGGTAGGCCCACAAGTCAGCCTCTAAACCCGTGGAGGACAAATACAACCCATTTTAAAAAATAACAGCCCATTCCATACGCTCAAACAGAAAGTTCAACATTCAGAGCAAAGTAACATGTCTGATCCACATATAGAGTACTGAACTTCCACGTTGACAACCATCATAGCCAAGTTAACTATCTACTCCCACCAATACTCTAGTAGCGTACAAGTACTAACTTACTCTTAGCTAACTAGACGATGCCGACCGCCATCTGTGGTACACGCTAAACGCCGGCACTGGCGTCCTCCACCTCGCCTCAGACTTGCCAGAGGTGCGATAGGGCGCGTTTCTCGCGCGCGTTGGCTCTTTCCACGCCGGCGTGGTCCACCGAAGCTTCAGCTTCTAAGCGGGAAACCCACTTGATGAGCTGGTAGTAAAAATCAGCGTCGCAAACGCGTGCGTGCTCGACAGCCTCCACGGCTATTTGCTGGGCGCCAACCTCCACATAGTCGGCCTAGTTGCGGGCGCTCTGCTCGTGACTCAGAGCATCGGTGCGCTGCTGCTCCATGTCCCGCTGGCAGTGCAAATCAGCGATACGCTGCTCCTCCGCCAGGCGGTCGCGCTCCAACAACTTCTGCTCCTCCGTCAGGTGGTCACGCTCCAACAAGTCCTTGATCTCTACATTGCCATCTAAAGACAGATAGAATGCCTCCTCCCTCCGTCTGCCTTCCGGTGAAAAACCGAACACTAGTTCCGGCGGTGACCACCTCCGGCCTCGCCTACCGCGGACGGGCGGGGGCATGGCGGACGTGGCGAGAGCGAGGATAAGTGGAGAGCAACGTCGGGCCGGTGGGGGCTTATGAGGATATGGCGAGTTGGGTCACGGTGCCACCGGACAAGGCCGGGAAACAATACTTATAGGCGGAAGGTAGTGCGACGGTCATCAGAATTCAATGCATAAGCAGGCATGGCTTAGCACGCCAGCTTGCCGTGGAAAACTAGAGAAACTGAAATTATGACTGTGCCGTCCCATCCCGTCTGGGTCGCACGCCGGCATGACAGTCAAATGAGTGCACTCGAATCATCTCCCTCCTTGTCAATAATGATTCCACAGATTTAAAAAGCCCGCACATGTCATCGTAATTTGGGAAAATTACGAAAAAATTGAGCTACGTTGTGATTACAGTTTACAAATAGGAAAGAAGTTTCACCTCGATGAGTAGCTTCTCCGTGCACAGAAAGCATGTTAGGAATCCAACAACTTGATCCAGATTGGGGACGATAGATTTTATTGCCAAGATCTTCACTGTGCGCATAGACTGGGTCCAGCTTGTGGAAATCATTTTCTGGAAGACGGTCGTAAATACATCAAGAAGAAATTTAAAAATGTGAATTTCAAGAAGACGGAGAAGAAGATGAGTGTTGTACCTGAACGGTTACAGATCCAATAAAGAGTTCGTAGAATTTGGCAGACGAGTACACCAACGCTGTCAATTTTGGTGCGTCAATGACCCTGATTTTTGTTGGACCTTCTAGATCTGATACAAGCAATCTCTCAAGGAAAGGCGCATTCTCAATGACCATAACGTGGAACAGCTGGAGTGATCTCTTCCCAATTGATGTCTTGTTGTGGGGCCAACAAGACACATAAATCCATCGGAGATTCGTCAAGGCGATGTGGAGGCTAAGGAACCTGTGGATCTGCTCAAGACGAAGGTACTCAAGTGTAGTATAGCTGCGGAGCAGGTGCTCCATAGCCTTCTTCGAGATGAAAATGTTGAAGAGGTCGAGCTGCTTGAGTTGAGGGAGAAGAAGGGCAGGTGCGGCATTAATCTGGGGAAGATAGCAGGAGCTGAAGCTGGCGCGGTGCAGCGTTGGCGTGAGGTGGAGCACGGATGGCGGCAGAGAGCGACATCGTCCAGCTTCAAAGCTGAGCTCCTCGAGCTGATCTAGGGCGGGGGATAAGAACCACTCATCGAACTTGGATTGGACCTTGCAGTTGTTACTGAACATGCAGATGTCAAGGCGTCTGGCTGGCCCAGGGTGCGATGAAAGGATCTTGGAGACTACGGCCATGCGTTTGCAATCCAGGTCGAGGCAGCTGTCGATGGTGAGGTTGATTGGGACGCGGCGCCAGAGGGGGCGCCACCGCCGGGAGAGCAGGGCGGTCCGCGCGGCAGATTTGGTGGGGAGGAGGCCGATGATGACGAGCAGCATGTCATCGGGGAGGCTGCTGATGAAGTCCAGGCTTGCCGGATGCGGTTTTGGCTCGAGCCGCCTCTGCTTGTTGGCTGGCTTACCGTCCATCTCAACCAGCGGCGACACCAGTGTACACGTGTGCTGGTGTGTGTTGTGTACTGGGTGTGGGCGAGTGCGTCCTTCTGTGCATGCCACCGCACAGTGGTGAATTGTGCGTGAGTGCGTCCTTCACGCGCAAGAAGTGTGTCCTCAATGCGCCCTCAATTTACTAGCATGCGGGGTGCTACCCCGAGTGGTTTCAACTTTGTTTACTTCACCGCGTGTCAGATGGGCCTCTAGTTTACTTATTTTCACCCACTGCCACATGGGTCAGCACACGAAGATACAAAACACGAGCTGACAAGGCAGCATGTGGACTGGTTGACCGGTCAACTAAACAATATTCGGAGCTATACACTGACACAGTGAGCGTATAATCCGTCGGTATAGAGTTCGAGTGAGAGGGGAGGCCCATGAGAGATAGCAAAGAGAGAGAGAAAGAGCTACTCCCTCCATTCGATAATGTAGTTCCAACATTTTTTTAAAGTCAAACTTTTGAATTTTTGACCAAGTTTATAAATAAATTACTTATATCTACAATACCAAAGATAAATGATAGCATTAAGTAAGTACATGTTGTGATGAATCTAATGATCGTTCCAGATGTAAATGTTTTTCTCCACATATACTTGGTCAACCTTTTCTGAGGTTTGACTTTTCAAAACATCCATATGCTTAGGGACGTGACAGAGTCCCTAACTAGAGAGAGAGAGAGAGAGATAGAAAGAGTGAGTGAAAAAAGTGTGTGTGCGTGTGTGAAAGAGACATGGACAACACACGATAAAAATAGAGAAAAAGCGTGTGTGTCTTATGCAAACATATCACACATACATCTTCGACAACGGAGGCTAGGTGAGGAGATAGTGTGTGGTTTTTTGGAACCGAGAGAGCAAGACCCCTAGCACGTGGCCAAGAGGGGTCTGAGAAACATGGGAGAGAGGTCGAGAGAGACATACGGAGAAAATGCAGACATGGGAAGGAGAGAGTGTATGTTTGTCATAGAGAGATCCCCTGGAGATTGTGATGGGACTACATGGGTGGGAGATCGAGTGACAAGGTGTGTGCGTGATAGAAGATGGCCTGAGAGATATCGAGATAGACGTATGGATGGAAGGAGACAATACGTGTGTTCCTGATGGCTAGTGAGAGATAATCATACTTAGGGGGGAGTGCTTGCGCCTATGATGGAGTGAGGGATTATGGTACTTAGGGGGGTGCGTGTCACATGGAGAGAGAACAAGGGCAGAGAGTGTTGGATGGGTCAATATGTATAGCGCGAGTGAGACATGTGTATGTGTGAACCAAGGAGATATAAGGTCAGTTTGGTTTGCGTCCTGAGCATCTTTTGCCTAGCCTGGGGTTGTGCCTGGATTTCATGCACGCTTGTTTGGTTGCTACCCTGTGAAAAAGAAAGCCCGCCTGGCCTGGATTCCCTTGCACTTTCATTAGCCTGGCTGGACTCCAGACACTGCAAGTAGCCTGGCCCAGGCGACCGATTTCAAACGCCTGGCCGTGCCTGGCCGTGCGGGCACGAGGCTAACAGCAGCCTGGATGGATATTTGCATTAAATAATTGTTGCATGGACTGATTCATGGGACGTTGATTCTTTGCCTGGCCTAGGGATGAACCAAATGCTTCAGCACCACACAAGCCTGGCCAGGAAGAAATATTTTACATCTCACGTCCACACCAGGCAGTACTGGCCATCAAGGCATGAGGGACAGGTCACGAACCAAACTGACCAATAAAGTTTGAGAGAGATTGAGGAGCCCCGATAAGGCTGAGTGGTGCGTCAGATAGCTGAGAGGGGGAAAGACATATTCCATCCGCTCGGTAGTGCAGTGCATGTAAATTGTTTGAAGTCAAACTTTGGAAACTTTGATCAGGTTTACGTAAATGTTATTTATATCTACAATACCAAATATACATCATACAAAACTACATCTCATGGTGAATCTAATGGTATATGTTTTCCGTTCTAGATGTAATTGTTTTTCTCCACGTACATGGTCAAACTTTGTGATGTTTGACTTTTCAATAAATCTATATGCTATGGACCGAGGAGAGTGCCTAAGTCAAGACAGATCAAGTGCGTGTGAAGGAGAATGAGTAAGTGTGCAAAAAGAGTATGTGTGTGAAAGGGAAAGTGACAACACACGATAAATTAGAGAGAGATAGTGTGTTTTTTCGTTTCTTATGCGAACATATCACACATGCACCTTCGAGATAGAAAAGCGAGGCGAGGAGATACACAAAGATAGCTAGTGTGTGATTGTTTGCAATGGAGAGAGACACCCCTGTAGCACATGTCCAATAGAGGTCTGGCCAACAAGGGACAAAGGTCGAGAGGGACACATCGAGAACATGGATGCATGGGGAGGGAGAGAGGGTGTGTTTGTGATAGAGAGATTCCCTCGAGATCGTAAGGGGACTATATGGGTGGGAGATCAAGGGAGGTGTGTGCGCGATAGAAATATGCCCCGAGAGAAATCGAGCTAGACCATGCACATGTTTGTGATGGAGACTAAGATTAGCTAGTCATATACATATAAGGGGGACTGCGTGTGCTTACAATTGAGTGAGAGACAATCATACTTGGCTAGCTAGGCATGAGATCGTGTGTGTGTGCGTGTGAGATGGAGAGAGAACGAGGGAGAGAGATAGAGTTTTATATGGGCCTATTGAGTGCGAGTGAGATATGCATGTGTATGTTTGACCCAGGTAGATGGAGAGTCTAAGAGAGAGGGGGAAGAGCTCCGAGACGACAGAGTGGTGCGTGAGAGAGTTACGGGCAACGAGCCTAGGAATTTGTGTGCATACGATGAGTGCACCCAAGATATCTAGATTGGACTAGAGTATCATACACAGTGTGCGAGAGAGACCTATAGATGGAGTATATATGCATGCGAACTAGAAAGACCCCCCCCCCCCCCACACAAAGAGAGAGAGAGAGAGAGAGAGAGAGAGATGGAGAGAAAGGGAGAGGGACCTACAAGGTTTGTAGGTTTGTGTGTCGGATGCATGCGAACTAGAAAGACCCCCCCCCCCACACACACACACAGAGAGAGAGAGAGAGAGATGGAGAGAAAGGGAGAGGGACCTACAAGGTTTGTGTGTCGGATGCATGTGACAGAATTGAAGATTGTCAGAGAGAGAGAGAGAGAGGGAGGGAGAGAGGGAGGGAGGGAGGGAGGGAGGGAGAGAGAGAGAGAGGTCGCGTTTTATGCATAAAAGACTGATATAAACCATGTCTCGATATAAACTTGCATTCAAATATTTAAATTGGAGAACATGTTGTCTGCAATCCACACATGAACGGATATATGCGTATATCAAACAAGTTCATTAATTTGACTTTCAACATGTTCATGGAGTACTATAATACTGTACAACATGCTACTCAATTGAGGTGTTCAATTTTGGATTTAGTTCACTATTTTGACCTAGTGAATGAGCTATTTCATTGAATCAAGATATTTCATTTTAGGTTTGATTTGCGTTTTGGAGTGGGTCAATTATTTGTCATATAGTAAATCGCTAGCAACGAGCATGTAAAAACACATTACTCCCGAGCATCATCTCTCCATCTAAAAAAGAAGTGGCAAGCTAATATTTCAAAATTTGATTCGAATCGACTTGGTAAGGTAGACATGGATGCTCGTTCTCCCAAAATTTGAACGAACCGTTAAACATCCTCTGCTCGGTGGAATTCGCCCGAGCAAATAAATGGAAGACGCGAAATTACCATCCTATGTGGGACACGCATCAATTGGCCCGTTGTACATCGAGGGTAGGTTCGTAACTTCATCCAAGCACGCCTTCTCCTCGGTCGAAATGACATGTACCGAATAATTCATAAACCATGGTCGGCAAAACACGCTCTCCTCGCCCGAAATAGCTCGCGCCCACTATTTCAAAACACGCTCTCCTCGGCCGAGATCGCTCGCGCCCACTATATTTCAAAACATGCCCTCGTCGCCCGAAATTGCTCCCACCCACTATTTGGGGAGAAGCAAAGTTACTCTACTATCCCCGAACCTCAGTACACAGACCCAAGCCGAGAAGCCTAAAGGCAGGGGTAGAATTGTAACTCCCCCTCACATTTCAGATAAACGCGTCCGTAAGACATGGTTCCACTCCCCTCCCAATCCCCCCATTCATACCTTGTGGGCACCTAATCACCTTCTCCCTGGAAGCTCCCTTCTCTTGAGCTGCGAAACCTCAGCTCCTCCTCCATGGCGCCCCACTGCACCAATTTAACAGCCGCCCTCCTTCCTAATGCCGGAGACACTGTCCATTTGCCGTCCTACACTGGGCCATGTGCCTCTTACTCCGTGCTGCTGGAGATGCCTCGACGACGACCGCGTGAACCGTATCGGAGCTGATTCACCCCCGCCATTGTTCACGGCGCCAGAGCGGCTCCAACTTCGGCTCCGTCCAGAGTCTCGGTGCTGCTTCCCCGTAGCCGTCGACCATCGCGACATTGTTGTTTCCCTGCCGCCGGTCGCCACCGCAACTGCCCCGGCCTCACCGACTCGGCAACTAGACCTTCCTAATTCACCATGCCGCCAGATAGGTCGCACCCTCATCTGAAATCACTTTATTTAGGCGTCAGTTGTCTGAATTTTTATTCTGGGCCAATCGATTCCCAATGGGAAGCAGCACCCCTCGAGGTGGCGGAGCTCCCAGGCTGCCGGTTGGCTGGTGTCTAACGTAAGGGTGCGGGGCCGCAAATTCGTCGCGGAAGCAGCACTTAGATGGCTATATTAGATTTGTGTGGGTTGAAGGTACTGCCGCCACCGGATCTGGATGACGGGGAGTCTTTGTGGATTGGCCCGGGGGCGGCGCAACCACGACAGTGCGGTGGGGCGGGGAGCGGGGTTTTGGTCGGGGCCATGGACGACGGAGGCAGGCTGCTCTGCCGTTGGTCGCTGGCTCTTCGCGGAAGATTCCTGACAGTGTTAGCCGGGAGGCACAAGACGGCCATCAAGCCATCCGGCGTAGATCGGATAGTACCAAAATAAAATAAAATCGTGTGACCCCAATTTAGTCTTCAGTCAACAGACGTGTGACCACTCTCGTACCTTGTTGTTGATCTCTTAGTGTATTTCTTCAGATCAAAGAGATATGTCATTCTTAACATTATGCCTTATCTGCATCTTCAGCCACACCGTCTTCCGGTTCAACGCAGCTGCACCAACAAGGGAAGCATACACCAGAAGGGAGCTATAGTCCCCACTCAATAATTCCCTGCATCGAATGTGCGTGCCCAACATGGACAGCCACAACAACTGCAGGGCCATCGACAAGTCAGCACATGATTCTCACTCCTATGGATGGCGGCCAGATAGGTTGTACCCTCATCTTACTTGAGTGCAACATTTATGGCTTTGTTATTCATCTAAGCATGGAAAATAGATTATCACATTTCACTGTATATTCATGCTGATCTCTTACGGGTCTTGTTCAAGAGTTAACGATGTTCCATAGTTTAGCTAAGATACTTGTTCTTTAGGTAACGTTGTTCCATAGTTATCATCCATCAGCCAATGCTATCCCACAGGCTGGTGATTATAGTATTATACCACTTCTAGTATTACCTATGTTGTTCTTTAATACTTTTGTGTGCCATCTAGTTAATCTCGAGTACAAACGATACATATTCTGTACCTTTCATCTGTGTTCTCCCTTTAGTTTTTGAGACCTGTTGCTGCTAGTTAACCCCAATCCTACAATTTATGTCGTCTCCTATAGGCACTCATTACATAAATCTAACTACTAGTCGTCTTCCATGCATGTTAGATATAATTGCACACACTGATATATCCACAAGAACCTCACGGAGCAATGTAAAGGCCAATAAACTTGATGTCAATGATACCCAATATGATGGAACATGTAAAGGCAGTTCTTCAGAAGACTTGCAGAAAGATGATGAATCCTCTTCACCACACAAGGTCCTTGCTCTAACTTGGCCTGTGATATGGGTACAACATGCATATAATGTCATGGAGTGTATCTATTCTATTGCAATGTCATGTGCTTAGCATGCTGACCATGCATGTAAATATGTCATGCCTTCCTGTTTTTCAGTGCCTATTCCATTCATGATAACATGTTTTCAAATTCAAGTACTATCATTCTACTCTATCGCAATGCCATCTGCTTAACTTGGACATCATGCTTCTGAATATCTTATGCATTGTTATTCATCAGTATGTACTTCATCTGTCTACCATACCATGTTTTTTACATTGAAGCGCTGTTCTAGTGCTCTGCTGCAATGCCATCTTAGTTTCCCAATCATACACGTATATGTTTCCTTAGTTTTTCTGTATGTATTCCGCTAGCATACAGTTTTACATTCAGTTAGTGTTTTTTTACTGTGTTGTCTTCTCGTATCCCTAGCTCTTACACCATACTCCCTCCGTCCGGATTACATGTTGCCGAAATGGATAAAAAAGGATGTATCTAGAACTGAAATACTCCTAGACCCATCAATTTTTTTCCAGATGGAGGGAATACATGTCAATATGTCATGTCTTTCTATTCTTCAGTACCTATTCCATCTCTCTGCTGTAGCATGTTTTATAATTAAAGCACCATTCTTCTATACAAGGCATGCAAGGGGAAGACGACTATGTTAGAATCTGAAGGGTTACAAACAAGGCCTTTGCAAAAGATCCAAACGCCAGGAGATAATAAACCAACTCCAGTTTTTATAGATACTGCTCCAGCAAAGAGAAACGCAACTCCTACTGATAATAAGCAGATTCCAGTGGCCAAAGAACTAGTCCGCTCCAGTCCAGCAAAAATATGTCAACTCCATTCTAAGAAGCGTGTGCGTATCCTTGCATCATGAAATTTTATAGCATGCTGATCATATTTTCTACATGTTTCCTACCCATCTCTCTTTTAGAAAATAAGCTTAACCGATAGAAGAATTTCTGCACTGGTATCGCCTGTGAGGAAAGATTCTTGCAGGAATTCTCTGTGCTCCAATGCAGATGTAAGTACTTGTTGTATACCACTATATTTTTACATCAGCATGTATTTTGTTAATCGGCGTGAATCCAACCTTTATCTGATCTAAATTTAGTTGTAGCAAAATGTATGATTAAAGGCCACAATGTTGATTTTTGTAAGGAAAACTGCCTGGTAGTTTTGCATCCTGAGCTGCATGAGTGTACTATCTCATATCAATGGGTTTGAATACTTTGGTTATGTAGTGGGGTTTTAGTGTTTTTTTACTGTGTTGTCCTATCGTATCCCTAGCTCTTACATCATACTCCCTCCGTCCAGATTACATGTCGCAGAAATGGATAAAACTGGATGTATCTAGAACTGAAATATGCCTGGATGGAGGGAATACATGTCAATATGTCATGCCTTTCTATTCTTTAGTACCTATTCCATCTCTGCTGTAGCATGTTTTATAATTGAAGCACCATTCTTCTATATAAGGCATGCAAGGGGAAGACGGCTATGTTAGAATCTGAAGGGTTACAAACCAGGTCTTTGTAAAAGATCCAAACGCCAGGAGATAATAAACCAACTCCATTTTTCATAGATACTGCTCCAGCATAGAGAAACCCAACTCCCACTGATAATAAGCAGATTTTAGTGGACAAAGAACTAGTCCGCTCCAGTCCATTAAAAGAATGTCAACTCCATTCTAAGAAGCGTGTGTGTATCCTCGCATCATGAAATTTTATAGCATTCTGATCATATTTTCTACATGTTTCTTACCCATCTCTCTTTTAGAAAATAAGGTAAAACGATAGAAGACTTCCTCCATTGGGATCGTATTCGAGGAAAGTATCTTGCGGGAAATCTCTATGCTCCAATGCTGATGTAAGTACCTATTGTATATCACTATATTTTTACATCAGCATGTATTTTGTAATCGGCGTGAATCTAACCTTGATCTGATCTAAAATTAGTTGTAGCAAAATGTTAAAGGCGCCAATGTTGATTTTTGTAAGGAAGACTGCCTGGTAGCTTTGCATACTGAGCTGCATGAGTGTACTATCTCATATCATGCACATTACTGAATTGTAGTGCTGCTCTGGTTGCCCATTCATTCATTGTGTCAATGTTGCTTTCGTATTACCTTACCTGGCTGATGATAGTTGTGCCATATTGTGTTAATTTGGTGTAGGCTAGTTGCCCAAACGTTCGTTGTGTCAATTGTGCTTTCCTATTATCTGACTTGTCCAATGATAGCAATGCTAGTGTGTTAATTTGGTGCAGGCTGTTGAAGATAAGAAGACAAACTCTAAAAACAGCAAGGCAACCCCATTGTTTCTTTCCAATAAATCTAGGCCAGGTAATATGGCAATAACTCATGATTAATCTATTTGGTTACCCTCCTAATTTATGTTATGATGCAGTGGTCGAGACACTCTCAAATATCAATAATACAAGCCTGCTAAAATCTCCATCAAAATATGTTCAGTATCCTCTGTCTCGAATGCAACGGAAAAATGTATGTTTGTGAACCAATTAATGGCTGAAGCAATGATGGAAATGGTGGAGGAATCAGAGGTGCAGAGTCGTGCGGCACAACAACTGATCAATGTTTTCAGAGACAGTGTAGCAAAGCAGCAAGAACTTGCCCACATGCTTATGGGCGTCATCCGTGCTGAGGTTGCAGATTGTGACGTTGTAGATCGTTAGGTTCTTTCCATTTATTTGCAGTGGCATCAATATTTGATTGCCCAGTGGATGTAATTTCCTGTAATATATGCTGGATGTGCAACGTTTTTCCCTATATGCTATACCTTTGCTTGATCGGTTTTGGTCTTGTGCATATTTGCTCGTCGTAATGGGCTCAAATTATCTAATTTGGCCTAAAGACATGTGCGAACTTTACTGGGCCCATTAAGTTAATGGGCCGTTACTAGGTCGAAAGTTAATGGTCGACCCTCTTACCTCCCGGGTCATTAATATGCCGACATCAAAGTGGGCAATAGGTGGGCCCAATTGATTTCACGGGCCGTTAGTAGGTTGTTACTAAGTTCGGGCTACATATGGCCCAACTATACTGTAGGCCTTTAGCAGGCCGAAAGAGACAGCGGGCTTGTACTGGACCATGAAGAGCATGGGCCACTAAGAGGCAGAAAGTCAGGTCGTATTGTAAATGGCCCAACTGTGTTGTGGGCCTTTAGCAGGCCGAAAGAGAAACTAGGCTGGTATTGGACCATGAAGGGCATGGGCCATTAAAAGGCCAAAACTCAGGTCCGACTACAAATGGCCCAACTCATTTATGGTCCGTTAATAGGCCGAAAGGCACACAGGGCCGGGAATTGGCTTAACACTTAAATGGGTCACTAAAAGGCCAAAACTCAGGTTCGACTACAAATGGCCCAACTGATTTATGGGCCGTCAACAGGCTGAAAGAGACACCGGGCCGGAAATTGGCCCAACAATTAAATGGGTCGCTAAAAGGCCGAAACTCTGGTCCGACTACAAATGGTCCATCTGATTTATGGGCCATCAACAGGCTGAAAGACACGCCGGGCCGGAAATTAGCCCAACATTTAAATGGGTTGCTAAAAGGCCGAAAGATGTACATCCTGAAAATTGGCCCATCCATTGAATGGGCCGTTAACAGGCCGAAATCTCATCGGGCCGATATTGAGCCCAAATATATAGCGGGCCATTAACGGGCTCGAACTGATGATGGGCTGCAATGGTGTCAAATCTTTAACGGGCCGTTGACAGGCTGAATTGGCACATCTCGTATGGGCCGTGGGCATAAATGGACCTGACACAAGTAGGCCTTTTATGGGCCGGCCTGCTAATTTTTACTGGGCCGGCCTTTTTCATCGGAATGGGCCACTATTGGGCCGTGCCACGTGTCGACCTATCATATGCGCTTCTTGTCCAATGAGTGGATGACATCTGTCCCAACGGTGAGGCAACACGTGTTTCCTTCGGCCAATGATGATTTTACACGTGGAAAATCCCCATTGGTCCGGGCTGTTAACCGGTTATCGGATCCAAAACCGGACCCGATAACTTAAAGGCATTCCGTTACGGTGGATGCCACGTGTCGGTCACCCTTGACGAAAGCACTTCTGTGACGCGTGATTTATCGTCATGGAAGTGGACAGTTCCGTGATGATAATTTTGGTAATGTCATGAACACTTCTACGACAGCACAGGTATGACTATCTTGATTCTGTCATAAAATCGTCATGGATGTACATGCATGACAAAAAACGCGACCTACTATGACAAACACATATCATCACATAATGTATTTTTTTGTAGTGATTAGGGATTGCCATGCAACGGATGCACTAGAGCCATAAATTTATGAAAGCTCAGAAAGAAAAACTAAGTGGGTGTGCATCCAACTTGCTTGCTCATGAAGACCTAGGGCGATTTGAGGAAGCCCATCGTTGGAATATACAAGCCAAGTTCTTTAATGAAAAATTCCCACTAGTATATGAAAGTGACAAAATAGGAGACTCTCTATCATGAAGACCATGGTGCTACTTTGAAGCACAAGTGTGGAAAAAGGATAGTAACATCGCCCCTTCTATCTTTTTCTCTCATTTTTTTGTTTGGCTTCTTTGGCCTTTTTTTATTTCCTCACATGGGACAATGCTCTAATAATGATGATCATCACACTTCTATTTACTTACAACTCGATACTTACAACAAAAATATGACTCTATATGAATGCCTCTGGCGGTGTACCGGGATGTGCAATGACTCAAGAGTGACATGTATGAAAGAATTATGAAAGGGGGCTTTGCCACAAATACGATGTCAACTACATGATCATGAAAAGCAATATGACAATGATGAAGCGTGTCATAATAAACGGAACGGTGGAAAGTTGCATGGCAATATATCTCGGAATGGCTATGGACATGCCATAATAGGTAGGTATGGTGGCTGTTTTGAGGAAGGTGTATGGTGGGGGTATGGTACCGGCGAAAGTTGATGGACACAAGAGAGGCTAGCAATGGTGGAAGGGTGACAGTGCGTATAATCCATGGACTCAACATTAATCATAAAGAACTCATATACTTATTGAAAAAATCTATTGGTCATAAAAAAAGTACTACACGCATGCTCCTAGGGGTATAGATTGGTAGGAAAATACCATCGCTCGTCCCCGACCGCCACTCATAAGGAAGACAATAAATAAATAAATCATGCTCTAACTTCTTCACATAACGGTTCACCATACGTGCATGCTACGGGAATCACAAACTTTTAACACAAGTATTTCTCAAATTCACAACTACTCCACTAGCATGACTCTAATATTACCATCCTCATATCTCAAAACAATCATCAAGTATCAAATTTCTCATAGTATTCAATGCACTTTCTATGATAGTTTTTATTATACCCAACTTGGATGCCCATCATATTAGGACTAATTTTATAACCATAGCGAATACCATGCTGTTCTAAAAGACTCTCAAAATAATATAAGTGAAGCACGAGAGATCAACAATTTCTACAAAATAAAACCACCGCCATGCTCTAAAAAGATATAAGTGAAGCACTAGAGCAAAATTGTCTAGCTCAAAAGATATAAGTGAAGCACATAGAGTATTCTAATAAATTCCGAATCATGTGTGTCTCTCCGAAAAGGTGTGTACAACAAGGATGATTGTGGTAAACTAAAAATCAAAGACTCAAATCATACAAGACGCTCTAAGCAAAACACATATCATGTGGTGAATAAAAATATAGCCTCAAGTAAAGTTACCTATAGACGAAGACAAAAGAGGGGATGCTTTCCGGGGCATCCCCAAGCTTAGGCTCTTGGTTGTCCTTGAATATTACCTTGGGGTGACTTGGTCATCCCCAATCTTAGGCTCTTGCCACTCCTTATACCATAGTCCATCAAATCCTTACCCAAAACTTGAAAAATTCACAACACAAAACTCAATAGAAAATCTCATAAGCTTCATTAGTATAAGAAAATAAATCACCACTTTATGTTACTGTTGTGAACTCATTCTTTATTTATATTGGTGTAATATCTACTGTATTCAAACTTTTCCATGGTTCATACCCCCCGGTACTACCCATAGATTCATCAAAATAAGCAAACAACACATAGAAAACAGAGTCTGTCAAAAACAGAACAGTCTGTAGCAATATGAAAACTTTGAATTCTTCTGTAACTCCAAAAAATCTGAAAAATTAGTACAACCTGGGAAATTTGCGTACCAATCTTGTGCATAAAGAATCGGATCAAAAACACGCTCCTGTGAATTATGAAAATTATTTTCCTGGGCGCAAAAAGTTTCTATTTTTCAGCAAGATCAAAACAACTATCACCGTAAGCCATCCCAAAGGTCTTACTTGGCACAAACACTAAATAAAACACAAAACCACATCTAACCAGAGGCTAGATGAATTATTCAAAGCATAACAGAAACAAAAAACAAAGAACAAAAATAAAATTGGGTTGCCTCCCAACAAGCGCTATTGTTTAACGCCCTTAGCTAGGCATTGATAATTTCAATGATGCTCACATAAAAGAGAAGAATTTATGCACAAAGAGAGCATCATAGAACACGTGATGCATAGGTATTTATAAGCAAACAAATTATCAAGGAAAGCAAAAACTAGCATATGCAAAGAAGGAGAAAGAGACGATAGCAATCTCAACTTGAAGAGAGGTAATTTAGTAACATGAAAATTTGTACAACCATATTTTCCTCTATCATAATAATTACATGTAGTATCATAAGCAAATTCAACAAAATAGCTATCACATAACATATTCTCAACATGATCCACATGCATGCGAAGTTGACACTCTTCCAAAATAGCGGGATCAACATTAACTAAAGTCATGACCTCTCCAAACCCACTTTTATCAAAAAAATCACAAGATTGACATTCTCCAAATATGTGGGATCTAAAGTTGACACTCTTCCAAACCCACTTTCAATATTATTGCAAACATTTTCATCATGAGGCTTAAATAAAATTTCAAGATCATAAGAAGCATTATCACCCCAATCATGATCATTGCAATAAGTAGCGGACATAGCAAAACTAGCAGTTTTGCATATTATTAGCACATTTGACATTAATAGAATTTATAATAACATCACTGCAATCATGCTTTCTATTCAAAGATCTATCATGAACCACTTCATAAATCACTTCATCATAATTTTCAGATTCACGGATTTCAAGCAAAACATCTTAAAGATAATCTAGTGCACTCAACTCACTAGCCATTGGTTCATCATAGTTGGATCTTTTAAAAATATTAGCAAGTGGATGAGGATCCATAAACCTTTTGGTTATTGATTTTCAATAAACACACAATTATACCAAGCAAACAAGCAAACAAAACCAAGTAAGACATAAAGGCAAACGAAAAGACGAACGGAAGAAGGGCGAGAAAAAAAGGCAAATAATTTCAAAAATCATTTTAGAAGTGGGGGAGAGGAAAACGAGAGGCAAATGGCGAATAATGTATGCAAGAGAGGAGATTTTTATGATGGGTACTTGGTATGTCTTGGCTTGGCGTAGATCTCCCCGGCAACGGTGCCAGAAATTCTTCCTCTTACTTCTTGAGCTTGCGTTAGTTTCTCCCTTGAAGAGGAAAGGGTGATGTGGCAAAGTAGAGATACGTATTTCCCTCAGTTAGAGAACCAAGGTATCATGCCAGTAGGAGACAACACACAAATCACCAAGACCTGCACAAACAATTAAACAACTTGCACCCAACGCGATAAAGGGGTTGTCAATCCCTTCACGGTCACTTGCAAAAGTGAGATCTTATAGAGATAGATAAAACTTAACAAAAGATAAAGTAAATATTTTTGGGTTTTTTTGGTTTATAGATCGGAAAGAAAAAGATTGCAAAATAGTAGATCTGAAACTTATATGATGTAAAATAGAACCGGGGGCCATAGGTTTCACTAGTGGCTTCTCTTAAGATAACAAATAATATGGTGGGTGAACAAATTACTGTCGAGCAATTGATAGAAAAGCGCAAAGTTATGACAATATCTAAGGCAATGATTATGAACTATAGGCATCACGTACATGTCAAGTAGATTGACTTCTGCCTGCATCTACTACTATTACTCCACACATCGACCGACTCCTGCCTGCTTCTAGAGTATTAAGTTCATGAAGAATAGAGTAACACATTAAGTAAGATGACATGATGCAGAGAAATAAACTCAAGCAATATGATGTAAACCCCATCTTTTTATCCTCGATGGCAACAACAATACATGCCTTGCTACCCCTACTGTCACTGGAGAAGGACACCGCAAGATTGAACCCAAAGCTAAGCACTTCTCGCATTGCAAGAAAAACCAATCTAGTTGGCCAAACTAAACTGATAATTCGAAGAGAATTACAAAGATATCAAATCATGCATATAATAATTCAGAGAAGATTCAAATAATATGCATAGACAAGCTAATCATAAATCCACAATTCATTGGATCTCGACAAACACACCGCAAAAGAAGATTACATTGGATAGATCTCCAAGAACATCGAGGAGAACATGGTCTTAAGAAGCAAAGAGAGAGAAGAAGCCATCTAGCTACTAGCTATGGACCCATAGGTCTAAGCTAAACTACTCACGCTTCATCGGAAGGGCAATAGAGTTGATGTAGAAGCCCTCTGCGATCGAATCCCCCTCTAGCAGGGTGCCGGAAAAGGCACCTAGATGGGATCTCATGGGTACAGAAGGTTGCGGTGGCGAAAAAGTGTTTTCGTGGATGCTTTGGTGGTTTGGGGATATTTGGGAATATATAGGAGGTAGAAGTAGGTCGGTGGACTCACGAGGGGCCCATAAGGCAGGGGGCGCGCCCTCCCCCCTTGTTGCCGCCTCGTGGCTCTTCCGACTTGATCTCCAAGTCTCCTGGGTGTGTTCTGTTCCAAGAAAAATCATCATGAAGGTTTCATTCCGTTTGGTATTCCTTTTCTGCGAAGCTCAAAAACAAGGAAACAACTGAAACTGGCACTAGGCTCTAGGTTAATAGGTTAGTCCCAAAAATAATTTAAAATAGCATCTTAATGCATATAATACATCCAAAACAGATAATATAGTAGCATGAAACAATCAAAAATTATAGATACATTGGAGACGTACCACACGCATGTATTGTTCCCATTAAGGATAAAAAGATGGGGTCTATTCTTACATGAATAGATCTTGTCTACATTATGTCATTGTTTTTATTGCATTACTCCGTTTTTCCATGAACTTAATACACTAGATGCATGCTGGATAGCAGTAGATGTGTGGAGTAATAGTAGTAGATGCAGAATCGTTTCGGTGTACTAATCTTGGACGTGATGCTTATATACATGATCATTGCCTTGGATATCGTCATAATTATTTGCTCTTCTATCAATTGCCCAACAGTAATTTGTTTACCCATCATCGTATGTTGTTTTCTCGAGAGAAGCCTCTAGTGAAATCTACGGCCCCCGGGTCTATTTCCTATCATATCAAAACCCAAAAATACCTTGCTGCAATTTTTACTTATTTATTTGTTTTGTGTTTTTGTTAGATCTATTTATCCTATCTCATACAGTTTAATCTATCTCAATACCAAGGAGGGATTGACAACCCCTCTTACACATTGGGTTGCAAGTATTTGTTATTTTTGTGCAGGTGTTATTTACATAGTTTGGGTGGATCCTCCAACTAGATAGATAACCTTGGTTTCATAACTGAGGGAAATACTTACCATTGCTGTGCTACATCATCCTCTCCTCTCAGGGGAAATACCAACGCAGATACAAGCAATCAGGAAGAATTTCTGGCGCCATTGTCGGGGAGGATCATGTCCAAATCTATCAAGTACCCAATTAGAAATCTCAGCTCCTTGTAATTTACTTTAATCATCATTTGCCTCTCATTTTCATCTCCCCCACTTCTAAAACATTTTCAGAAAAATACAAAAATAGTTGCCTTTTTATTTGCCTTCTTTTTGTTTGCCTTTTTCTTGTTCAATCTTTTGTTTGCTTGTGTTCTTGCTTGCGTAGTCACGATGTCTCAAGAAATACCAAATTGTGTGATTTTTCCAATACTAATAATAATGATTTTATTATTACTCCGATTGCTCCTCCCCCCGCTATTGCCGAGTCTTATGATATAAATGCCGCTTTGTTAAATCTTGTTATCAAAGAGCAATTTTCCGGTAGCCCTAATGAGGATGTCGCGTCCCATCTAAACACTTCCGTAGAATTGTGTGATATGCAAAAGAAAAAAGAAGGGGACAATGATATTGTGAAGTTGAATTTATTTCCTTTCTCTTTAAGGGATCGTGCAAAAATTTGTTTTCATCTTTGCCTCGCAATAGTATTGATTCTTGGGATAAATGCAAAGATGCTTTTGCTACTAAGTATTTTCCACCCACAAAAATTATTTCCCTTAGAAACCAAATCATGAATTTCAAGCAACTTGAGCATGAACAGTTGCACAATCTTGGGAAAGATTGAAATTAATGTTAAGAAATTTTCCTACTCATGGTTTAAATCTATGGATTATTATACAAAAAAATTATGCGGGATTGAATTATGTTTCTATATATCTTTTAGATTCCGCCGCGGGTGGTACTTTTATGGAAATTACTTTGGGTGAAGCCACTAAATTACTTGATATTATTATGGCAAATTATTCACAAGGGCATACCGAAAGAGCACCTACTAGTAAAAAGGTTAATTCGGTTGTAGAAATTAGTACTTTGAATGAAAAAGTTGATGCACTTATGAAATTGGTTGCTAATAAAAATGCTCCTATTTATCTTAATGATGTGCTTTGGTCTAGTTTGATTGAGCGAAATAGTGATCCCGTAGATGTGAATTTTGTCTCCTGAAACAATTTTAATAACAATGCTTATAGAGGTAATTTTAATCCAACGGCTTTTCCTAGAAATGCTCTAATAATTATGGCAATTCCTATAGTAATTCTTCTTATAATAATAATAGGATGCCCCCTGATCTTGAGAGTAATATTAAAGAATTTATTAATACGCAAAAAGTTTTCAACACTACTATAGAGGAAAATTGAATAAGATTGATGATATGTCTAGAAGCATCGACAGAATTACTCACGATGTAGGAAATGTCAAGATTAAAAAATTTCCACCTAAGGTTGATGTCAATGAATCCGTTAAAGCTTTATATGTTTCCATGGATGAAAGTAAGAAAAGAACCACTATGCTTAGAGCTAAAAGAGAATTTTTAGAAAGAACGTTTTCACCTGGTTGCTTTCATAGTAAAGATGAGGATGTTAAAATGATTGGTGTTTCTTCTATTGATTTCTTGTTCAGTAATATTAAACTTGATGATAAGGGGATTGCAGAAGATTTAACTTTAGCTAGAAGGAGTCCCCATAATTCGAAGGGTGAAAATCTTGTTGAAAAAATTGATAAAAGTGGGTTTGGAGAGGTCAAAACTTTAACTAGTGATGTGCCCACTCTTTTGGATTACAAAGACTTTAATTATTATAGTTGTTCGTTGATTGAGTGCATTTGTTTGTTGCAATCCATGATAAATTCACCCAATGCCAATGAACAAAATAAAGCTTTTACTAAACATATTGTGGATGCCATGCTAAAAGCTTTAGAAGAAAAGTTGGAGTTATTGATTTAAATTCCTAGAAAATTATATGATGAATGGGAACCCACCATTAAAGTCAAGATAAAAAATTATGAGTACAATGCTTTATCTGAATTAGGTGCTAGTGTTTCCACCATACCAAAATCTCTATGTGATGTGCTTGGTTTTACCAGTATTGAAGAATGTTCTCTTAATTTGCACTTGGCGGATTCTACTATTAAAATTTTGGAAAGAATCAATGATGCTATTATTATTGCGAATATGAATTATGTGCCCGTAGACTTTATTGTGCTTGATATTAATTGCAATCCATCTTGTCCCGTAATACTTGGTAGACTGTTTTTACGAACTATAGGTGCCGTGATTGATATGAAAGAAGGGAATATTAAATTTCAGTTTCCTCTGAAGAATGGTATAGAACACTTCCATAGAACTAAAATTAAGCCCCCATATGAATCAATCATGAGGGCAACCTATGGAGCAATAACTAAATATGATAATACTTGAATCTATGCATTATGCCTAGCTAGGGGCATAAAATAATAGCGCTTGTTGGGAGGCAACCCAATGACTAAAATATTTTTCTCCTTTTCTTTCTGTTCTTGTGTGTTTACAAAATTGTGCTACTTTTATGATTGCTTTTTTATGTTTTAATTAGTGTTTGTGCCAACTAAAGCTTTTATGATCATGTTGGGTGATAGTTGATTTGATCTTGTTGAAAAACAGAAACTCTTGCGTCCAGTAGTATAGTTTTTAAAAATCACAGAAGCGATGAAAAATTATGAGTTTTTTTACACAAGATTGATATACAAATTGCCTATGTTGTCCTAATGTTTCAGAACTTTTGGAGTTACAGAAGTATGGTTAAAGTACAGATTACTACAGACTGTTCTGTTTTTGACAGATTCTGTTTTTGCATTGTGTGCTTATTTTGATGAATCTATGGAGTATATCGAGGGGTATAAGCCATGGTAAAGTTAGAGTACAGTAGGTATAATGCAATAACAAAATATGAATGGGTTTGCAACAGTACTTAAAGTGGTGGTTTGCTTTATTATACTAACAGATCTCACAATGGTTTTTGGTAAGTTTTGTGTGATTGAAGTTTTCAAGTTTTGGGTGAGATCCTGATGGATGAAGGAATACACCACAAAAAAATACATTTCCGTGATGATACGTGTTTGTCACAGTAGGTCGCGTTTTTTGTCATGCATGTACATCCATGACAATTTTATGACAGAATCAAGATAGTCATACATGTGCTGTCGTAGAAGTGTTCCATGACATTACCAAAATTATTATCACGGAAGTGTCCACTTCCATGACGATAAATTGCGCATCACATAAGTGGTTTCATCAAGGGTGACCGACACGTGGCATCCACCGTAACGGAATGCCATTAAGCTATCGGGTTCGGTTTTAGATCCAATAACCCGTTAACAGCCCAGACCAATGGGGATTTTCCACGTGTAAAATCATCATTGGCCAGAGGAAACACGTGTTGCCTCACCGTTAGGACAGATGTCATCCACTCATTGGACAGGAGGCGCCTATGATAGGTCGACACGTGGCACGGCCCAACAGTGGCCCATTCCGGTGAAAAAGGTCGGGCCAGTAAAAATTAGCAGGCCGACCCATATAAGGCCTACTTGTGTCAGGTCCATTTAAGCCCATGACCCATACGAGATGTGCCAATTCGGCCCGTCAACGGCCCGTTAAAGATTTGACACCATTGCAACCCATCGTCAGTTCGAGCCCGTTAACAGCCCGTTATATATTTGGGCTCAATATTGGCCCGATGAGATTTCGGCCTGTTAACGACTCATTCAATGGATGGGCCAATTTTCAGGATGTACATCTTTTGTCCTTTTAGCGACCCATTTAAATGTTGGGCTAATTTCCGTCCCGGTGTGTCTTTCAGCCTGTTGATGGCCCATAAATCAGTTGGGCCATTTGTAGTCGGACCCGAGTTTCGGCCTTTTAGCGACCCATTTAAGTGTTGGGCCAGTTTCCGGCCCGATGTGTCTTTCAGCCTATTGATGGCCCATAAATTAGTTGGGCCATTTGTAGTCGGACCTGAGTTTCGGACTTTTAGCGATCCATTTAAGTGTTGGGCCAATTCCCGGCCCTGTGTTCCTTTCAGCCTATTAACGGACCATAAATGAATTGGGTCATTTGTAGTCGGACCTGAGTTTTGGCCTTTTAACGACCCATGCCCTTCATGGTCCAATACTAGCCCGTTTCTCTTTTGGCCTGCTAAAGGCCCACAACACACTTGGGCCATTTACAATACGACCTGGCTTTCGGCCCCTTAGCGGCCCATGCTCTTCATGGTCCAATACAAGCCCGCTGTCTCTTTTGGCCTGCTAAAGGCCCACGGTATAGTTGGGCCATATGTAGCCCGAACTTAGTAACAGCCTGTTAACGGCCCGTGAAATCAATTGGGCCCACCTGTTACCCGCTTTGATGTCGGCCTGTTAACGACCCGTGAGGTAAGAGGGCCGACCATTAACTTTTGGCCTGGTAACGGCCCATTAACTTAATGGGCCCACTAAAGTTCGTACATGTCTTTAGGCCAAATTAGATAATTTGAGCCCATTACGACGAGAAATTATGCACAGGACCAAAACTGATCAAGGAAAGGTACGTCATACAGGGAAAAACGTTGCACATCCAGCATATATTACATGAAATTACATCCACTGGGCAATCAAAGATTGATGCCAGTGCAAATAAATGAAAAGAACCTAACGATCTACAACGTTAGAATCTGCAACCTCAGCATGGATGACGCCCATAAGCATGTGGGCAAGTTCTTGCTGCTTTGCTGCACTATCTCTGAAAACATTGATCGGTTGTTGTGTCGCACGACTCTGCACCTATGATTCCTACACCATTTCCATCATTGCTTCAACCATTAATTGGTTCACAAACATACATTTTTTCTGTTGCATTCGAGACAGAGGATTCTGAACAGATTCAGATGGCGATTTTGGCAGGCTTGTATTATTGATAGTGGAGAGTGTCTCGACCACTGCATCATAACATAAATTAGGAGGGTAACCAAATAGATTAATCATGAGTTATTGCCATATTACCTGGCCTAGATTTATTGGAAAGAAACAATGGGGTTGCCTTGCTGTTTTTAGAGTTTGTCTTCTTATCTTCAGCAGCCTGCACCAAATTAACACACTAGCATTGCTATCATTGGCCAAGTCAGATAATAGGAAAGCACAATTGACACAACGAACGTTTGGGCAACTAGCCTACACCAAATTAACACAATATGGCACAACTATCATCAGCCAGGTAAGGTAATACGAAAGCAAGATTGACACAATGAATGAATGGGCAACCAGAGCAGCACTACAATTCAGTAATGTGCATGATATGAGGTAGTACACTCATGCAGCTCAGTATGCAAAACTACCATGCAGTTTTCTTTACAAAAATCAACATTGGCGCCTTTAATATTTTGCTACAACTAATTTTAGATCAGATAAATGTTGGATTCACGTTGATTAACAAAATTCATGCTGATGTAAAAATATAGTGACATGAACAGGTACTTACATGAGCATTGGAGCACAGAGAATTCCCGCAAGATATTTTCCTCGAATACAATCCCAATGAAGGAATTCCTCTATCATTTAACCTTATTTTCTAAAAAAGAGATGGGTAAGAAACATGTAGAAAATATGATCAGAATGCTATAAAATTTCATGATGCGAGGATACGCGCACGCTTCTTAGAATGGAGTTGACATTCTTTTGCTGGACTGGAGCGGACTAGTTCTTTGGCCACTGGAATCTGCTTATTATTAGTGGGAGTTGGGTTTCTCTGTGCTGGAGCAGTATCTATGAAAAATGGAGTTGGTTTATTATCTCCTGGCGTTTGGATCTTTTGCAAAGACCTGGTTTGTAACCCTTCAGATTCTAACATAGCCATCTTTCCCTTGCATGCCTTATATAGAAGAATGGTGCTTCAATTATGAAACATGCTACATCAGAGATGGAATAGGTACCAAAGAATAGAAAGGCATGACATATTGAGATGTATTGCCTCGATCCAGAAATAAATGGATGGGTCTAGGCGTATTTCAGTTCTAGATACATCCAGTTTTATCCATTTCTGCGACATGTAATTTGGACGGAGGGAGTATGATGTAGGAGCTAGGGATACGACAAGACAATACAGTAAAAAAACATTGGAAACCCACTACAGAACCAAAGTATTCAAACCCACTGATATGAGATAGTACACTTATGTAGCTCAAGATTTAAAACTACCAGGAAGTTTTCCTTACAAAAATCAACATTGTGGCCTTTAATCATACATTTTGCTACAACTAAATTTAGATCAGATAAAGGTTGGATTCATGCCGATTAACAAAATACATGATGATGTAAAAATATAGTGATATACAATAGGTACTTACATCTGCATTGGAGCACAGAGAATTCCTGCAAGAATCTTTCCTCATAGACGATACCAGTGCAGAAATTCTTCTATCTGTTAAGCTTATTTTCTAAAAGCGAGATGGGTAAGAAACATGTAGAAAATATGATGAGCATGCTATAAAATTTCATGATGCAAGGATACGCACACACTTCTTAGAATAGAGTTGACATATTATTGCTGGACTAAAGTGGACTAGTTCTTTGGCCACTGGTATCTGCTTATTATCAGTAGGAGTTGGGTTTCTGTGTGCTGGAGCAGTATCTATAAAAACTAGAGTTGGTTTATTATGTCCTGGCGTTTGGATCTTTTGCAAAGACCTTGCTTGTAACCCTTCAGATTCTAACATAGTCGTCTTCCCCTTGCATGCCTTGTATAGAAGAATGTTGCTTGAATTATAAAACATGCTACAACAGAGAGATGGAATAGGTACTGAAGAATAGAAAGGCATGACATATTGACATGTATTCCCTCCATCCGGAAAAAATAGATGGTTCTAGGCGTATTTCAGTTCTAGATACATCCTTTTTTATCCATTTTGGCAACATGTAATCCGGACGGAGGGAGTATGGTGTAAGAGCTAGGGATACGACAAGACAACACAGTAAAAAAATCACTAGTTGAATGTAAAACTGTATGCTAGCAGAATACATACAGAAAAAACTAAGGCAACATACACATGTATGATTGGAAACTAAGATGGCATTGCAACATAGCACTAGAACAACACTTCAATGTAAAAAAACATGGTATGGTAGACAGATGAAGTACATACTGATGAATAACAATGCATAAGATATTCAGATGCATGATGTCCAAATTAAGTAGATGGCATTGCGATAGTGTAGAATGATAGTACATGAATTTGAAAACATGTTATCATGAATGGAATAGGTTCTGAAAAATAGGAAGGCATGACATATTTACATGCATGATCAGCATGCTAAGCACATGGCATTGCAACAGAGTAGATACACTCGAGGACATGGTGAAGTATCTGGCGGCATGGTGAAGTAGGCATGTCCAGCTGTCGAGTCGGTGAGGCCGGCGCGGTTGCGGTGGCGACCGGCGGCAGGGAAACATCAATGTAGTGACGGTCGACGGCTACGGGGAAGCAGCGCCGGGACTCTGGACGGATCCGAAGTTGGAGCCGCTCCAGCACCGTGAACAACGGCGGGGGTGAATCGTCTTCGGTACGGTTCACGGGGCAAATGGATAGCGTCTCCGGCATTAGGGAGGAGGGCGGGTATGAAATTGGTGTGGTGGGGGCCACCATGGAGGAGGGGCTGAGGTTTCGCGGCTCGGGAGAAGGGAGCTTCTGGGGAGAAGGTGATTTGGCACCCACGAGGTATGAATGGCGGGGGGGGGGGGGGGGGGGGGGGAGGGGACGGGTGGGAATTGGGAGGGGAGTGGAACCATGTCTTATAGACGCATTTATCTGAAATGTGAGGGAGAGTTACAGTTCTACCCCTGCCTTTAGGCTTCTCAGCTTGGGTCTGTGTACTGAGGGTCGGGGATAGTAGAGTAACTTTGCTTCTCCCCAAATTCTGGGCGGGAGCGATTTCGGGCGAGGAGGGCGTGTTTTGAAATATAGTGGGCGCGAGAGATTTCGGGCGAGGAGAGCGTGTTTTGAAATAGTAGGCACGAGCTATTTTGGGCGAGGAGAACGTGTTTTGCCGACCATGGTTTATGAATTATTCGGCACATGTCATTTCGTCCGAGGAGAAGACGCGCTTGGATGAAGTTACGAACCTACCCTCGATGTACAACGGGCCAATTGATCCGTGTCCCACATAGGACGGTAATTTCGCGTCTCCCATTTATTTTCTCGGGCGAATTCCACCGAGCAGAGGATGTTTAACGGTTCATTCAAATTTTGGGAGAACGAGCATCCACGTCTACCTTACCAAGTCGATTCGAATCAAATTTTGAAATATTATCTTGCCACTTCTTTTTTAGATGGAGAGATGATGCTCGGGAGTAATGTATTTTTACATGCTCGTTGCTAGCGATTTACTATATGACAAATAGTTGACCCACTCAAAAACGGGAATCAAACCCAAAATGAAATATCTCAATTCAACTAAATAGCTCATTCAGCGGGTCAAAATAGTGAACTAAATCCAAAACTGAACACCTCAATCGAGTAGCATGTTGGACAGTATTATAGTACTCCATGAACATGTCGAAAGTCAAATTAATGAACTTGTTTGATATACGCATATATCCGTTCATGTGTGGATTGCAGATAACACGTTTTAAATATTTGAATGCAAGTTTATATCAAAACATGATTTATATCAGTCTTTGATGCATAAAACGCGACCTCCCCCTCTCCCGGACTCCTGCTCTCTCTCTCTCTCTCTCTCTCTCTCTGACAATCTTCAATTCTGTCGCACGCATCCGACACACAAACCTTGTTGGTCACTCTCCCTTTCTCTCCATCTTTCTCTCTCTCTTTGTGTGTGTGTGTGTGGGGGGGGGGGTCTTTCTAGTTCGCATGCATATATGCTCCATCTATAGGTCTCTCTCGCACACAATGTATGATACTCTAGTCCAAGCTAGATACCTTGGGTGCACTCATCGTACGCACACAAATTCCTTGGCTCGTTGCCCGTAACTCTCTCACGCACCACTCTATCGTCTCGGAGCTCTTCCCCCTCTCTCTCAAACTCTCCATCTACCTGGGTCACACATACACATGCATATCTCACTCGCACTCGATAGGCCCATCTAAAACTCTATCTCTCTCCCTCGTTCTCTCTCCATCTCACACGCACACACACACACAATCTCATGCCTAGCTAGCCAAGTATGATGGTCTCTCACTCAATTGTAGGCACACGCAGTCCCCCCTATATGTATATGACTAGCTAATCTTAGTCTCCATCACAAACATGTGCATGGTCTATCTCGATTTCTCTGGAGGCATCTTTCTATCGCGCACACACCTCCCTCGATCTCCCACCCATATAGTCCCCACATGATCTCGAGGGGATCTCTCTATCACAAACACACCCTCTCTCCCTCCCCATGCGTCCATGTTCTCCATGTGTCCCTCTCGACCTTTGTTCCTTGTTGGCCAGACCTCTATTGGACATGTGCTATAGGGGTGTCTCTCTCCGTTGCAAACAATCACACACTAGCTATCTTCGTGTATCTCCTCGCCTCGCTTTTCTATCTCGGAGATGCATGCGTGATATGTTCGCATAAGAAACGAAAAAACACACACTCTCTCTAATTTATCGTTTGTTGTCACTTTCTCTTTCACACACATACTCTTTTTGCACACTTACTCATTCTCCTTCACACGCACTTGATCTCTCTCGACTTAGGCACTCTCCTCGGTCCATAGCATATAGATTTATTGAAAAGTCAAACATCACAAAGTTTGACCATGTATGTGGAGAAAAACAATTACATCTAGAACGGCAAACATATAGCATTAGATTCACCATGAGATGTAGTTTCCTATGATGTATCTTTGGTATTGTAGATATAAATAACATTTGCATAAACCTGATCAAAGTTTCCAAAGTTCAACTTCTAAAAAATTTACATGCCCTGCATTATCGAGTGGATGGAATATCTCTTTCCCCCTCTCAGCTATCTGACGCACCACTCAGCCTTATCGGGGCTCCTCAATCTCTCTCAAACTTTATATCTCCCTGGTTCACACATACACATGTCTCGCTCGCGCTATACATATAGACCCATCCAACACTCTCCGCCCTTGTTCTCTCTCTATGTGACACGCACCCCCCTAAGTACCATAATCCCTCACTCCATCATAGGCGCAAGCACTCCCCCCTAAGTATGATTATCTCTCACTAGCCATCAGGAATACATGTATTGTCTCCTTCCATCCATACGTCTATCTCGATATCTCTCGGGGTATCTTCTATCGCGCACACACCTTGTCACTCGATCTCCCACCCATGTAGTCCCATCACGATCTCCAGGGGATCTCTCTATGACAAACATACACTCTCTCCTCCCCATGTCTGCATTTTCTCCGTACGTCTCTCTCGACCTCTCTCCCTTGTTTGTCAGACCCCTCTTGGCCACGTGCTAGGGGTCTTGCTCTCTCGGTTGCAAACAACCACACACTATCTCCTCACCTTGCTTCCGTTGTCGAAGATGCATGTGTGATATGTTTGCATAAGACACGCACGCTTTTTCTCTACTTTTATCGTGTGTTGTCCATGTCTCTTTCACACACGCACACACACTTTTTCACTCACTCTTTCTATCTCTCTCTCTCTCTCTCTAGTTAGGGACTCTATCACGTCCATAAGCATATGGATGTTTGAAAAGTCAAACCTCAGAAAAGTTTGACCAGGTATATGTGGAGAAAAACATTTACATCTGGAATGATCATTAGATTCATCACAACATGTACTTACTTCATACTATCATTTATCTTTGGTATTGTAGATATAAGTAATTTCTTTATAAACTTGGTCAAAGTTTCAAAAGTTTGACTTTAAAAAAATGTTGGAACTACATTATCGAACGGAGGGAGTAGCTCTTTCTCTCTCTCTCTGCTATCTCTCACGGGCCTCCCCTCTCACTCGAACTCTCTATACCGATGGATTGTACGCTCACTGTGTTAGCGTATAGCTCCATATATTGTTTAGTTAACCGGTCAACCAGTCACATGCTGCCTTGTCAGCTCGTGTTCTATATCTTCGTGTGCTGGCCCATGTGGCAGTGGGTGAAAATAAGTAAACTAGAGGCCCATCTGACACACGGTGAAGTAAACAAAGTTGAAACCGCTCGGGGTAGCACCCCGCACGCTAGTAAATTGAGGGCGCATTGAGGACACACTTCTTCCGCGTGAAGGACGCACTCGCACAAAATTCACCACTACACGGTGGCATGCACAGAAGGACGCACTCACACACACCCATCACACAACACACACCAGCACACGTGTACATCGGTGTCGCTGCCGGTTGAGATGGACGGCGAGGCAGCCAACAAGCGGAGGCAGCTCAAGCCAAAACCGCATCCGGCGAGCCTGGACTTCATCAGCAGGCTCCCCGACGACATGCTGCTCGTCATCATCGGCCTCCTCCCCACCAAATCTGTCGTGCGGACCGCCCTGCTCTCCCGGCGGTGGCGCCCCCTCTGGCGCCGCGTCTCCCTCAACCTCACCATCGACAGCTGCCTCTGCGACGGGGATTGCAAACGCATGGCCGCAGTCTCCAAGATCCTTTCATTGCACCCTAGGCCAGCCAGACGCCTTGACATCCGCATGTTCATTACCAACTGCAAGGTCCAACCCAAGTTCGACGAGTGGTTCTTATCCCCCGCCCTAGATCAACTCGAGGAGCTCAGCTTTGAAGCTGGACGATGTCGCTCTCTGCCGCTGTCCGTGGTCCACCTCACGCTAACGCTGCACCGCACCAGCTTCAACTCCTGCTATCTTCCCCAGATTAATGTCGCGCCCGCCCTTCTTCTCCCTCAACTCAAGCAGCTCGACCTCTTCGACGTTGTCATCTCGAAGAAGGCTATGGAGCACCTGCTCCGCAGCTGTACTGCGCTCGAGTACCTTCGTCTTGAGCAGATCCACGGGTTCATTAGCCTCCACATCGCCTCGACGAATCTCCAGATGGATTTATGTGTCTTGCTGGCCCCGCAACAAGACATCAATTGGGAAGAGATCACTCCAGCTGTTCCATGTTATGGTCATTGAGAATGCGCCTTTCCTTGAGAGATTGCTTGTATCGGATCTAGAAGGTCCAACAAAAATCAGGGTCATTGACGCGCCGAAATTGACAGCGTTGGTGTACTCGTCTGCCAAATTCTCCGAACTCTTTATTGGATCCGTAATCGTTCAGGTACAACACTCATCTTCTTCTCCGTCTTCTTGAAATTCACATTTTTAAATTTCTTCTTGATGTATTTACGACCGTCTTCCAGAAAATGATTCCCACAAGCTTGACCCAGTCTATGCGCACAGTGAAGATCTTGGCAATAAAATCTATCGGCCCCAATCTGGATCAAGTTGTTGGATTCCTTACATGCTTTCCGTGCACGGAGAAGCTACTCATCGAGGTGAAACTTCTTTCCTATTAGTAAACGGTAATCACAACGTAGCTCAATTTTTTCGTAATTTTCCCAAATTACGATGACAAGTGTAGTGTTCAAAACTGCATCTACGCACTGCACCGAAAGAAATGTTTTTAGTATTTTTTCTCACGTGATCACCTGCATCGTTTTTTGTTGTACTACTATAGTAGCCTAGGCTAGTCATAGTGGAAAGTAACTTAGACTACTCAGTAACTCTATGGTTACCCTAAGAGCAAGTACTACCTCCGTCCTGGTTTACTCTTCCTATTTTGTAGTATCAAAATTTGACCATAAATTTAACTGAAAAAGTGTTAATGCATGGCACTAAGAACTATATCGTTGGATTCGTATTTGAACATAATTTCAAATGGTGTAATTTTTAGTGACATGCATTGGCATTTTCTTAGGTAAATCTATGGTCAAAATTTTATACTAAATACGAGGTAGTAATACAAAAGTGGTCTACAACGGCCCTCAACTATGTAGGCCAAAACACGTGCCAAATTCACTTGTGATGCATTTGGCATCGATGCCCCTCCATTGCTCACCTGGTGCCCCAATCTGGATCACCTACTTTGCTCCGGTGCCAAATTAACTCACGCAATGAAAAACACTTGCGTGGGAGAGAGAGAGGACTGAGGCAATAAAAAACACTTGTTTGGGAGAGTGAGAGGCTGGTGTAGTTGGTTTGATTGATTTGTTTATACATGTGGGTCTGTGTGCACAGCGGTGCCAACTCTCTCACATCGCGAGAGCGGTGCCAAAATCTTTTGATTTGACATTGATGCGTATTATGTGGCATACTTTTGCGAGATATGGCATCGGCCACATAGTGGAAGGCAACAAATGCCCAAGCTCTTCACGTGCTCCTAGGTAAATGAGAGGAAACAAAGAGAGAGAGAGAGAGAGAGAGAGAGAGAGAGTGAAAAAATATCACTAGCCAGCCAACCCTATCGTATGAGCGAATGATATTGGTACCTCTTGATGACACGACAATCTTATACAGCCAGCTGCTCTAATATGTTCTCTTCTTTTGCAGATAAAAAAAGACCCGAAAGTGAAAAATGTGCTGCACTATAACAATCTCATCGAATGCCTTGATCTCCATCTTACAGAAATTGATTTGATCGACTACCGAGGCAGCACATCTGAGATTAAATTGGCCAGGTTCTTTGTTCTGGAGGCAAGTGTGCTCAAGGTAATGAGGTTTGGTGTTCTCTGGCGCAACAATGAATGGCGTGCTGATCACCGCAAGCGTCTAAGCCTAAATGACAAAGTCTCCGCAGAAGCTGAATTTGTTTTTGAAACATCAAGTGGCCAGAGACTCGAAAACTTATTTGCCCATTAGTGACTTGTCAGGGCGGTGGATTTTAGTTTGTACGATAATGCTGCATCCACCTAAAGTAACGAAAGTTCTTACGTAAACTTCCTAGTAATTCCCTCTTCGTAGGTGCAGCATTACTCCTAACATTTGTAATATCAGTTTGAAACTTGTAATATTGCCGTGTCCTATTCCTGCGTTTTCAAAATCCTGCGAATCAAACAGGTCCTGAGTTGGTGATGATGTTGTGCCTCCCATCTTTCACCAATAGCCGTCGGATCTAGATCTGACGCATACAAACCAAACTTCTCCATTTTTGCAAAAAGATGCCCGCACTTGTTCCCTATTTACAAACAACTCCTTGTCTCTCACAATCAGCCTTATCTCCTCCCCACCACATCTAGAAGGCCATGGAAAAATCTGGCGCGATGGCCGCTGCCGGCGCCGTCCACCCCCAATCTTGGTGTTCCGTGCAATGCACGGGCATCTACGCACGAGAAATTATGTCGAACACGGCTAGTTGTAAGTAGGGTAGCTCTACAGCCATGATGATAGTGATTGCAGACGGTGAGGCTGACTATGGTATGCCGAACACGGCGCCTATACTCAGGTGTCATCTCCGGCGCAGGGTCTTGTCACTTCACTGTGAGGAGCAGCACGTAATAATTTGACCAACGGGTAGTACAGTGCTACTACTCTACATTGGTAGTACTACTACTAGTACTACTAGCACCACCGTATGGATATAGGAGTACTACCACGTCCACCTGGATTTTAGTATTTGACTAGCAATATCTAGTAATGCATGTCACAAAAAATGTACTACTCCCTCTGTAAATAAATACATGGTGTATTGTTTTATTCCTATCGGCGAGAGAACTTAATGTCTTTTTGCTAATTAATAGGATTACATGCAATGAACTAAACACTGCATGTCATGTTTGGTAGTCTCAAGTCATTGAAAGCATGCACGGCCCACATCTCTCATTGGTTGATATGTCACGAAATAAGAAACGAGGAGGGAGTTAATGTACCGTGCCTAAGTGTTTTGGGATTATTTGGTTTTCGTAAGGTGACTTACACAACATTTTTGTTTACATGCATTAACATTTTATTAGTTAAATCAAAGGTTAAAACTTGGCGCAAAATGCAAAGGGGAGCAATAAACCAGTAAACATCAAACTTCTCTCATTTGGCCCCAACTAGAGGTCCGGTGAGATGACTATACTGCACCGACACGTAGGGGGATGCAGCTTCATTGACTTACTGCAAATGACTTTGGGTGAATGACACGTGGGCCCAACGGGTGGCTGGCCCACCTATCATACAACCAAAGGCAGGTGCAGTAGAGGGCCGAGGAGTAGATGGCCAACACACACGTGAATTCAACGTAGTCTGCACTTCTCATATAAAGGCTCCCCGCCAGTCCAATCTAGTACGAAATCCTATGCACCTATGCACGCTAACCAAGGGCAAGAGTGATCACTCGAATCGCAAGACCAGTTGACTAGAAGCTAAGCTAGACCCATGGAGGCGATGGGCGTGAGCATCAGCCGGCTGTGCCAGATGGTCCATGACGCCGGCCTGCGGCCCGGCACCGAGGAACGTCTCCAGGTAGTGCTTGAGGCTGCCAGGGCAAGGGGCCGCTTGGACGACAACTTCGTCTCCTTGTTCGACGAGGTCCTCGTCGGTTTCCTCGACAAGTTCACCATCGTCAAGAAGCTCGTGGACGACTTTGACATACGCCTCCAGCCGACGCGCCCAGGCTCTGCGATGCCCGCCACCCTCAACGGCCACTATGGTGACAACCTCTTCGAGGGACTGGTGGCCCTACGACTGCCCGTCGTCACGCTGGAGAATGTACACCTCCAGGTCCCGCTCGCCGCACAGCGCCTGGCGCAGCAAGACACCATTGACATAATGACCCACGTCTACGCGCAAATTGTCCAAAAGGACTACTACATGCAAGAGGAGGACGATAGGACGCTGGCCTTCTTGGACCACATGGCAACCTTGGACATCATTGTTCAGAAGCATGTTGAGCTCGCCGCCAACGCTGTTGCTCCTCACATGTCAGTTGGTGACCCGGCGCACTAGGGCGTGAGGATGTCGTTGATGGATCCGTATGTATTTTTATCTTTCCGTTAAATCCATGTAGTAGTGTATGGTACTACTAGTAATTATCTGACCTTTCGCATCAACTCCATAATTTTCGTATGTACTCCATGCATGAACCGCGCCAGAACCAAACTTCTCATTACTCTAGGGAAAATCGTTATTTCTATCTATCGGTCGCGCCATGGAGCAGAACTAAATTTTACAAGTTACAAGTTCAAAAGGAAAAGCCTGCCGTGTTCGCGTCGCGCCCCCACACGGTTGGTCTGGCATGCCGCTCAAGGGGGAATGCTTGTGGTGTTGCATTTTCACTTACAAGTGGGACCGCAGTTGAGCAAACCAACTATCGGCAAACCCCCACCCCGCCGACCATGCGATGGCTGAGAAAACAGGAGGGAGAAGAGATGGTTGTAGCACGGACTCCAAGAAAATTGGTGTCGGATGGGACTTGTGTGGGTGGCGTGTGCCATACTGCTAGACGTGAATGCTAGTTATGCCCATGCCATCCCACTATATCGAGCCTATATCGAGGTGTTGGTTACATAGAACAAATTTCCCAGAGTCCGTTCTCAGCCCTCCTCTATCTCTCTTCTCAGCTAGCCAACGGACGCACGGAGCCCATCTTCTGTTTGCTCATATGTGGTCCCACATGTCAGTGAAAACGCAAGAGGACCCACTGAACCAGCACATCTTTCACCTCGACGTGCTGGTGATGAAAAACAAATCCAATAAAGATCTTCGGTGGCCGCTTTTGGAGTTACACAAGAGTAGTAAGATTCTATTTACAGTTTAACCCAAGATGCACATCACGTGGCTTCAACTACCACTCTATTTTCTTGCATGACACGGCCTCGATGCTGGATGTCCCACGTGTTGGCAAAAGGAGGAAGAACCCAACCAAATCTTCGGTTGTGCTCTCGGATTAGACTAGTTGTGCTAACTTAAAATTTTATTGTGTAGAATGGATGCAAGTTTTGGTATTGGGAAGAAGACTACATCAATATATTGATAGAGCGCAATTTAGTAGATGTTCTAGCACTTTTAGCTAGCATAGAGGCTAGAGATGAGACTAGTGCACTTGTTGATAGAATAGAGGCTAGACATGAGACTAGATCCGAGGAAGCAACATCTACTTCTTTACATTCGAAGAAGAAAGAAGGACGCAAGATCGAGCCTCCGTAGATCAACAATGAATGCATCGAGAAGGCACTAATCCAACTTACAGGAACAATTATGGAAGTTGGATATCTTCTAAAATGTATTCTTGTGGTTCTTGTTTTCTTTGATCTTGCTTTTCTAGTCAAATTTTGGTGATGTATTTCCATGTACCAAAAAATCAATGATGAAAAAAAGATATGTGTTTGCAAAGAAAAATGTACGCGGCCGGGACGCGTCCGCGCGTTCGGCGCACGGCCATTGCATCCGAGAAATGGCCCGGACACGACCCCATTGCCCTACCCAAACGGACAGAATCCGGGCAAAACAGAGGTCTGTTTGGGGTCGTGCGTTGGAGTTGGCCTTACAAGTGGGACAACAGTTGAGGAAACCGACTATCGGCAAACCCCCACCTCGCCCACCGCGCGTTGGCTGAGTTTAGAGAAACGACGAGGTTGAAGAGATTGATGTAGCACGGACTCCAAGAAATATGGTGTCATATGGAAGTCGTGCTGGTGGCGTGTGCCGTACTCTTGGACGTGAATGTTTGTTCTGGCCCATGCCACCCTAGTACTCCTACTACTTATAGTAGTAGTATCGAGGATTCGAGGTGCTGATTACGTACAACGAACACATTAACATATGGCCCACCTCACACTATGGCCAAATTTCCTGGAATCTATGCTAGGTTAAAAAGTGTTCTTTGTGAGGGTGGGTGGCTGGTCTCAAGTTTAAAACTTGCTGTATTACGTATACGCAGACATAGAGATAGTGCAGCAGTTCTGAAAGATTGAACCCAAACATGAAAATGCAATTTCTACTGGACTCATCCGAGGACCTAGGATGATGGGATTCACAGCAACAGTAAAAACACCCGCCCGACCCGCGAAGCATGTGAAGCTAGTACAAATAGTATACTACCATTGTTGATTGGCCTCATCCGGTAACCTGTTGCAATGCACGTACAATTATGTATTTAGAAAATATTTTTTTGCCTCGTCGCAGCAACACTCACTCAGAGAAGCGACTCGAAATCCATTCATAAATTTAGTAAGTTTATCACAGGCATATTATTTTATTACATGCAACAGGTCATCAACCCACAACGACAACAAGGATACATTATAAATACTAAAGTTTTCATCACACAACAAATAACAAGCAATGAAATGAACTTGAACAACCAATCCTCGGCATTGGAAACGCTTGCTTTGAACCACAAGTGATTCTCTGGGAAGGGCCATCTATTGTTAATCTCGATACCAACGCAGGACTGATCATCTAGGCTGAAGCGGCCGACTATATCAATACTAGGATAGGGAGCCACCGAAATGTCCGAGGTATAGATATAGTTGCTTCTCATAAATGGTACTAGTAATATTGTGACAACAATAGTTGGATCGCCTTTCACCATCATTGGATAGTTTTGTCCAAGGAAGAGCGAGCTTTCTCCAAAACTATCAATACTGTACCAGGGAGAAGGTGTTGGCTCTAGCACACTAGTATCCATTCCGAATACCATGCAACGGGTGTTGGAATAGGTCCGGAGAGTGCGACCATGGGAGACAACACCTGCTTCCTTAGTAGTAATATCAGCAGTGGGCTGTATACAGACAAGAAGGGGTGATCCATCGGAATAAGTTGCCAGGAGCCACTGAGTATATGGGCCCTGCTCGTCCTCATGCTCGTGATCATCACCATCGTCATCTCCCCCCTTGTTATAAATTTTTTCAAGTATAGGTGGTGGAATGTTCACAGGACCTTGGGAACACAAGAAGAAAGTTAATTAGTAAAGGGAAACTTGCTAACCCGCATGCATGTGGATGAAACAATTATAATTACGGTGGAAGACAAACGTACCGAAACTACGAGGATCCCATGCAAAAACAGTGCCATGAGTGGTGGAAGCAAACACAAGACTCTCGTATTGAATTGCATCACAGTACACATCCGTGTACAGAAACTGATTTTTGAGCAATATCCATCCAGTCGAACCACGAAGGACGGCAACAAGCTTGTCGAAGATAGCAACAGCTACATAGATCCTCTAATTACAAGAGCGGTTTGGAACTCAACAAATTGCTATCTTCCATTGAAGAGAGTCACCATGATTGTATTTGAACGTGCGTAGAATACCGGTGTGCTCAACCTCTGGGCAGTCTGCTGAGAATTTTGGAAGTGGAACCCGGTGACGAGTGTAGACATTCACAAGTTCCCACTCGCAGTTGTACCCAATATAAACAACCCAATCTCCATTTGCTCCTGCCCAAGCCTTACCCACAAGTGATGGTATCTTAACATCATACGTATCATTATCAAGCGGCATCAACTTGCACAAGGCGAGGCCTCCGTCGTCCCCGCACCAATCAGTAGGGTCACAGCAAAGAAGATAGGGGAGATCAAACCGCTCCTGGACCCTTCGGTTCCTTGTAATGATGTTATTAGTTGAGTCGAGAATGGTCTTGAACGAACCTGCCATGCTAGCCGAGGTTATGACGTCGCACTGATCAATGAGTTCCTCCACCACGTCATCTTTCAGATCGGGGCAAGAATAACGGGGTCGTTTCTGGCCTGTTCCCTCCATGGAGAAGACGATCGAACAATGGCAGAAGGAAGGGTGAAGGCAAATGGAGGAGGGAGGAAGAGCGTGCGACAACAGTTCCAAATCGAGAGGGAAAGGCGAAGAGTCGGTGGACGGTTGCCAGTTTGCCATGGTACGCGAAGAGGCGCCCTGGCCTACACGTCCGTTCGGAAATACTAGTAGAAAAGGACTCGCCGTCGTCTCACTGACATGTTGGAATGGGACCACATGTCAACAAAACATGGTGTGTATTTTCTCGTGCAAAATGCGATCTGGCCGTGTTGGCCCGAGGTGCCGCATTAGTTATCGACCTTTATTTTTTAATGGCGTGTCGTTCGGTTTTGAAGCACGACTAACTGGTACTGTATGTAGAGAAAATATAAAGTACTCTACCACTACTCCACCTCTAGTACTGTAGTATAAAAAAGATATATAGGCTAGAGCTTCAGCGCTTTCTTGCTAAGGGCTGCCCACTTGCTTCTCACACTATCACCCTGTCTCCAAATCTAAAAAATACGACCTCTCTCTCCCTCCTCACCGGTGGTCACAGATCCGCCGGGGAAGAAAAAGACATGCAACATTGACGCACTCGTCATCGGCGAGTGAGGTCACGCACTGATGACAAGGCCGTCCTCTCAGACCTAGCGCCCGTGCTGGATGGCCTCCATCCCCAAGCTCGCAGCCGTAGTGTGTGTGGAGGACGACGACCACGAGCGAAGCCACTTCCCACCGACCCTCAGGTTTTCTACCTCTTTTCGAACCATACCCTTGTTCTATTGCCCCATCTGGCATGTCGCTAAATGTGGATCTTTTTCCACTCCACCATCTTCCCAATTTGCTATCCTCTGCTCTGCTGGTCACGCAGACGAAAACCTTAATTTGCACTATTAATGGAAACCCTACTTCATGCAGACTAATCCATGTCTAGGTTGAATAAGGAAAGGAAGGGAGACTATACTATCCAAGAGAGTAGGCATCGAACCCGCATCTAGGTTGAAAAGGGGAAAACAGTAGCTAAGGAACGAGTCTCGTGTCTCTTCGTTGAAGAAGGGTAGAAAGGCATGACAACGCAATAGAGAATGACTAGGTCGATCAGTTTGTTGTCCTCACATGGGGAAAAGGTGGCTAAAGAGAACAAAAATGGGACGTAATCCACATATGCTGCCTGGATATTTGTTGCTCTGGGTAACCATACCTCCCTCACCACTCTATGCGTCCGTGGAGGTACATCGTACTGGTGCACCCACTGTCTGAATGGGATGACCTTATTGCCACTTTTTTGCTGTTAGTATAACGCCAGCAGTCAAGACAAGCAATGCTACTGTTAAAGTGATGCCACATTTAACTAATGCCGCACTCATTCTAATACCACCGATAGATTTAAGCAATGCCATTTAATGTCACTGGATTATTTCAAGGTTACCTGTTGATTATGGACGTATTAAAGATTTTTCAGCTAAGGCATTCTAATGCTATTACACAGCCAGTATATCAACGATGAAACTTGTTACTACCTTCAGATTTTTGCACTGTTAATGATTATAGATTAAATACCTCACTTTCATGAGATAAGTTAATTTTTTGTACAATGTCACCAAAATGCCAAGGCGCTGATGTCATTTTATTTTGGTTAAACTGCACAAAAAATTATGAAGACAAGAGGAAAGGTCAAGAGTGGGCACCTCCTCCTCCAGTTGTTCTCTTGATTCGTTCGATCAAGTTTTTATGTTTGATCGATTATCAAGATTGGGATATCAATTTTTTAGGTCCCCACGAGTTCAAAATGATATTTACCTTGGAGGTACATGGTTTGCAATTTCTTTATACTGTCATTAGTTAATAATGCTAGTTACCTTCAGACTTTTGTATTTGGTTTAATGCTCATGCACAGCTAGTATACCAATGCTAAAACTTGTTACCTTTACATTTTGTATTGTTAATTCTTACAGAAATCTTCGAGTGCTAGAGTTTACTGAAATCTGTTCAGTAAAACCATTGTACTATACCCTATAATAAAATAAGCACTCTACTGTTGCACTAGCCCCTAGATTAGTGTATATTTGTAGTATTCAAATGGTGTTGCATTAGCGTATGGACATAAATAAAGTGTGGCAAGCTTTCCCAGATATGTGCTCAAGAAAACTACTACCTGTTTTTCTAAATACGAGATGTTTGGGTACTTTAAATTGAACTGCGAAAACGTCTTATAGAGTTCCCGGTAAAGCTAGTCACACCTTTGTTAAAATTAATGTTCATTATGTTATTGGAGGAGGTCTGTATGTTTGTCTCTAATGCCTGTCGACTACATACCTGACATCATGATGTAATGTTAAGTCATTTCCTTTTGTACAATGTCACTGAATTGTCAAGGCGGTGATGGCATTTTATTTTAGTTGAACTGCACAAAATATGCTTAAAAGAAGAGGACAGGTTAGGAGTCGATCATTCTTTCAAAAAGAACTATGTATGCCTTTCTGACATCAGGCGATGTTGCCTTATTTATTCCTTCAAACAGGTGGTTAGAAACAGTCTTGCTACCTTTTCCCATTAAGAAATTGGAATGCTTATATTTGTGAGTCTATGCTTCAACTAGTGTCACTTTTAAAGTAATCACACTTTCAATATCTATGCAAACAGGGATGCTCGATTTTAGTGGAACTGCACAGAAAGTCTAACTGGTTCAACATTAGGAGCATGTTTTCTTCCAAACCTTTATATCCAATTGGTGGCACTATGAGCTGTTCGTTACGAAGGTACATGGTTTGCTACTATATTGCTACTCTTTTTGTACTGTCATTAGAGTAATACTAGTGGTTTGCATGTGAATTTATTGGCAGGGTGGACCTACATTGGAGTTGCAGGACAGGATTCAATGATTGGATGCTCAATTTCGGTTGTATCGATTTCACCCCTTCCATCACTGCGAACATGTATATCCTTGGTCTGATGAAGAATATGCGCTATATTTCTGTTCTGAACCAGCAAATCAATTCAGTATGAAATTGTCCAGGGCAAAACATGACTGTATCAAATTGTCCAGTGCAAAACATGATAGATGCTAAGCGGAAGAGACATGTTTAAACCGAAAATACAAGGTGGGGTATTTGTTTACTAGCTGCTTGATATTTGTGCAGACAGAGATGTCTGCCGGTTGCTATTTGGCAAACAAACAAAGTGACTGCAATTTTGGTTGAACTACACAAGAGAATAGTATAGTCGCTGCATGCAGTGCCATTTGAAAATAGACACAGAAAGATTGGATAGTCACTTCATGGACTACAGAAAAGTAGTACTATACTATTTATTGGCCAACACTAGGTGCTTCATTGCTTTGGTCTGATTATACAATGGGCATAATTTTGCCTAAGTTAAAGTTTGTATTCCAAAAATAGTCTCTCCGTGTAATCGAGAGAAGACCAAATCATATTGCAGTGGATGTTCCTCCATCATGTGTGGTTCATTCTCATGATTCCAGCTGTTGGTGAAACCACTTACGTTTGCAAGAGGAATTGTAGAATTCACAAAAAAGTTTGTCTTTCAGTCTATACTGAATATTGTCCAAGAGAAGCATCCATGTTAGTAGGAAGAACATATGTTTTTTCTAGATCTTTGCTTTTGGAGCTACATATTTGTATATGATCTGTGAATCATTGAGATGCATTAACATGTTGATCTTATGTACGGGAATAATAGTAGTTGGTTTTAGTTGTGACGCAAGATCCGAAGTGGCTGATCTTTCCTTTTGGAGCTACATATTTGTATATGATCTGTGAATCATTGATATGCATTAACAGTTCCTTATTTCTGTTTCCTCAGTGTTTACAAGTTACTGATTGATCACTAGCTAGCCTACTAATGCGCTCCTGGCAGTTTTAGTTGCGATGCAAGATCCAAAGTGGCAGTTTTTTGAATAAAAATGCCTACCTCTGAAGAAACTGACAAGCCGCTCTGAAGAAAATGCCATGCGAATATGAAGAAACTGCCAGCAAAAACGTTCGCAAATGCCTTATCTCCCAGCTAACGTACATCAACTATTGCGATCTTACACATACACCATCTGACCTACTCGATCCTACACGGATAAATAGGGGATTACGCACGTACTACCTATTTTCCGGTTTGCAGGGCTCAATTCAAGAAACGACCTACTCAATCCTACACGAATAAATAGCGGATCACGCACGTACTAGTACCTCCTTTCCGGTTTGCAGGGCTTAATTCAAAATCTCACCAACCAAGGTACTCCCTCCGTCCGGGTTTACTAGTTCCGTGAGCAAAGCAGCAAGACCAAGGAATGACAATAATTAACTGCATGCAGAAGTTTAAGCCTAATTAATTCTAGCGATTTAAGCTTAAGCCTTATTAACGACTGCGACTCGTTGCATGCTGCTCCGCGTACTGGCTACGAGCGATTCTAAGTGCTTGCATGCAGCCGGCCGTAAGGCACGAAAAAAGATGCACTTTAATTGTTGCGGGCCTTTTAAATCCATGGAATCATTATTGACAAGGAGGGAGATGATACGAGTGCACTCGTTTGACCGTCATGCCGACATGCGACCCAGCACGAACGGGACGGGACAACACAGTCATAATTTCAGTTTCTCTAGTTTTCCACGGCAAGCATGCTAAGCCATGCCTGCTTATGCATTAAATTCTGATGACCGTCGCGCTACCTTCCGCCTATAAGTATTGTTTCCCGGCCTTCTCCGGTGGCACCATGACCCAATTCTCCATATCCTCATAAGCCCCCACCGGCCCGACGTCGCTCGCCACTTATCCTCGCTCTCACCACGTCCTCCATGCCTCTGCCCGTCCGCGATAGGCGAGGCCAGAGGCGGTCACCACCGGAACTACTGTTCGGTTTTTCACCGGAAGGCAGATGGAGGGAGGAGGCATGCTATCGGTCTTTAGATGGCAATGCGGAGATCGAGGACTTGTTGGAGCGCGACCGCCTGGCAGAGGAGCAGGAGTTGTTGGAGCGCGACCGCCTGGCGGAGGAGCAGCGTATCGCCAATTTGCGCCGCCAGTGGGACATGGAGCAGCAGCGCACCGACGCTCTGATTCGTGAGCAGAGTGCCCACAAATGGGCCGACTACATGGAGGCCGGCGCCCAGCAAATAGCCCTGGAGGCTGTCGGGCACGCACGCGTTCGTGACACCATTTTTACTACCAGCTCATCAAGCGGGTTTCCCGCTTAGAAGCCGAAGCTTCGGTGGACCACGCCGGCATGGAAAGGGCTAACGCGCGGGAGCACCGCGCCCTATCACACCTCTGGCAAGTCCGAGGGGAGGCGGAGGACGCCGGTGCCGGCGTTTAGCGTGTACCGCAGATGGCGGCCGGCATCGTCTAGTTAGCTAAGAGTAAGTTAGTACTTGTACGCTACTAGAGTATTAGTGGGAGTAGATAGTTAACTTGGCTATGATGGTTGTCAATGTGGAAGTTTAGTACTCTGTATGTGGATCAGACATGTTACTTTGCTCTGAATGTTGAACTTTCCGTTTGAACCTATGGAATGGGCTGTTATATTTTTAAATGGGTTGTATTTTTCCTCCACGGGTTTAGAGGCTGGCTTGTGGGCCTACCAAGTTGACGCGTACACAATTAGGAGATGATTGTATGTGGAGAGGATGACAGCAGGGACCCGCCAAGGTCATGGCAGTACGCAAGCAAGTGCCTCCTTATTTCAAGCCAATAAAAAATGGCTCCTCCTAATGGATTTCTGACATAAGGGTCCCATGCCATTGTCAACATAGTCAATAAATGAGAGAATTGCACAACGAGCGGCTGACACCAGGGACCCAGTAGCTCGCCCAGTTATTTTTGTTTTGGGTTAATTTGATAAATGCCACTCCAAATCTGGTGTTTTCGAGAAATGCCAATGCAATTCCAAACTTTGAAAAATGCCATTTCATGCCATTTCCAGTGGCATTCTTCGAAGTCTGGAGTGGCGTTTTTCAAAGTTTGCAAATTGTAGTGGCGTTTTTCAAAGTTTGCAAAAATTGCAGTGGCATTTTTCAAAGTTTGGAAATTGTAGTGGCATTTGTATGAATCGCCGTAATTGGAGTGACATTTATCTAATTTGTTTTTGAGACAGAAGCAGGTTGTCAACTGGGCTGTGCGGGGCACTCTGGCCTGTCTAGACAACCTTTTCTTTTATGTTTACCACAGACCAGCCCAGTAGTTTTTTTTTCTTTCTGAAAATGGCTAGCACAGTTTTTTTGTGATTTGTCAAGTAAGTCGCTTTGTCATGCCTGTTGGGCTGCAAATCTTTCAAGACAAGGAGAGCTTCATTTGGCTGGCCGAGAAAATGGCCTATCAGTAATGAGAAATGGGTTGTACATTTTTAAAACATATCAAACCGGCAATTAGTTTCAAATTTCTTTTTTTCATTTTGAGATTTTAAATTGCATTAATTTAAATGCATGGACAATTTATTGGATTTCATATTGATATACATTTATTTTTAAAATCAGTTTGAATGTGACTCGAAATTTCGGGATTAAAAACAGTTCGGACCGCACCGAATTATTCAAAATTTCATATAATTTTTTAACCGTGGCCACAATATGGGTTGTAAAGCTAACAAAAAAATATGGGCTCCAAAAAAACCTTAAGAGTTAGCAAATGGGCTGTAAATTATTAGAAATAATGGCAGATGGGTTGTATGATGTTTTCCACAGATTTGAGGCTTTCCTAAAAAAAGGTTGACGCACAAGCAGTGACTGTTGGATGTCCATCCAACAGTCGTCGTGCTTCTTCAATCTCTGCTCTTCCTGCTCCAGCCGCTCAAACAAGCGCCAGAGGGACTGCCTGCTCCCTCCTCCCCATGGCCGGCTGTGCTGCCGTGTAGGCCTCACCGCCCCACCGTACTCCCATCGCTAGCCTAGCCATCCCTCTACTCACCCACACCTGCTGTTATTCTCCGGCGACGGCAGATGAACCAGTAAACCCTCGTACAGTCGTACTCCCCTCCACGTGGGAAACAACTGCCGAGTCTTCCCTGGCCCTGTGTCGTTCCCTTCCTAGGCCTCATCATCGTCCACCAGCCTGGTGCTCTCGGCGTGGTGTGGTCAACGTGGTCAACCACCAACATGCATTTGAAGTGGACTGTACGTGGAGAGGCTGACAGCTGGATCCACGGCTGCACGCAAGGAAATGCCTCCTTATTATGCGCAAAATAATGATTCATCCACCTGACATCTGGGACCCACCGAAAGGGCCTCTGTATTTTGCGAAAAAAATGTTACCGCCGCTGACAGCTTGGACCCACCAGCTATATCTTCGCACGCAAGGAAGTGCCTCCTTATTACGCACACAAAAATGAATACTCCCCCTGCTAGCTGGGACCCAGTATAGTGGGCCGACTAAGTTGATGGGGACGAAGGGCTTTGTCAACTTAGTCAGTATGCACGATTCTAGCTCCAGTGACCGTACGATGTCCATCCAACGACCGTAGTGCTTCTTCAACCTCTGGTCTTCTTGCTCCGGCCGCCCAAAGCAGCGCCGGTCGTGCCGCCTGCTCCTGCCTCTCATGGCCGGCTGTGTTGCCGCGGAGGCCTCACCGCCCCCATACTACTCCCACCGCTGGCCAGGCCATCCCTCCACTCACCCACAGCCCTTGTTATTCTGCGGCGACGGCAGCCTCACACCGCAGCCGAACTAGTGAACCCTCGTACTCCTCTCTGCGTGGGAATCCACTACTGTGTCTTCCCCGGATCCGCGTCGTCCCCTTCCTAGGCCTCGCCGTCGTCCACCGCCATGGTGCTCTTGGCGCGGCGTGGTCAATGTGGTCAACGACCGACTTCCACCAGAAGAGTATTGTACATGGAGAGGCTGACAGCTGGGTCCAGGGTAGCCGCAAGGAAGTCCCTCCTTATTATGCGAAAAATAATTATTCCTCCACCTGACAGTAGGGGCCCACCGGACGGGCCACTGTATTTCACAAAAAAAACGTTTCCCCCCTGACTGTTGGGACCCACCGGACGGGCCTCCGTATTTCGTGAAAAAACATTCCCCCTGCTGTCAGCTTGGACCCACCAGAAGTGCCTCCTTATTACGCACAAAAAAATGAATACTCCCCCCGCTAACTGGGACCCGCCTTGGTGAGAGGCTGACTTGTGGGCCTACTAAGTTGATTGGGACGGAGGGCTTTGTCAACTTAGTCAATATGAACAATTCTAGTTCCAGTGACCGTACGATGTCAATCCGACGGTCGTAGTGCTTCTTCAACCTCTGGTCTTCTTGCTCCAGCCGCCCAAAGCAGCACCGGTCGTGCCGCATGCTCCTGCTTCCTGTGGCCGACTATGTTGCCGCGGAGGCCTCACCGCCCTACTATTCCCACCGCTGGCCAGGCCCTGCGGCGACGGCAGCCTCACACTGCAGCCGAACCAGTGAACCCTTGTACTGCTCTCCGTGCGGGCTTCCGATGCCGCGTCTTCCCCGGCTCCGCGTCGTCCCCTTCCCAGGCCTCATCGTCATCCACCGCCCTGGTGCTCTCGGTGCGGCGTGGTCAATGTGGTCAAGGAACGAGTTCCATCGTAAGAGTATTATATGTTGATAGGCTGATAGCTGGGTCGACAGCAGCCGCAAGGAATTGGCTCCTTATTATGCGCAAAATAATTATTCCTCCACCTGACAGCAGGGACCCACCGAACGGGCAACCGTATTTTGTGAAAAAATGTTCCCCCCCTGACTGCTGGGACCCACCAGCTACATCTTCGCACGCAAGGAAGTGCGTCCGGGCAAAAAAAAACGATTCGCCCCCTGACTGCTGGGACCCAGCAGCTACATCTTCGCACGCAAGGAAGTGCCTAACAGTCAGGACCCACCTGGTCGAAGCATACGTAGCGTTGTCATTCTGGTCGCAACGTGTACGTACATACTGGTCGATGTAGAGGCGCGCACGTGTCGTAGTAGAGGCACGCACGTAGGATGTACACGTAAGTACAACAACCAGTGTGCAAAAAAGAAAATACGGTCACGTACGTACATACAGGCGGGGTCTCAAATGCCTACTCGCGCATACGTACAACCAGGGCTCGTGTACATGGCTGGGTCGAAATGGAGAAACTGGGTCGTCGTCGTGTTCAAGGGGAGGCAACGGAATGCGTCGTGTTCATTGGGAGGCAACGGAACGCGTGGGAGCCAACTAGCTTGGACGGAACAGCCGATGGAAACGAGGCCTGCCTTATTGCACAACGAAGGAAACGGCCTTGTGTTCGACCGGCCATGTTCGAAACGGGATCCTGTTCATTGGGAGGGGTCTGGCGTACCACAAAACAGAGGAAACGGACTTGTGTTGGACCTCCTATGGTCAAAATGAGGTCCTGTTGATTGGGAGGGGTGTGGCGTACCAAAAAACAGAGGAAACGGACTTGTGTTGCAGCGGTACGGTCGAAACGGGGGTCCTGTTCATCGGGAGAGGTGTGGCGTACCGCAAAATGGGACTCCACGAGACACTGTTCATCTCCACTGCCAACCTCCTTCAGCCTCCACGGGGCTATTGTTCATCTACCGTCGACCTCCTCCAGCCTCCACCTGCGACTGTTCATCCACGGGCTCCTGTTCATCCAGTCTCCACCGCGTGCTACTCCATCGGCTACTGTTCAACCACCCCTCTCCACGGCCTCCTGTTCAACCACCCCTCCACGGGCTACTATTCATCCAGCCCTCCACCATCTACTGTTCATCCAGCCCTCCACGGGGTCGTCCTGTTCATCCATCCCTCCACGGGGTCCTGTTCATCCAGCCCCAACTGGCTCAATCGGTCGGGGTCCTGTTCATCCAGAGGCAACACCACGGGGTCCTGTTCATCCACCCCCACTGGGTACTGTTCATCCAAACCCCACCAGCAACGTTCACTGTTCATCCAGAGGCAGCATCAACCTGCTTCAGTTAGCAGCAGTAGCAAAGGAATTGCTCGATCAGGTTCAGTTAATAGCCATCGATCGATCGCTCGGGTTCAACAACGCGTAGGCTGCAGTGCAATCACTCGGGTTCAGTTAGAGCCCAACGCCTCGCACCCACACGTGTGCGTGTATGAGAGAAATGCGCAAACCTCCATGCATCGCTCGTCCCCAACCACCCACCGTAACCGGGAACACCCCGATATTTTCCTCGCCCTCGCTTCTACCACGATTTTTTCCGTCATGGACGGCCCAAAGAATGTCATGCAGCTGCGTCTCCGGCCCGCCCAGGGCGAAAAACCCATTTTCTGTCATGATTTTTGTCATAGAAGTAGGAGTCCACCACATCTATGATGATACCGGGTTTTGTCACAATTATTGTCATAGAAGTGTCATAAGTATGACTGGAAAAATGTTCGTTCGGCCCAAAATGTCACAGATGTGTCTTTTTTTTGTAGTGATAAGGAGCAAAAAGAGCCTAAGCTTGGGGATGCCCATGGCACCCCAAGGTAATATTCAAGGAGTACCAAGCAACTAAGCCTGGGGATGCCCCGGAAGGCATCCCCTCGTATGACTATCAGTAATTTTACTTGGAGCTATATTTTTATTCGTCACATATCATGAGTTTTGCTTGGAGAATCTTGTATTATATGAGTCTTCTCCTGTTTTTCTTTTTAGTTTGTCATAATCATCCTTTATGGACACACCTATTTGAGATAGCCATAATTATGCTATGATTTGTTAGAATTGCTCTATGTGCTTCACTTAAATTTTTTTGAGCTATGGAATTGCTCTACTGCTTCACTTAGATCTTTTTGAGCACGGTGGTGCTTTAATTTTGAAGAAATATACTCTCATGCTTCACTTAGATTATTCTGGGAGTTAGTAAAATTTTAAAGAAATATCCTCTCAATGCTTCACTTATATTATTTTGAGAGATGAAAATTGTTTTGAAGAAATATGTGCTCTCATGCTTCACTTAAATTTATTTGAGAATTTTTTTAGTAGCAATGGTAATATATGAAATTAGTCCCAAAGTGATAGATATTCAAGAGGGATATAATAAAATCTTTCATGAAGATCGCTGAATACATTATAACTTGATTCCTTGTAATAGTTTTGAGATATGGAGATAGTAATATGTGAGTCATGTTAGTGAGTAATTATGCTCTAGTAAGAATATTGGTGTTAAGGTTTTGATTCCCTATGCAAGCATGAAAGTTAATAGTTATGCAATGAAATTACATCCTACTTGTGGTGCATTATATGGTGTCAGTTATGTTCAATGCTCGTTTATGAGAGTTTTTGTTTTTTGGTTGGCTGCTTCTCAATCTATTTGCTAGCCTTTCTTGTACTAAGTGGGAATACTACTTGTGCATACAAACTCCTTAAACCAAGTTGTGCCAAATGAGTCCATCATACCTACCTATATGGGGGTATTTCCATGTCGTTCCAAGTAATTTTGTATGTGCCAACTCTAATTTTCAAAATGTATTTCCTTTTTGTGTGCCAGTACCTCTCATGAAGTGGGAGGGGTGGCCAATATTTTCCATGCTAGATATTTTATTCTAAAGATGAGTGTTTATTCACTTGTCATTGCACGAGAGTGTGGCAAGGTGATAGGGATGCCCAGTCCCGAAATGAAAAAATATTTTATGTTGTCAAATAATAAATTCCTTTGTAAGTGTTGGTATGGAAGGCTGATACGTCTCCAACGTAACTATAATTTTTTATTGTTCCATGATATTACATTATCCGTTTTGGATGTTTTATACGCATTAATATGCTATTTTATATTATTTTTGGGACTAACCTATTAACCTGGAGCCTAGTGCCAGTTTTTTTCTTGTTTTTGAGTTTTACAGAAAAGGAATATCAAGCAAAGTCCAAACGGAATACAACTTTCACGATGATTTTTCTTGGACTAGAAGACACCCACGTAACTTGCAGAGGGGGAAAGAAGATTCCCGAGGAGGCCACAAGCCTTAGGGGGGCGCCCTGAGGTCTTGTGGGCCCCTCGGAGGTCCCCTAACCCTAATTTTAGCTCTATATATTCCTAAATATTCATAAACGACCAGAGGCATCCACCAAAATACTTTTCCGCCACTATAACCTTCTGTTCCTATGAGATCCCATCTTGGGACCTTTTCCGGCACCCTGCCGGAGGGGGATTCGATCATGTAGGGCTTCTGCATCAACTCTATTGCCCTTCAATGATGTGTGAGTAGTTTACCACAAACCTACGGGTCCATAACTAGTAGCTAGATGGCTTCTTCTCTCTCTTTGATCTTCAATACAAAGTTTTCCTCGATGTTCTTGGAGTTCTATCCGATGTAATATTCTCTTGCGGTGTGTTTGTCGAGATCCGGTGAATTGTGGATTTATGATCAGATTATCTATGAATATTATTTGAATCCTCTTTGAATTCTTTTATGCATGATTTGATATCTTTGTATTTCTCTTCGAATTATCGATTTGGTTTGGCCAACTAGATTGGTTCTTCTTGCAATGAGAGAGGTGCTTAGTTTTGGGTTCAATCTTGCGGTGTCCTCACCCAGGGACAAAGTAGGCATAGCGAGGCATGTATTGTATTGTTGCCATCAAGGGTAAAAAGATCGGATTTTCATCATATTGGTTGAGTTTATCCCTCTACATCACGTCATCTTGCTTAAGGCGTTACTCCGTTCTTATGAACTTAATACTCTAGATGCATGATGGATAGCCATCGATGTGTGGAGTAATAGTAGTAGATGCAGAATCGTTTTGATCTACTTGACATGGACGTCATGCCTATATTCATAATCATCGCCTTGGATATTGTCATAACTTTGCGCTTTTCTATCAATTGCTTAACAATAATTTGTTCACCCATCGTATGTTTTCTTTCAAGAGATGAGCCTCTAGTGAAACCTATGGCCCCCGGGTCTATCTTCCATCATATATTTTCAGATCTATAAACCAAAAAACCCAAAAGTACCTGCTGCAATTTATTTGTTTTTACTTTGTTTTATGTTTTAGTAATCTTTTATATCTATCTCTATCAGATCTCATCCTTGCAAGTGGCCGTGAAGGGATTGACAACCCCTTTACCGCGTTGGGTGAAAGTGTTTGATTGTTTGTGAAGGTGCATAGATTAGAGACTTGCTTGTACGTCCTACTGGATTGATACCTTGGTTCTCAAACTGAGGGAAATACTTGTCTCTACTTTGCTGCATCACCCTTTCCTCTTCAAGGGAAAAAATAACTCAAGCTCAAGAAGTAGCAGGAAGAATTTCTAGCACTGTTGCCAGGGAGGTTCTACATCAAGCCTACCAAGTACCCACCATAAACTTGTAGGATCGAAAGTAGGTCTAGAGGGGGGGGGGTGATTAGACTACTTGACCAAATAAAAATCTAACCTTTTCCCAATTTTAGTTGTGGGCAGATTTTAGCAACTTAGCACAAATCAAGCAATCAACCTACACATGCAATTCTAAGAGTGTAGCAGGGGAAAGTAAGACATTGCATATGAAGGTAAAGGGAAGGGTTTGGAGAGTCTAAACTCAATGATGACATGGAGATTTTTGGCGTGGTTAGATACGTCTCCAACGTATATATAACTTTTTATTGTTCCATGCTATTATATTATCTGTTTTGGATGTTTTATATGCATTAATATGCTATTTTATATTATTTTTGGGACTAACCTATTAACCTAGAGCCTAGTGCTAGTTTTTGTTTTTCCTTGTTTTTAGCTTCGTAGAAAGGGAATACCAAACGGAATAAAACCTTCGCAATGATTTTTCTTGGACTAGAAGACACCCAAGAGACTTGGAGTGCAAGTTAGAAGAGCCACGAGGCGGCCACAAGGCTGGAGAGCGCCCCCCTACCTTGTGGGACCCTCGGTGACCCCCTTACCTAGTTCTTCCTCCTGTATATTCACATATATTCCCAAACCACCAGAAGCATCCACGAAAACACTTTTCCACCACCGCAACCTTATGTTCCCATGAGATCCCATCTTGGGGCCTTTTCCGGTATCCTGCCGGAGGGGAATTCGATCACGGAGGGCTTCTACATCAACTCTATTTCCCTTCCGATGAAGCGTGAGTAGTTTACCTCAGACCTATGGGTCCATTGCTAGTAGCTAGATGGCTTCTTCTCTCTCTTTGATTCTCAATACCATGCTCTCCTCGATGTTCTTGGAGATCTATCCGATGTAATCTTCTTTTGCGGTGTGTTTGTCAAATCCGATGAATTGTGGATTTATGATCAGCTTATCTATGAATATTATTTGTATCTTCTCTGAATTCTTATATGCATGATTTGATATCTTTGTAATTCTCTTCGAACTATCGGTTTAGTTTGGCCAACTAGATTGGTTTTTCTTGCAATGGGAGAAGTGCTTAGCTTTGGGTCCAATCTTGCGGTGTCCTTTCCCAGTGACAGTAGGGGCAGCAAGGCACGTATTGCATTGTTGCCATCAAGGATAAAAAGATGGGGTTTACATCATATTGTTTCAGTTTATTCCTCTACATCATGTCATCTTACTTAAAGCGTTACTCTGTTCTTCATGAACTTAATACTGTAGATGTAGGCAGGAGTCGGTCGATGTGTGGAGTAATAGTAGTAGATGCAGGCAGGAGTCGGTCTACTTGATACAGACGTGATGCCTATATTTCATAATCATTGCCTTAGATATCATCATAACTTTGCACTTTTCTATCAATTGCTCGACGGTAATTAGTTCACCCACCGTATAATTAGCTATCTTGAGAGAAGCCTCTAGTGAAACCTATGGCCCCCGGTTCTATTTTCCATCATATAAGTTTCAGATCTACTATTTTGCAATCTTTTACTTTCCGGTCTATAAACCAAAAAAACCCAAAAATATTTACTTTATCTTTTGTTTAGTTTTATCTATCTCTATCAGATCTCACTTTTGCAAGTGACCGTGAAGGGATTGAAAACCCCTTTTATTGTGTTGGGTGCAAGTGTTTGATTGTTTGTGGAGGTATTGGTGATTTGTGCGTTGTCTCCTACTGGATTGATACCTTGGTTCTCTAACTGAGGGAAATACTTATCTCTACTTTGCTGTATCACCCTTTCCTCTTCAAGGGAAAAACCAACGCAAGCTCAAGAAGTATCAGGAAGAATTTCTGGCACTGTTGCCGGGGAGATCTACACCATGTCAAGGCATACCGAGTACCCATCATAAACTCTCATCTCTTGCATTACATTATTCGCCATTTGCCTCTTGTTTTCCTCTCCCCCACTTCTAAAATGATTTTCGAAAAGATTTGCCTTTTTCTTCGCCCCTCTTTTGTTCGTCGCCTTTGTTGCTTTTTGTTTGCTCGTGTGTTAGATTGCTTGCTTTGTCACGATGACTCAAGTGAATACCAAATTGTGTGACTTTCCCAACACTAATAACAATGATTTTATTAGTACTCCGATCTCTCGCCATTAGTGCGGAATCTTATGAAATTAATGTTGCTTTGCTGAATCTTGTTATGAAAGATCAATTTTCTGGCCTTCCTAGTGAAGATGTTGCATCCCATCTTAATAATTTCGTTGAGTTGTGTGATACGAAAAAAATAAAAAGATGTGGATAATGATATTGTTAAATTTAAGCTATTTCCGTTCTCACTTCAAGATCGTGCTAAAACTTGGTTTTCGTCTTTATCTAAAAATAGTATTGATTCATGGAACAAGTGTAAATATGCTTTCATTTCCAAGTATTTTCCTCCCGCTAAGATCATCTCCCTTAGGAACGATATTATGAATTTTAAGCAACTTGATCATGAACACGTTTCACAATCTTGGGAGAGGATGAAATTGATGATATGAAATTGCCCTACTCATGGTTTGAATTTGTGGATGATCATACAAAATTTTTATGCCAGGTTGAATTTTGCTTCTAGAAATCTTTTAGATTCGGCCGCGGGAGGTACTTTTATGGAAATTGCTCTAGGAGAAGCTACTAAACCCCTAGATAATATTATGGTTAATTATTCTCAATGGCATACCAAAAGATCTTCCACTAGTAAAAAAGTGCATGCGATTGAAAAGATTAATATTTTAAGTGGAAAGATGGATGAACTTATGAAATTATTTGCTAGAAAGAGTGCTTCTATTGATCCTAATTATATGCCTTTGTCTAATTTGATTGAGAATAATAATGAATCTATGGATGTGAATTTTGTTGGTAGGAACAATTTTGGTAATAACGCGTATAGAGGTAATTTTAATCCTAGGTCGTTTCCTAGTAATTCCTCTAATAATTATGGTAATTCCTACAACAATTCTTATGGAAGTTATAATAAAATGTACTCTGATTTTGAGAATAGTCTTAAAGAATTTATGAGTTTGCAAAAGAATTTCAATGCTTTGGTTGAAGAAAAATTGCTTAAGATTGATGATTTGGCTAGGAACGTGGATAGAATTTCTCTTGATGTTGATTCTTTGAAAATTAGATCTATTTCACCCAGCAATTATATAAATGAATCTCTAAAGGCTATGATAATTTCCATTGATAAGTGCAAAGAAAGAACCGCTAAGATGAGTGCTAAGCGAGATTGGTTTGTAAAAGCGTGTTTTTCTAGTTTTCGTGAAAATAATGATGAAGATCTTAAAGTGATTGATGTGACTCCTATTGGATCTTTGTTTTTCCAATATAAATCTTTATAAAGATGGGACTGGAGATGAGTCAACTTTAGTTAAAAGGCGTCCCAATGATTCGGAGTTTTTAGATCTTGATGCAAAAATTGATAAAAGTGGGATCGGAGAGGTAAAAACTTGAAGTAGCAATGAACCCACTCTTTTGGATTTCAAGGATTTTAATTATGATAATTGTTTTTTAATAGATTGTATTTCCTTGTTGCAATCCATGTTGAATTCTCCTCATGCTTATAATCAAAATAATGCTTTTACTAAACATATCGTTGATGCTATCATGCAATCTTTTGAAGAAAAGCTTGAATTGGAAGTTTCTATTCCTAGAAAACTTTATGATGAGTGGGAACCTACTATTAATATTAAGATTAAAGATTATGGATGTCATGCTTTGTGTGATTTGGATACTAGCGTTTCCACGATTCCAAAAACTTTATGTGGTGTGCTAGGTTTCCGTGAATTTGATGATTGTTCTTTAAATTTGCATCTTGCGGATTCCACTATTATGAATCTTATGGGAAGGATTAATGATGTTGTTATTGTTGCAAATAGGAATTATGTGCCCATAGATTTCATTATGCTTGATATAGATTGCAATCCTACATGTCCTATTATTCTTGGTAGACCTTTCCTTAGAACCATTGGTGCAATTATTGATATGAAAGAAGGAAACATTAGATTTCAATTTCTGTTAAGGAAGGGCATGAGACACTTTCCTAGAAATAAAATTAAATTGCCTTACGAATCTATTATGAGAGCTACTTATGGATTGCATACCAAAGATGACAATACCTAGATCTATCCATATGTTTTTATGCCTAGCTAAGGGCGTTAAACAATAGCGATTGTTGGGAGGCAACCCAATTTTATTTTTGTTCTTTGCTTTTTGGTTCTGTTTTGCAATAAATAATTCATCTAGCCTCTTGTTAGATGTGTTTTTGTGTTTTAGTTAGTGTTTGTGCCAAGTAAGACCTTTGGGATGGTTTATGGTGATAGTTGATTTGGTATTGCTGAAAACCAGAAACTTTTGCACCCAGAAAAATATTTTTCATAATTCACAGAAGCAGGATTTTGATCTGAATTTCTTACACAGGAGTTATATACAAATTTCCCAGGTTTTTCTATTTTTTCAGAATGTTTGGAGTTATAGAAGTATTCGAAGTATTCAGATTGCTACAGACTGTTCTGTTTTTGACAGATTCTGTTTTCTATGTGTTGTTTGCTTATTTTGATGAATCTATGGGTAGTATCGGGGGGTATGAACCATGGAGAAGTCGAAATACAGTAGATATTACACCAATATAAATAAAGAATGAGTTCACAAGAGTACCAAAAGTGGTGATTTATTTTCTTATACCAATGGAGCTTATGAGATTTTCGATTGAGTTTTGTGTTGTGAAGTTTTCAAGTTTTGGATAAGGATTTGATGGACTATGGAATAAGGAGTGGCAAAATCCTAAGCTTGGGGATGCCCAAGACACCCCAAGGTAATATTCAAGGACAACCAAGAGCCTAAGCTTGGGGATGCCCAAGACACCCCAAGGTAATATTCAAGGACAACCAAGAGCCTAAGCTTGGGGATGCCCCGGAAGGCATCCCCTCTTTCGTTTTCGTCTATCGGTAACTTTACTTGAGGCTATATTTTTATTCACCACATGATATGTGTTTTGCTTGGAGCGTCTTGTATGATTTGAGTCTTTGCTTTTTATTTTGCCACAATCATCCTTGATGTAGACACATTTTTAGAGGGACACGCATGAATCGTGATTTATTAGAATACTCTATGTGCTTCACTTATATCTTTTGAGCTAGGAAATGTTGCGCTAGTGCTTCACTTATATATTTTTAGAGCATGGTGGTGGCTTTATTTTATAGAAATTATTGAACTTTCATGCTTCACTTATATTATTTTGAGAGTATTTTTAAACAGCATGGTAAGTTGCTTTGGTTATGAATTTAGTCCTAGTATGATAGACATCCAACAGGGATATAATAAAAACTTTCATATAAAGTGCATTGAATACTATGAGAAGATTGATTCCTTATGATTTCTTTTGAGACATAGAGATGGTGATATTAGAGTCATGCTAGTGAGTAATTGTGAATTGGAGAAACGCTTGTTTTAAAGTTTGTGATTCCCGTAGCATGCACGTATGATGAACTGTTATATGATGAAGTCGGACCATGATTTATTTATTGATAGTCTTCCTTATGAGTGGCGGTCGGGGATGAGCGATGGTCTTTTCCTACCAATATATCCCCCTAGGAGCATGCGCGTAGTACTTTGTTTCGATGACTAATATATTTTCGCAATAAGTATGTGAGTTCTTTATGACTAATGTTGAGTCCATGGATTATACACACTCTCACCCTTCCACCATTGCTAGCCTCTCTAGTACCGTGCAACTTTCGCCGGTACCATACACCCACCTTATACCTTCCTCAAAACAGCCACCTTTCCATAGCCATTCCGAGATATATTGCCATGCAACTTTCCGCCGTTCCCTTTATTATGACACGTTCCATCATTGTCATATTGCTTTGCATGATCATGTAGTTGACATCGTATTTTTGGCAAAGCCACCTTTCATAATTCTTTCATACATGTCACTCTTGAGTCATTGCACATCCCGGCACACCGCAGGAGGCATTCATATAGAGTCATATTTTGTTCTAAGTATCGAGTTGTAATTCTTGAGTTGTAAGTAAATAAAAGTGTGATGATCATCATTATTAGAGCATTGTCCCATGTTAGGAAAGGATGATGGAGACTATGATTCCCACACAAGTCGGGTTGAGACTTCGGACGAAAAATAAAATAAATAAAAAGAAAAGAAAAAAAGAGGCAAAAGAAGCCCACAAAAAAATGTGAGAAAAGGAGAGAAGGGGCAATGTTACCGTCCTTTTTTCCACACTTGTGCTTCAAAGTAGCACCATGATCTTCATGAACGAGAGTCTCCTATGTTCTCACTTTCATATACTAGTGGGAATTTTTCATTATAGAACTTGGCTTATATATTCCAACAATGGGCTTCCTCAGATTGCCCTAGGTCTTTATGAGCAAGCAAGTTGGATGCACACCCACTTAGTTTTCTTTTTGAGCTTTCATAAACTTATAGCTCTAGTGCATTCGTTGCATGGCAATCCCTACTCACTCACATTGATATCTATTGATGGGCATATCCATAGCCCATTCATATGCCTAGTTGATGTGAGACTATCTCCCTTTTTTTGTCTTCTCCACAACCACCATATTCTATTCCACCTATAGTGCTATGTCCATGGCTCACGCTCATGTATTGCATGAAAGTTGAAAAGATTTGTGAACACCAAAAGTATGAAACAATTGCTTGGCTTGTCATCGGGGTTGTGCATGATTTGAATATTTTATGTGATGAAGATGGAGCATAGCCAGACTATATGATTTTGTAGGGATAAACTTTCTTTGGCCATGTTATTTTGAGAAGACATGATTGCTTTGTTAGTATGCTTGAAGTATTATCGTTTTTATGTCAATATTAAAATTTTGTTTTGATTCTTATGGATCTGAACATTCATGCCACAATAAAGAAAATTACATGGATAAATATGTTAGATAGCATTCCACATCAAAAAAAAATCTGTTTTTATCATTTACCTACTCGAGGACGAGCAGGAATTAAACTTGGGGATGCTTGATACGTCTCCAACGTATCTATAATTTTTGATTGTTCCATGCTATTATATTATATGTTTTGTATGTTTTATATGCATTAATATGCTATTTTATATTATTTTTGGGACTAACCTATTAACCTAGAGCCCAGTGCAGTTTCTGTTTTTTCCTTGTTTTTTAGCTTCGCAGAAAAGGAATACCAAATGGAGTCCAAACGGAATAAAACCTTCGCGATGATTTTTATTGGATCGGAAGACACCCAGGAGACTTCGAGTGCAAGTTAGAAGAGCCACAAGGTGGCCACAAGGGTGGAGGGCGCGCCCACGGGGGTAGGCACACCCCTGCCTTGTGGGCCCCTCGGTGACCCCCTTACCTATATCTTCCTCCTATATATCACATATATTCCCAAACAACCAGAAACATCCACAAAAACACTTTTCCACCGCCGCAACCTTCTGTTCCCATGAGATCTCATCTTGGGGCCTTTTCTGGCATCCTGCCTGAGGGGGATTCCATCACAGAGGGCTTCTACATCAACTCTGTTGCCCTACCGATGAAGCATGCATAGTTTACTTCAGACCTACGGGTCCATAGCTGGTAGCTAGATGGGTTCTCTCTCTTTGATTCTCAATAGCATGTTCTCCTTGATGTCCTTGGATATCTATCCGATGTAATCTTCTTTTGCGGTGTGTTTGTCGAGATCCGATGAATTGTGGATTTATAATCAGCTTATCTATGAATATTATTTGAATCTTCTCTGAATTCTTATATGCATGATTTAATATCTTTGTAATTCTCTTCGAACTATCGGTTTAGTTTGGCCAACTAGATTAGTTTTTCTTTCAATGGGAGAAGTGCTTAGCTTTGGGTTCAATCTTGAAGTGTCCTTTCTGTCACGCCCAATATGCGACCCTATCCAAAAGGAACTCGAAGGTCCCACCAAGGATAGACCCGCATATTGAAACGCTTTTGCAAGGTGGATATCATTACATCAACATTACATAATAGATGGGGATACATACATAAGGCATACAATGCCACATGAATACAACATCACAATACATAAGAGCATCATCCGACTACGGACGAATCACAAACAGAAACTCAAACGACATCCACCCTGCTAGCCCAGGCTGCCGACCTGGAACCTATCCCCTGATCGAAGAAGAAGCAGAAGAAGAACTCAATGCAAGCAAGCATCACTCTCGCATCATGATCATCGCATGAACCTGTACCTGCAACTGTTGTTATAGTAATCTGTGAGCCACGAGGACTCAGCAATCCCATTACCATCGGTATCAAGACTAGCAAAGCTTAAAGGGAAAGGAAGGGGTAAAGTGGCGAGGTTGCAGCAGCGACTAAGCATATATGGTGGCTAACATACGCAAATAAGAGCGAGAAGAGAGCAAGCCAAACGGTCGTGAAGCTAGCAATGATCAAGAAGTGATCCTGAACTCCTACTTACGTCAAACATAACCTAGAAACCGAGTTCAATTCCCGGACTCCGCCGAAAAGAGACCATCACGGCTACACACATGGTTGATGCGTTTTAATTCGGATCTGGTGTCAAGTTATCTACAACCGGACATTAACAAATTCCCATCTGCCTATAACCGCAGGCACGACTTTCGAAAGATTATACCCTGCAGGGGTGTCCCAACTTAGCCCATGACAAGCTCTCGCGATCAACGAAGGAATAGACCTTCTCCCAGGAAGACCCGATCAGACTCGAAATCCCGGTTTACAAGACATTTCGACAATGGTAAAACAAGACCAGCAAAGCCGCCTGATGCGCCGACAATCCCGATAGGAGCTGCACATATCTTGTTCTCAGGGCAACACCAAATGAGCAATCCGTACAACTAAAACCAGACCTCAAGTTTCCCTGAGGGGGCGCTGCAAAGGGCTCTAGTTCGGACCAACACTTAGACAAGCACTGGCCCGGGGGGGGGGGCTATAATAAAGATGACCCTCGGGTTAATTACTCCCAAGGGAAATGTAGGTGATGGTGAGGCAAATGGTAAAACCAATGTTGGGCCTTGCTGGAGGAGTTTTATTCAAAGCGAATTGTCAAGGGGGTCCCATAAATCACCCGACCGCGTAAGGAACGCAAAATCCGGGAACATAACACCGGTATGACAGAAACTAGGGCGGCAAGAGTGGAACAAAACACCAGGCATAAGGCCGAGCCTTCCACCCTTTACCAAATATATAGATGCATTAATAATATAAGAGATATTGTGATATCCCAACAAAATCCTGTCCACCAAGGAGCAATCTTCAACTTCACCTGCAACTAACAACGCTATAAGAGGGGCTGAGCAAAGCGGTAACATAGCCAAACAACGGTTTGCATAGGAAATGTGTCAAAGGTTAGAGGTTCATGGCAATATGGGAGGCTTGATGAGCAAAAGATAGGTAACGCAGCATAGCGATAGAACGAAGCAACTAGCATAGCAATGATAGTAGTGAGATCCAGGGTAGCGGTCATCTTGCCTGAAATCCCGCAAGGAAGAAGAACGAGTCCATGAAGAAGACGAACGGATGAAGCCGAACCAAGCGTAGACGAACGAATCCTCACGATCGCAACGAAACAGGAACTATCGAGAAGAAGCACACAACATAGTAAACACACCACACATGAACAAGGCATGATGCACAACAAGCATGATGCATGACAAGACTACATGAAGCTACTCATGGCAAGAGATGATGCAAACAAGAACAACACATCAAGGCAAGTTTAAATGAGGCCGGGAACAACATATAACAATTCTGGTAAGTCCTCATATGCGAATTTCGAAATTGGTCCAGATCTGAATAAACCTTATGTTCAAGTTGTTAAACAGCAAGTTAAGATGCACCAAGATGATCTACACGAGATTCTAGTCAAGTTACATATAAAGTTCATTTAGTTCGGAGCTACGACCTAGAAGATATGAGCAAAACAAGTTAAACATGGCATTGATGCAAAATGCACCCAAACATCAAGCAAACACCTCAAAACAAGGATGCAACATGATAATATGAAACTACATGCAATTCTAAGCAAGTTTCATATAGAGCACACTCAAAACGGAGCAACGGTTCAACACACACACACTATACAAGTTATAGCAATAATCTGTCCAAAACAGCAACTAGGCATATTGCAAGCATCAAAACAACATGCTACAACACCCCAACATAATAACAAAAGGCATTGACATGATGTACAGGTAAAGCACAACAAAACATGAACACTGAGCTATCTCCAGAAACTACTAGAACATGCTCAAACACACATGGTAAGATTGCAAGTAATAACAATTTCAGACTTTGCAGAAAATAACATCACGATGCAATGTTTAGAGCTATCAAAAAACATGTTACAGGAACTTATCATGGCAAACAAAGGCATGGCATGAATCTACTAAATGCATAGATCAAAAGTCCTTTACTTACCATAAGCCAAAAAGGTTTAGAAAATATGATGGCACCCATGTGAACATGGCAAGTTATAATACAGATTCATACATGGCAGGAACAGAATTATGAAGGCATGTAAATAAGCTTGTGCAACTCACTACAGAGAAATATATAGCATGGCAAGGCACCCAACAGTAAGAAGGAATGTTTGTGAAGCTAAGCATGGCAATAGCAAGTCCATAGGGTGCATGGATCACTAGCAACAATCATGGTAACAACTGAACTTGATGTTAACAGGCTAGCATCAACATTGTGAAGCAACTTTGGAGCAAGATATGAACAATCTACAGCAAGCTATAAATGCAACCAGGGGCATGTATGGTTAGAGGATGACATGTAGATCAAAACATATTTAGAGCACATCTCCAGATTATGCATAGAATGATTAGTAGCAACATGTTTACATGGCATCACGAAATAACAGATTCAGCCTAGCAAAACAGCAACATCATGTACACTACTTAACAAGCTCGATTCACTCACCACAAGTCATTGCATGACCAGATAAGCATATCATTTCCAAGAAGACATGTTTGTGAAACAAACCAAGTCAAGAACAAGTCTATAGCATGCAAGGATCAACTATAGCAACCTTGGCCAATTGAATAACATGTAAACAATCTGCCAGGAAACATTTAGAAGCAAAAGTAGAGCACTCAAATGACATGCTAGACTACTCCATAATTGCAACCAGAGAAATGGATGGATAGACAAAAACCATATGTTCAAAACACCCTTACTGAAGTATCTCAAAATATGCATGGATCTCTCTGTAGCATCATGTTTACATGGCATCAAAATAATAGCAGAACAGGGACTAAAATCAGCAATATCACGATGCCTAGTTTGCATGCTTGTGCTAGTCACCGCATTGATCACAAAAATACATGGTAAGCACCTCTGTAAAGAAGACATAACATAGATCAAAACACATGAAGACATCAACCTCATAGGATGCACACATCAATCATGGCAAAAATGACAAAAGAGCTCGTTCTGATAATAGACAGCAGAAAACATTATGAAGCACTCTTAGAACGAAGATTCGGGCATCAAGATGACCTCAAATGAACATGATGCAATGGAATGAAATGATGTACTCGTTGAGACAAACAATTTGACATATTAAACGCACGAAACAGAGCTACGGATGCAGAGATACAATGCGATGAACATGGCATGAAAATTACATAGATTCGGGGACTTAGCGTTTTTCAGAGGGGGGGGGGGAAGTCAACCTTGCACGGAAATCGAGGCACGTCGGAGAAGCTCGCCGGAGTAGCTGCCGGAGAGGACGAGGAAGACGCCGGGGAGGACGGATCCGGGGTGCTCTCAGCCGGATCTCGCCGGATCCGGGCCGGAGAGGCAGGGGGCGGCCAGGGGCACGACACGGGATGGCCGGGGCGGCAGCGCGGCACCGGGGTGAGGAGCTCGCCGGAGCTCCGGCGCGGATGGCGACTGGCGGGAGGAGCTGGTGGCGCGGGGCGCTCGGGGTGGCGGAGAGGAGGAGCCGCGGGGGCTCGGGCGCGGGGCTCCTGCGGCCGACGGCTGTGGCGGCTCGCCGGCGACAGGACGGCGAAGGGCGGAGGCGGCGAGGGCGAGGCGGCGGCGGCGCTTACCTGCGGTGTGGTCGGGAGGCGACGGGCTCACGCGGGCGACGGGAGGCGCGCAGCCAGCGCGCGGCGGCGGACGGGCCGGGCGGGCCCGATCCGGGCTCGTCGGGCCGCGGCGGCGGGTGGCGGCGGAGATGCCACGTGGCACGGTGGGATTGGAAGGGCGGGGCGGGGCGGACATGTCCGGCCAGATCGGACGTGTCCAGCGGGCGAGAGGAGCGGGGCTAGGGTTTGGGGATCCGGAATTTCGGGGGAGTGCACATATTTATAGGTAGAGGGAGCTAGGAGTGTCCAAATGAGGAGCTGTTTTCGCCCACACGATCGTGATCGAACGACCAAGAGCATGGAGCGGAGTTTGCTGGGTTTTGGGCCACTTTGGAAGGGTGTTGGGCTGCATAGAGAAAGGGGGGTTTTGGGCTGCGCGGTTAACCGTTGGAGTACCAAACGACCTCCAAATGGCACGAAACTTGACAGGCGGTCTGCCGGTGCTATACCAAGGCCACTTGGCAAGCCTCGGGCCATTCCGAGAAAGTTTAACACCCGCTCACAACGAGAGACAAAAGGGGAACACCGGAGGACATAGGAGCGCCGGATTGCAAAACGGACAACGGGGAAAATGCTCAAATGCATGAAACGAACACGTATGCAAAATGAAATGCACATGATGACATGATAAAATGCAACACGCAAGCGAATGACATGGCAATGACAGCAAATAACTGGCAGACACCTGGCGCATCGGACCCGGGGCGTTACAACACTCCTCCACTAACAAGAGATCTCGTCCCGAGATCTTAGGACCGAGACGGGAGAGAAAAGGATGAGGTGAAATAAGAACTGAAGAGAAGAAGCAAAGAATCGAGAGCACTCGAGAAGAAGAGAGGAACAACGAGAATGACGAGAATCGAAAGCTCACGGAATCAGATAGACTATGAAACCACTCCAGTTAAAACGAGATAAGAAACGAATAAGGCTTAAAAGATTTAGGCAGCACTCCGGCTGAAAATGGAAGGATTAGAACATGAACTTCACAAGATGGGATGACACTTGGCGAGATGAACAACACAAAACCTCCGGAAGAAATGAAAGAATTGAATGAAAGAACGGAGAAGAAAATGACAACTTGTGCCACGAATGGCATAGAAAGCATCTTTAGAAGGAAGTTTTAAACGGAGTTGTTGAGAAAATCAACAACGAAAGAATAAGCTTGTTTTGGTATTATAGGTAACATCTCAAGATCATGAGGTGATAACCGGCCACAAACGGAAAAGATTGAATAGCTGAGAAGAACGAAGGAATGCAAAACTCCACTTCAAAAGAAAATGAAGAATTAATTGCACTTCGAAAGGCAAGAAGGAAAGATACTTGAACTCCTATGATAAGAATCTTGATGAACACTTGAGGAAAGAATTGAATCATGACGAGCCACCGTGAAGAACTCCGGTAACAAAAGGATGACGAGATAAAATGAAAGATGAAAAGGATAAGATTAAAGCCTTGCGATGATTTAGATGGGGTTTCCGACGAAATGGCCGAGGAAATTGAACTCCGGAAAAGAAAAGATGAAAACACTTGGAACTAGAATTTATTCATCAAGAACAAACTCCGAAGGAAAAGATTACTCACTTGGATGAAATAAGAATAAGATTTATTGTATGCTTATCCTTCATCAAATTAAATTGATGACAAGCAATGGATTTCGCCTACTACTTATTCTTCTTGAAAAGGATTGAGAAGATATAGCGCAAACTTGAGGAAGGTCTTCATGAACCACCGGTAGGATTGGAAAGAATGAATGAATTAATATGATAATGAAGGAAAAAGAATCTGAATGAACCACCGTAAGAATTCGAAAATGACTGACGAAAGAGAGAATGAATCACCGGGAAGAATTAGAAGAACAAATATGTTTGAGGGGATTTAGATGCAAGAAAATGGGAAGAAGTCGATCTGATTAAAAGCACTTGAACGAAGCACCGGGATAAATAGCGAACGGTAACTGGAATGGTGGCCTCCGGTGAAAAGAAATGGGAAAACAACTTCTGACAAACTCCGGATGGTTAAGAAAGAATATCTGACAATCTGAAATGATTCAAGAGGATAACATGAAGCTAGAACCACGAAACTTCGAGAGAACGGACAAGATTGAGAGGAAAAACTCTTCTTCGGTCTTCAAAAGACGACGAGAAAAAAGCACCAAAATTACTGGGATACTCCGGGAGAATGAAAAACGAAGAGGTTGAGCCAACAATGAAATGATTTGAAATCGATCTTGGAAAAAAGGCATGTGACTGATGGAATCCATTCTTACGTCACACTTGAAAAGAATTTAGGAATAACTCTGGGGGAATTAGAAGAGTTAGGTAAGATCCTGGAAAAAGACCTGTGGGTTAGGGCCCACTGAAGAGACAACACCGTTGAAAAGGATTGTTGAAAAGATTGATGATGCACCGGAACACTTGAAATATTTGGATGAGGTGACAACCTCGAATTAATTGGAACACAGACAAATCTCCTGAGATGTCTTACGAACTCCGTAATGATTAACTAGCGAGAGGCGAACGAGCAAGGAAAACACTTGAGCTGAGGGAAAGAATATAATCAACCCGAAAAACTTGAATTGAGTCCACCGTAAAAGAGATGAAGAATGTCGAACAAAACGAGAATTCACCGGTTGAAACAATTGACGAAAGACTAAAGAGGCTCCACACGAATGAAATAGATTGTCGAGAAAGAGTTAGACTCCGGGAAGAAAAGGGTGGGAGGGAGGGAAAAGAAAATCATCTTGGAAGGGGAAATCGACGAATAACTGAAGAGAAAACACCGGTTGAAATCATTGAGGAAAGAAAGCAAAGGCTTCGCACGAGTAGGATGGATACTCGATTACGGATTCCGGTTCCAAGAAGAAAAACAGGGAGGGCGGGTGGGAAAGAAAACAACTGAGGACAGAAAAACAACTACATTAGGAGCGGACTGAGGATTGAACTCAAAGATGAAGAGGCTCGAGTCAACTTGACGAGAAATGCACCGGATAAAAAGAGCTGAGAACCAACGATCGAAAACTAACCACGTGATCCTAAAGAAAAATTTGAAGGGGAAGAGATGTAATTCAAAACACCTATGTCAAGATTCCTTACCAGAGCGACGAAGGGGCTGAGGAGTAAAAAGAATTCCTACTCTCCGATATAACTAGACTCTGAAAACAGTTTTCTTCTAGACTCAACAACGGCCAAACTACACGATCAATCAAGGGGGCTCCTAGGGTCGGTCGAGGCTCTGATACCAACTTGTCACGCCCAATATGTGACCCTATCCAAAAGGAACTCGAAGGTCCCACCAAGGATAGACCTGCATATTGAAACGCTTTTGCAAGGTGGATATCATTACATCAACATTACATAATAGATGGGGATACATACATAAGGCATACAATGCCACATGAATACAACATCACAATACATAAGAGCATCATCCGACTACGGATGAATCACAAACAGAAACTCAAACGACATCCACCCTGCTAGCCCAGGCTGCCGACCTGGAACCTATCCCCTGATCGAAGAAGAAGCAGAAGAAGAACTCAACGCAAGCAGGCATCGCTCTCGCGTCATGATCATCACATGAACCTATACCTGCAACTGTTGTTGTAGTAATCTGTGAGCCACGAGGACTCAGCAATCCCATTACCATGGGTATCAAGACTAGCAAAGCTTAAAGGGAAAGGAAGGGGTAAAGTGGTGAGGTTGCAGCAGCGACTAAGCATATATGGTGGCTAACATACGCAAATAAGAGCGAGAAGAGAGCAAGCAGAACGGTCGTGAAGCTAGCAATGATCAAGAAGTGATCCTAAACTCCTACTTACGTCAAACATAACCCAGAAACCGTGTTCACTTCCCGGACTCCACCGAAAAGGGACCATCACGGCTACACACACGGTTGATGCGTTTTAATTCTGATCTGGTGTCAAGTTATCTACAACCGGACATTAACAAATTCCCATCTGCCTATAACCGCAGGCACGGATTTTGAAAGATTATACCCTGCAGGGGTGTCCCAACTTAGCCCATGACAAGCTCTCACGATCAATGAAGGAATAGACCTTCTCCCAGGAAGACCCGATCAAACTCGGAATCCCGGTTTACAAGACATTTCGACAATGGTAAAACAAGACCAGTAAAGCCGCCTGATGCGCCGACAATCCCGATAGGAGCTGCACATATCTCGTTCTCAGGGCAACACCGGATGAGCAATCCGTACAACTAAAACCAGGCCTCAAGTTTCCCTGAAGGGGCGCTGCAAAGGGCTCTAGTTCGGACCAACACTTAGACAAGCACTGGCCCGGGGGGGGGCTATAATAAAGATGACCCTCGGGTTAATTACTCCCAAGGGAAATGTAGGTGATGGTGAGGCAAATGGTAAAACCAATGTTGGGCCTTGCTGGAGGAGTTTTATTCAAAGCGAACTGTCAAGGGGGTCCCATAAATCACCCGACCGCGTAAGGAACGCAAAATCCGGGAACATAACACCGGTATGACGGAAACTAGGGCGACAAGAGTGGAACAAAACACCAGGCATAAGGCCGAGCCTTCCACCCTTTACCAAATATATAGATGCATTAATAATATAAGAGATATTGTGATATCCCAACCAAAATCCTGTCCACCATGGAGCAATCTTCAACTTCACCTGCAACTAGCAACGCTATAAGAGGGGCTGAGCAAAGTGGTAACATAGCCAAACAACGGTTTGCATAGGAAAGGTGTCAAAGGTTAGAGGTTCATGGCAATATGGGAGGCTTGATGAGCAAAAGATAGGTAACGCAGCATAGCGATAGAACGAAGCAACTAGCATAGCAATGATAGTAGTGAGATCCAGGGTAGCGGTCATCTTGCCTGAAATCCCGCAAGGAAGAAGAATGAGTCCATTAATAAGACGAACGGATGAAGCCGAACCAAGCGTAGACGAACGAATCCTCACGATCGCAACGAAACAGGAACTATCGAGAAGAAGCACACAACATAGTAAACACACCACACATGAACAAGGCATGATGTACAAACAAGAATGATGCATGACAAGACTACATGAAGCTACTCATGGCAAGAGATGATGCAAACAAGAACAACACATCAAGGCAAGTTTAAATGAGGCCGGGAACAACATATAACAATTCTGGTAAGTCCTCATATGCAAATTTCGAAATTGGCCCAGATCTGAATAAACCTTATGTTCAAGTTGTTAAACAGCAAGTTAAGATGCACCAAGATGATCTACATGAGATTCTAGTCAAGTTACATATAAAGTTCATTTAGTTCGGAGCTACGGCCTAGAAGATATGAGCAAAATAAGTTAAACATGGCATTGATGCAAAATGCACCCAAACATCTAGCAAACACCTCAAAACAAGGATTCAACATGATAATATGAAACTACATGCAATTCTAAGCAAGTTTCATATAGAGCACACTCAAAACGGAGCAACGGTTCAACACACACACACTATACAAGTTATAGCAACAATATGTCCAAAACAGCAACTAGGCATATTGCAAGCATCAAAACAACATGCTAGAGCACCCCAACATAATAAGAAAAGGCATTTACATGATTTACAGGTAAAGCACAACAAAACATGAACACTGAGCTATCTCCAGAAACTACTAAAACATGCTCAAACACACATGGTAAGATTGCAAGTAATAACAATTTCACACTTTGCAGAAAATAACATCACGATGCAATGTTTAGAGCTATCAAAAAACATGTTACAGGAACTTATCATGGCAAACAAAGGCATGGCATGAATCTACTAAATGCATAGATCAAAAGTCCTTTACTGACCATCAGCCAAAAAGGTTCAGAAAATATGATGGAACCCATGTGAACATGGCAAATTATAATACAGATTCATACATGGCAGGAACAGAATTATGAAGGCATGTAAATGAGCTTGTGCAACTCACTACAGAGAAATATATAGCATGGCAAGGCACCCAACAGTAAGAAGGCATGTTTGTAAAGCTAAGCATGGCAATAGCAAGTCCATAGGGTGCATGGATCACTAGCAACAATCATGATAACAACTGAACTTGATGTTAACAGGCTGACAGCAACATTATGAAGCAACTTTGGAGCAAGATATGAACAATCTACAACAATCTATAAATTCAACCAGGGGCATGTATGGTTAGAGGATGACATGTAGATCAAAACATATTTAGAGCACATCTCCAGATTATGCATAGAATGATTAGTAGCAACATGTTTACATGGCATCACGAAATAACAGATTCAGCCTAGCAAAACAGCAACATCATGTACACTACTTAACAAGCTCGATTCACTCACCACAAGTCATTGAGTGACAAGATAAGCATAACATCATCAAGAAGACATGTTTGTGAAACAAACCAAGTCAAGAACAAGTCCATAGCATGCAAGGATCAACTATAGCAACCTTGGCCAAATTGAATAACATGTAAACAATCTGCCAGGAAACATTTAGAAGCAAAAGTAGAGCACTCAAATGACATGCTAGACTACTCCATAATTGCAACCAGAGGCATGAATGGATAGACAAAAACCATATGTTCAAAACACCCTTACTGAAGTATCTCAAAATATGCATGGATCTCTCTGTAGCATCATGTTTACATGGCATCAAAATAATAGCAGAACAGGGACTAAAATCAGCAATATCACGATGCCTACTTTGCATGCTTGTGCTAGTCACCGCATTGATCACAAAAATACATGGTAAGCACCTCTGTAAAGAAGACATAACATAGATCAAAACACATGAAGACATCAACCTCATAGGATGCACACATCAATCATGGCAAAAATGACAAAAGAGCTCGTTCTGATAATAGACAGCAGAAAACATTATGAAGCACTCTTAGAACGAAGATTCGGGCATCAAGATGACCTCAAATGAACATGATGCAATGGAATGAAATGATGTACTCGTTGAGACAAACAATTTGACATATTAAACGCACGAAACAGAGCTACGGATGCAGAGATACAATGCAATGAACATGGCATGAAAATTACATAGATTCGGGGACTTAGCAATTTTTCAGAAGGGGGGGGGGGGAAGTCAACCTTGCACGGAAATCAAGGCACGTCGGAGAAGCTCACCGGAGTAGCTGCCGGAGAGGACGAGGAAGACGCCGGGGAGGACGGATCCGGGGCGCTCTCGGCCGGATCTCGCCGGATCCGGGCCGGAGAGGCACGGGGCGGCCAGGGGCGCGACACGGGATGGCCGGGGGCGGCGGCGCGGCACCGGGGCGAGGAGCTCGCTGGAGCTCCGGCGCGGACGGCGGCTGGCGGGAGGAGCTGGTGGTGCGGGGCGGCGCTCGGGGTGGCGGAGAGAGGAGCCACGGGGACTCGGGCGCAGGGCTCCCGCGGCCGACGGCTGCGGCGGCTCGCCGGCGACGGGACGGTGAAGGGCGGAGGCGGCGAGGGCGAGGCGGCGGCGGCGCTCGCCGGCGGCGGGGTCGGGAGGCGACGGGCTTGCACGAGCGACGGGAGGCGCGCAGCCAGCGCGCGGCGGCGGACGGGCCAGGCGGGCCCGATCCGGGCTCGCCGGGCCGCGGCGGCGGGTGGCGACGGAGATGCCACGTGGCACGGTGGGATTTGACGGGCGGGGCGGCGCGGACATGTCCGGCCAGATCGGACGTGTCCGGCGGGCGAGAGGAGCGGGGCTAGGGTTTGGGGATCCGGAATTTCGGGGGAGTGCACATATTTATAGGTAGAGGGAGTTAGGAGTGTCCAAATGAGGAGCGGTTTTCACCCACACGATCGTGATTGAACGACCGAGAGCATGGAGGGGAGTTTGCTGGGTTTTGGGCCACTTTGGAAGGGTGTTGGGCTGCAAAGAGAAAGGGGGGTTTCGGGCTGCGCGGTTAACCGTGGGAGTACCAAACGACCTCCAAATGGCACGAAACTTGACAGGCGGTCTGCCGGTGCTATACCAAGGACACTTGGAAAGCCTCGGGCCATTCCGTGAAAGTTTAACACCCGCTCACAACGAGAGACAAAAGGGGAACGCCGAAGGACATAGGAGCGCCGGATTGCAAAACGGACAACGGGGAAAATGCTCGGATGCATGAAACGAACACGTATGAAAAATGAAATGCACATGATGACATGATAAAATGCAACACACAAGCGAATGACATGGCAATGATAGCAAATAACTGGCAGACACCTGGCGCATCGGATCTGGGGCGTTACACTTTCCCAGTGTCAGTAGGGGCAGCAAGGCATGTATTGTATTGTTGCCATCGAGGATAATAAGATGGGGTTTACATCATATTGCTTGAGTTTATTCCTCTACATCATGTCATCTTACTTAAAGTGTTACTCTGTTCTTCATCAATTTAATACTCTAGATGCAGGCAGGAGTCGGTCGATGTGTGGAGTAATAGTAGTAGATGCATGTAGGAGTCGGTCTACTTGATACAGATGTGATGCCTCTATTTCATAATCATTGCCTTAGACATCATCATAGCTTTGCGCTTTTATATCAATTGCTCGACTGTAATTTTTTCACCCACCGTATTTTTTGCTATCTTGAGAGAAGCCTCTAGTGAAACCTATGGCCCTCGGGTCTATTTTCCATCTTATAAGTTTCTGATGTACTATTTTGCAATCTTTTACTTTCCGATCTATAAACCAAAAAAACCCAAAAATATTTACTTCATCATTTGTTTAGTATTATCTATCTCTATGATGGTTCTGATAGGTGGTGCTATCGTACATCCACATTGATGGAGACTTCAACCCACGAAAGCTAAGGGTTGTGCGAGTCCACGGAGGGCTCCACCCACGAAGGGTCCATGAAGAAGCAACCTTGTCTATCCCATCATGGCCATCGCCCACGAAGGACTTGCCTCACTCGGGTAGATCTTCACGAAGTAGACGATCTCTTTGCCCTTATAAACGTCTTGGTTCAACTCCACAATCTTGTCGGAGGCTCCCGAGCGAGACCTAACAAATCTAGGAGACACCACTCTCCAAAAGGTAATAGATGTTGCGTTGATGATGAACTACTTGCTCTTATGCTTTGAATGATAGTCTCCCCAACACTCAACTCTCTCACACAGATTTGGATATGGTGGAAAGATGTTTGAGTGGAAAGTAACTTGGGGAAGGCTAGAGATCAAGATTCTTGTGGTAGGATTGGTATATCTTGATCTCAACACCTGAGTAGGTGGTTCTCTCTCAGAAAATGTATGCTGGAAGTGTAGGCACGTTCTGATGGCTCTCTCACATATGGACAAGGGGGTGGAGGGGTATATATAGCCTTCACACAAAATCCAACTGTTACACACATTTGACCCAACTCGGCCAGACCGAATAGAAGAACTCGATGAGACCAACTCAGTTCAAAATGTGAACATCAGGAATCTTGGTGGGACAGATGTGTTAGGGCTAGGGCAAAACCTCATCTCGGTGAAGCCGATTTTGTGAACTCGGTGAGACCGATTTCAACATAGAACAAACAGAGAGTTGGTTAAGCAAACTCGATGTGACCGATCGCACATTTCGGTGAGACCGAAATGTTACAAAAGGGAAATAGAGAGTTTGCAGGTCCATCTCGGTGAGACCGAGATCCATATCATTGTGACCGAGGTGCTAGGGTTTCTGATACGTCTCTGTCATATCTATAATTTTTGATTGTTTCATGCCAATATTATTCAAATTTTACATACTTTTGGCAACTTTTTGTATGATTTATTTGGACTAACTTATCCAGTGCCCAGTGCCATTTCCTGTTTGTTGCATGTTTTTGTTTCGCAGAAAATCCATATCAAACGAAGTCCAAATGCAATAAAAATCTAAGGAGAATTATTTTGGAATATTTGTGAATTTTAGGAGGTGGAATCAACATAAACGGAGGCCCGAGGCCTCCACAACCCACCAGGGTGCGTCACGAGGGCCCAGGCGTGCCCTGGTGTATCGTGCCCTCCTCGAACGTCGGTTGGAGCCATTCTTCTGGCGCAAGAAAGATAATTTATGGAAAAAATCATGTAGAAATTTCAGCGCAATCGGAGTTAAGGACCTCCGGGAATTTAAGAAACCGTGAAGGGCCAGATCTGGGTAGAGCGAAACAAAAGAGAACAGAGAGGGAGATCCAATCTTGAAGGGTGTGACGCCCCCGATTCAATCGTAGGGGCTCACGGGAAGATATCACAACACAACTCTAAAAGTAAAATAAGTCATACAAGCATTATATTACAAGCCAGGGGCCTCGAGGGCTCGTATACAAGTGCTCGAACATAAACGAGTCAGCGGAAGCAACAATATCTGAGTACAGACATAAGTTAAACAAGTTGCCCAAGATGGCTAGCACAAACTGGGATACAGATTGAAAGAGGCGTAGGCCTCCTTCCTGGGATCCTCCTAAACTACTCCTGGTCGTCAGCGGCCTGAATGTAGTAGTAGGCACCCTCGGTGTAGTAGGGGTTATCGTCGAAGGTGGCGTCTGGCTCCTGGGCTCCAACATCTGGTTGTGATGTCCGAGAAGAGGAAAGAATGGGGGAAAGAGGGAGCAAAGCAACCGTGAGTACTCATCCAAAGTACTCGCAAACAAGGATCTACACTACATTTGCATGGATATATGTGTAAAAGGGCAATGTCGGTGGACTGAGCTGCAGAATGCCAGAATAAGAGTGGGATAGCTAGTCCCGTCGAAGACTAAGCTTCTAGCAGCCTCCATCTTGCAGCATGTAGAAAAGAGTAGATGGTAAATTCAGTATCATCGCATAGCATAATCCTTCCCGGCGATCCTCCCCTCGATGCCCTGTGGGAAAGCGATCACAGGGATGTCTCTGGAACTTGGTCGGGTGTGTTTTATTAAGTATCCGGTTCTAGTTGTCATAAGGTCAAGGTACAACTCCGGGTCGTCCTTTTACCGAGGGACACGGATATTCGAATAGATAAACTTCCCTGTAGGGGTGCACCACATTCCCAACACGCTCGATCCCTCTGGCCGGACACTTTCCTAGGTCATGCCCGACCTCGGAAGATCAACACGTCGCAGCTCTACCTAGGCACAACAGAGAGGTCAGCACGTCGGTCTAAATCCTAACCGCGCACGGGTCTGGGCCCATCGCCCATTACACACCTGCATGTTGCGAACGCGGCCGATGAGCAGAACTAGCCTCCCTTATACAAAAGCAGGCATTCCAGTCCAAAATGGCGTGTGCCGCTCAGTCGCTGGCGTGAAGAAGGCTTCGGCTGATACCACGACGTTGAGTGCCCACAACTGTTCCCCCGTAGTTGGTTAGTGCATATAGGCCAGTGGCCAGACTCAAATCAAATACCAAAATCTCGTTAAGCATGTTATTTTGAAGTAACCACGGATGCCAACCAGGACCAGGCCCACCTCTCACCTAAGTGGTCTCAACCTGCCCTGTCGCTCCGCCACAAAGATCCACTCAAAGGGCCGCCGGGATAAATGTCCTTTCAGCCCCCAATCTGTGAATCACTCGCGGGTACTCTACGAGCCAACCCGACTTTATTCAGCAACGGGGTGTGATCCGGTTAACAGGTGTCCCACGATTCAGTGGCATGGCAAACGAGGAACATGCATAAAACAATTCAAGCACAGTGCAAACATAGGGTGCATCTCATACAACACATGTAAACTTTCACGGGTGTTGTCTCGGCGATTATACTTTCAAAGCGTTTGTTCGTGGCAGTTCGAGTTTGATGCCGTGTAGACAGAAGTAGTGGAACATGCCCTGGAGAGGGACTTAACGAATCCAAGTTCATCGGCGGTCGAGGGTAGTGGTACTTGAAGGTCTCGGGTCTTGGCGACGGTAGTCTTACACTTGTCAACGAGGTACTTGGCGCATCTTTGGTCCTTGGGGTCGTCGTTTGACTTCGCTCTTCGAGACCGATGATCGTAGGTGTTCAAGGTCTTCGATGTCACTAAACATGGCAATTCCAGGCAGCCTTTGGACTTGGTCGTGCCACATGGCAAAAGATAGCAGAGCATCACAGGCTTCGTGTCACCGAAGTGGATGGCTCGGGGCAGCAAGATGAGTAGCGACGACACAACAGCAGTGGCATCACAATGCACGACAGAGGCAGTGCGGAATGGAGGGGCTCACATCGAGCGGCAGGGAAGGTCCGCGAGCTCGAGGGAGGCCGACGTGGCGCCATAGCAGCGGCACGATGGCGCGGTAGTGGCGATGTCGGCGACTTGGGCGAGCGCGCGCCGGCAGGCGCCGGCCGGGCGCGACCAAGGGAGCCACGAAGCAGCCGTGGTGCTAGTGACAGGAGGGTGATGCAGGGGCGGCGACCGGTGATGATGCTTGCGGGCCAGCATGGGGGCGCTGGTAGCAATGACGCAGGGAGGGTCGTCGGGCCGCCGGGAGCAGCGACGGGCGGCCGGGTACGGCGAGGTGCCGGCGGGGGAGGGCTCTGGCGCAACGGAGGTGGCGCAGGAGATCGAGAGGGAGTAGGACTGGGTAGCTAGGGAGAGAGAGGCTGCGAGAGGGGGGGTTCGTGCATGAGGACGCTCGCCCCTGGGTGTGCGGCGGCGCGAGGGAGGTGGTGAGGGAGCGAGGGGATCAGGAGAGATGGGGAACGACCAGGAGGTTAGGGTTAGTAGCGAGGGTGTTGGGCTGGGTTTGGTGTTGTTGCTAACTGGGCCTAAGTGCCAAGTAGCACTTTCCTTCTTTTTTATATATTTTATATTTTTCTTTTTCCTATTTTGCATTTATACTTAATAGCAAATGACTTTTATTGATTATGAGATTTGGCCCAAAACTACAATGTAAATTTAGGCACTGCCATAAAATGGTTTGGGATACATTTGAAAAGGTTTGAATTTTATATAATTAAAAAAGCATTTTAAATCACTGCTTTGGCCCTGTTTTAAGTAGGTTACTATATAAAATGTTGGTTTCTACATGATAATTACTTAGTGAATTTTGCAACCCAGCGAACATTTTTGCTTGTCAGTTTGAAGAAATTATAATTTGGCTTGTTTTTGGAATTCGAATTTGACCCCGATTTTGAACTAACGCGAGATTAGCAATAGTAATCAAAGTGACGTGGCATCATTAGCAGAGGGTTATTGTAGCTTAATTATTCGGGCGTCACAATTCTCCTCCACTACAAGAAATCTCATCCTGAGATTTAAGAGGTTGTGTAGGGGGAAAGTTCTGGTTACGAAATTCTAACAAGTCTTCTCGGTCTTGGTTGCTCATCCCATAGTAGTTGATCCCTTTTGGTGATGCCTTCATTTCTCTGCTCCATCCCATCATGATGAAGTGGCCATCCTTCCTTCGGAGTCTTCATCGTACCTACGAAAGGACAATGGGTAACTTCGGGAGAACGAACCTCTACGAAGTTGCTTATCTCGAAGATAACTTGGGGAAGGTGGCAGACAATATCTCTTGAATTGAAATTTGAGAAAATATCGAGAGCAAAGTAAGAAGGTAACATGAGAAGTTTCAAGCGGGTAGGCAACCGTTCCATGCCTAAATAGAAGGTGGAAGGGGGTTTAGAGCGATGAAAATATATATTGTGTTTAATACTAGAGTACATCATTTCTAGAAAGGTGGCTCATGATCTTCATACAAAGTCAAGCATGAGGAAAACTTTGTAAACAGTGGTGTACAGGAGAGTCAGGTTTCGATCCTGTGGGACTGTGGGTTATGGGCCCACCATGTGGGTCAAATGTAGATAAGGGGCGCTCACATCTTGCACGGTCACGATAGCAAGGCATGACAGAGGATAGCCTGTTAGTTATGTTGGCAACAATGTCGGTACCAAGGGCGAGGGACGAAGAGAACCATTTTCCTGCTCGTTGAACGAGGTGGACCAATAGGAAAGTTCTCGTCCATCGGTGGTTACCAGAATGTCATCATTAATAGTAACAGGGTCTTACTGACAAAATGATACAGCGAGGTGCTTACCTAAGTAGGGAATTATCATTGCTCGATTTCAAGAAAGGTTAAACAAAACAATGGAAAGGAAAATGTGATTATCATATTAAACAGAACAATGGACAGGAAAATGTGTTTAAACACATATTTCAGGGGTATATCCTTCCCAAGGATAAGCAGAGCATGATATCCATGACAGGATATAAAGTAGAAAATCCTTTAGATAAGGGCAAAGAAATTTCATGACATTACCCATACAATGATGTTTGGATAATTGAGTAAGAAACATTTAGCATTGGGCTTCAAATGTTCTTGTTGAAAATCGGAGTACCACAGACATGCTTCGAGATAGCATCAACATGGTCTTGAAGCAAGGTCAGACTTTGGATACACAAAGGATCCATCAGGAACAACCTATATAGTAAGTCTTACAATTTCCTCATGGAAGAATGGCTAACCTTGCTAAAAAGGAAGCTATAACAATAGGTCCTCTGGATAGGTGTGCTAGGCATGACACCACCTTACCGGGTCTTATAACGACCAATGTTATAACTCTTGGAAATATGTTCCAACCATCATATCTGACCGACATTTAGATCTGATTGGTGTCAGGATACCTCAGACTCAGGATGCCTGAGAAGAAAAGGTGCAACACAAATTAACAAGATGACATTGTAAGATTATCGGGAAATGAACTATGGAAGCGAGTTCTGAAACAAGAGTTCATCATTAAACCAAGGAGAGGATGAGGAGGTGGCTGATGGAATCAGCGACAATTCATCGAGATTTCCAAAAAGATGGGTTTCCACCATTTTGTGATCAAGGAGATAACATCTGTCAGGTTAAATGATACAATGACATATGATCGAGGAAAACATACAAAATTAAACATTGATTGAAAGGTGCATCCGAAATATGGGCTGGGTTGCATGACCAATGTCAGAATGGCGATTCAGTAACCATCACACTAAATTGGAATTATTGTCCATTAACTCTGAAGCAATAGGGTTGCTAGAAATACTGAAGTCTCACAACAGAGTTCACTTATTGGTATACCGGTTGGAAACAACACGGGGACTAAGATAGAATGCTGATGGTGAGAAGTATCACTATACCAAGAATTCTTAACAGGTGAAGCAATCCTCACAACATTCTTGACATAAAAGATAGTAATACTTCATGGTAGAACATAATACAAGTTGGATGGCAAGTTGCATCCATAACATGAACAAATTTGTGATGAAAGGAAGGTAAGAATGTTTTGGATGGTAACTCAAATTACCAAGGGATGAGGATAACACTTATCATCATGAATTCAATTGATATCGTGGAAGGAGTCAAAATGTTGATGATGACCACGACAAATTTTGTCGAGAGGCTCCACGAAGAAGCAATCGAACAATGACTGCATCAAACAAAAGGATTGATGCAACGAAATATTGGAATCAAGCTTGTTGTTCGAGGCATAATGATATGGCAAGGAAGATCGACATAAGCACAACTCATCGTCGAAAATTGTGCTCTGGGAATAAGGACCAGGTAGCATAGTTAAAATTTAGCACGATAATGATATGACTTGAAGGATTATTAAACTCGTAAGCATCAAAAATTACTTAGAGTTATTGAATCGGAGTGCAAAATCGATTCACTTATCGGTGTTCTTGGTTGACAAACAACCCAGAACCCATGAAGTGAACATGACACGGAAAGTTAGTACTTCATCAAAAGTTCATAATATGTAGTGCAATGGCATGATATCCTCGAGATACCAGGGGTAATATTCGAAGGTAGATCATAATAGTGGTTGGGCAGGCATATTGATCTGTAGAAGACAAGTGCTTTAACTTGTCTGAAAAATGGGATCAAAGAAGAACAATCATGGTCGGAACCACGGTTGCAAAGGATCAATTCACAGATACCAAATGATATTTATCAAGGAAATAGTTATTATTACAAGAAGCTCACATGATAGGATCTACATCATGTCCATGGGCATGAACACAAAGTTCAAGGTTGACTCCCACTTCTCTATGCATAACCTTTCACTCACTTCTCGCCTTCGATGAAGTTGTAGTGTTGAAATTTTATCTGACATAACACCAATAGAGTATGACCCGTAGTAGTTTCCGGGTTCAACAGATTAGAAAAGGCATAGGTTCCACCCATCAGGGCCTCTTAGGAACATATACCACAAACTTCAGGAGTAAATAACACAAGCTCGAAAGCAGAGCATGTTCGACAAAGCAAAGGATACAATTTACCAAAGGCATTATGTATCCGAGAAAAGACTCACAAAGTTATTGAATGTGAAGGACATTGTTGGATAAAATCCAATAAAGGATTTGGTGGTCCACAAGGGATCTGATGTGAGCATCAGTACTCAACCAGACAAAGAAAGAAAGCAAGGAGATCAGGTTATCTAAACAACTGACTAATTCAAAGCTCAAATGCAAAGGAATTATGAGCTCCAAATCAATGGATCAGAACAAACGCTCTGGTTAAGGATGGATAAGTTGAATAGACTTAGAGGTACAATAGACGACAATTTGATTGGTTGAGAACCAGCTCCTGGTTAAAATGACATGTGAGCCAGAAGGTTAAATTCGAGGATTCGACTAAGGATTGTGAGCAATCGCGGCATATTGAATCAAGGAGCTCGAAATTATAATGACGAAGGATACTAATGTATATTGCCTAGTCATATGGAAGACAATCATAATGCAAGCAAACATGTATTTGCAAAGCAATAGCTGGCAGAGGATTACCAAAAGATCAGAAAGTATTTCAATGTATTTTGTGAATCATATGAACAACGAGGAAAGAATGGATAGTCAGTAAGTGCGAGGAATTATCCGTAGGGGGTATTCATGTGGCAAGAACTGCAAGGCGGTAAGCTCAAAGGATTCTCGGAATAATAGAGAGAATTTCGGGGTATCGTGTAATAACAAGATCAGCTGGGAATAAAAGTAAGAACGACAGGTGTATGTATTTATCCATAGGGATATTTCAGTGGTAGGGAATTGCAAAAGCAACGGGCACAAAGTCTTGAGAGAACATTGGAGAGTATTTTTGGAATCCTTCAGTGCACCAAGCAATCATCTGGAGTGAGGGGCTCTCCGGTAGGAAATAATTACAAGAACCTAGAGTTAGAGTTAGCAAAATCATTTAACCCGAATAGAAGAGAGATCACAGTCCCAGAGTATAGACGATGAGTAAAAGATCCTAATACCACCTAATGGCGACGTGGGCCCGTAAGCCACACAACCATGTTAGTAAAAGTTTTTCGATGACTAGACTCCACTTTGGCCAAGGAGTGTGGAAGGGGGATTCCTACAGGCAGTCGTCTCTGATACCAACTTGTGACGCCCCCGATTCAATCATACACTAATCATGCATGCAAACGTGTACAATCAAGATCAGGGACTCACGGGAAGATATCACAACACAACTCTAAAAGTAAAATAAGTCATACAAGCATCATATTACAAGCCAGGGGCCTCAAGGGCTCGAATACAAGTGCTCGAACATAAACGAGTCAGCGGAAGCAACAATATCTGACTACATACATAAGTTAAACAAGTTTCCATAAGATGGCTAACACAAACTGGGATATAGATCGAAAGAGGCGTAGGCCTCCTGCCGGGGATCCTCCTAAACTACTCCCGTAGTAGTAGGCACCCTCGGTGTAGTAGGGGTCGTCGTCGACAGTGGCGTCTGGCTCCTGGGCTCTAACATCTGGTTGCGATGTCTGAGAAGTAGAGGAAAAAGGGGGGAAAGAGGGAGCAAAGCAACCGCGAGTACTCATCCAAAGTACTCGCAAGCAAGGATCTACACTACATATGCATGAGTATATGTGTAAAGGGGCAATATCAGTGGAGTGAACTGCAGAATGCCAGAATAAGAGTGGGATAGCTAGTCCTATCAAAGACTACGCTTCTGGCAGCCTCCATCTTGCAGCATGTAGAAGAGAGTAGATGGTAATTCACCAAGTATCATCGCATAGCATAATCCGCCCTGTGGGAAAGCGATCACCAGGATGTCTCTGGAACTTGTTTTATTAAGTACCTGGTTCTAGTTGTCATAAGGTCAAGGTACGACTCTGGGTCGTGCCCGGCCTCGGAAGATTAACACGTCGCAGCCCTAACTAGGCACAACAGAGAGGTCAGCACACCGGTCTAAATCCTAAGCGTGTAGGGGTCTGGGCCCATCGCCCATTACACACCTGCATGTTGTGAGCGCGGCCGGTGAGCAGATCTAGCCTCCCTTATACAAGAGTAGGCATTCCAGTCCAACCCAGCGCGTGCCGCTCAGTCGCTGGTGTCAAGAAGGCTTTGGCTGATACCATGATGTCTTGTGCCCATAACTGTTCCCGCGTAGTTGGTTACTGCGTATAGGCCAGTGTCCAGACTCAGATCAAATACGAAGATCTCTTTAAGCATGTTATTTTCAAGTAACCGCGGACACCAACCAGGACCAGGCCCACCTCTCACCTAGGTGGTCTCAACCTGCCCTGTTGCTCTGCCACAAAGATCCACTCATAGGGTCGTCGGGAGAAATGTCGGGTACTCTACGAGCCGATCCGACTTTAATCACCGCCTGAATAGTATGAATGTATGTATAGTATATACCCGTGATCACCTCCCGAGTGATCACGGCCCGATAGTATAGCATGGCAGACGGACAAGAATGTAGGGCCACTGATGATAAACTAGCATCCTATACTAAGCATTTAGGATTGCAGGTAAGGTATCAACAATTGTAGCAACAATGACAGGCTATGCAAAAGAATAGGATTAACCAAAAGTAGTAACATGCTACACTACTCTAATACAAGCAATAGAGAGAAGGAATAGGCGATATTGGATGGTCAGGGGGGCTTGCCTGGTGGCTCTGGCAAGAAGGAGGGGGTCATAGTCGATGCAGTCGATCACGGGGGTATCGGCAACAGTCTCGAGGTCTACCGGAAAAGAAGTAATGGAGGGGAAACACAATATATAATAGAGAAATCCAAAGCATCACAAAGCAAGATATGGCAATAAGGGTTGATTGCATGCTCTAATGCATGACTATGTGTTTTAGAAGGAGCGGGAAAATATCCGGGAATATCTTCCCGACTCCATGTACTATTCAGTATATTGATCTGGTAGCAAAAGTTCAAGGTTCATGTTAGAGGGATTGGTGGTTCTAATGGATGACATATTCAAGTTGTATGCAATTTCATGAAAATGTTGTTATGAAGGATGATATAGAACATTTGTCATCATGGTGGAAAGAAAGGAGGTGCCACGACGACGAATCCGAAATTGATGCCGCGACAACATTTCAGTTCCGGTATCTCGTTTGATCTACTACAAAGAACAAGTGGGGGTTTGATGGAACGTGCAAGGGCAACGGGGAGTGATCCCGGTTAACAGGTGTCCCACGGTTCGGTGGCATGGGAAGCGAGGAACGTGCATGAAACAATTCGAGCACAATGCAAACATAGGGTGCATCTCATACAACAGATGTAAACTTTCACGGGTGTCGTCTCGGCGATTATACCTTTAAAGCGTTTGTTCATAGCTGTTCGCGTATGATGCGGTGTAGACAGAAGTAGTGGAACACGCCCTGGAGAGGGACTTGACGAATCCAAGTTCATCGGCGGCCGAGGGTAGTGGTACTTGAAGGTCTCGGGTCTTGGCGACAGTAGTCTTACAATTGTCAACGAGGTACTTGGCGCATCCTTAAGAGCAACTCCAATGGGGCGACCCATTTCATCCGCCCGCGTCCGTTTGGGTCGGCGCGGACAAAAGTGGCGGCCCAATGCGCGGACCTAAACTCAATTCGTGTCCGCCTGGCATCCGCACCGACCCATTTGCGGCCCAAATTTGCGCCCCTAATGCGTCAGCGCGGACGCGGAACAGACGCCTCGCGCGCCTCTTCGCCGTCCGTCGCGTCCCCACCTGGCGGTCGTCCAACTATGACGGTCAACATTATTTATGACGACCGCCCACCTTGGGCCCACGTGTCAGCGATGAAGGTCGTCCTTTTTTAAGCCGGGCGTGCGGCGGGGCCGTCCTCATCCACTACCACTCACCCCCATCCCCATCTGGCCACCCCTTCCCTCACGCCGGCGACAACCCTAGCCACCGCCAGCATGGGCTTGTTCTCCGCCCGCCACCCCCCCGCCCTCGCCGCCCTCCCCGTGCCGCCGCGCGCTCCCCGGCAGAGGCAGTGCATAAATGTGCCAGTGCACCAGGCCGAGTTGCACTGGCAGCACCGCGTGCCTCTGCCGTACCCCGACGCGACGCTGCCGCATGACTGGCATTTGGATCCGGAGAGGATCCCAGTGCCAGCGGCGTCGCGGTCGGCAAGGGCCCATGCGGAGGAGGTGTGGCGATGACGGGCGTTGCTGACGCCAGAGCAGCGCGCCGAACCGCAGTATGCCGTGGACTCGCCCAACTGAGCTCGATGGTTCGCCTTCGAGCATGAGGAGGCGAGACGACGCTGCATCCGCAGCATCAACCGCAGCTTGCAGCCGCCCCCGCTCATCGTCCGCGACGAGGACCAGGAGGCCGAGGCCGCCTACTAGGCGGCCATTAAGGAGAGCAAGGAGGAGGCGCGATGGAGGGAGGTGGATGAGGCGGCTTTCCAGGCTGCCATGGCGGAGGCCATGGCCCTCTCCACGGCGGGCGACTGCGTCGTGCCGCCGGTGACCCCGCCGTCCTCGCCCAAAGCCGAGCCGGAGGAACCGGCCTACCTCAAGCGCTACTGCTGGATCGGAGTAGTGCACGAGTGGATCAGAGCTCCGCCGATCTGGCTCGGGGCGATGGTCAAGCAGGAGGCGGCCTACCTTGACCACTGGCGCCGCGTTCGGCTGGCCGAGGAGCGCCGGGAGGGCGAGCGCCTGGAGATGGTCGAGCGCAAGGCCGAAGAGGAGGCGCAGCAGGGTCGTGCCACATGGCAAAAGATAGGAGAGCATCATAGGCTTGGTGTGACGGAAGTGGATGGCTCGAGGCATCAAGATGAGTAGCGACGACACAACAGCAGTGACGTCACAATGCATGGCAGAGGCAGTGGAGAATGGAGGGGGCTCACATCGAGCGGCAGGGGAGGTCCGCGACCTCGAGGGAGGCCGACATGGAGCCATAGCAGCTGCACGGCGACGCGGTAGTGGCAATGTCGGCGACTTGGGAGAGCGCGCGCCCGCGGGCGCCGGCCTGGCGGGGCCAAGGGTGCCATGGAGAAGCCGCGGCTCTGGTGACAGGGGCGTGATGCAGGGGCGGCGACCGGTGATGATGCTTGTGGGCCAGCATGGGGGTGCTGGCGGCGATGACGCGGGGAGGCTCGTCGGGCCGCCGGGAGCAGCGGCGGGCGGCCGGGTACGGCGAGGTGCCGGCGGGGGAGGGCTCCGGTGCGACAAAGGTGGCGCAGGAGATCGAGAGGGAGTGGGATTGGGTAGCGAGGGAGAGAGAGGCTGCGAGAGGGGGGGTCGGGCATGAGGGTGCTCGCCCCTAGATGTGCGGCGGCGCGAGGGAGGTGGTGAGGGAGTGAGGGGTTAGGAGAGATGGGGAACGACCATGAGGTTAGGGTTAGTAGCGAGGGTGTTTGGTTGGGCTTGGTGTTGTTGCTAACTGGGCCTAAGTGCCAAGTACCACTTTCCTTTTTTTGTATTTTATATATTTATTTTTTCCTATTTTGCATTTATATTTAATAGCAAATGACTTTTACTGATTATGAGATTTGGCCCAAAACTACAATGTAAATTTAGGCACTGCCATAAAATGGTTTGGGAGACATTTGAAAAGGTTTGAATTTTATATAATCAGAAAAGCATTTTAAATCACTGCTTTGGCCCTGTTTTAATTAGGTTACTATATAAAATGTTGGTTTCTACATGATAATTAGTTAGTGAATTTTTGCAACCAACGAAATTTTTTGCTTGTCAGTTTGAATAAATTATAATTTGGCTTGTTTTTGGAATTCAAATTTAACGCGAGATTAGCAATAGTTATCAAAGTGACGTGGCATCATTAGGAGAGGGTTGTTGTAGCTTAATTATCCGGGCGTCACAAAGGGGCTCCCCCCCCCCTCCGCCGCCATGGAGGCCATGGACCATAGGGGGAACTCTCCTCCCATCTAGGGGGGGGGGGGGCAAGGAAGAATAAGAAGGAGGGAGGCTCTCTCCCCCTCTCTCCCGGTGGCGCTGGAGTGCCACCGGGGCTAGGATCGTGATGACGATCTACATCAACAATCTTGCTACCGTTAACACCAACTCTCTCCCCTCTATGCAGCGGTGTAACACCCCTTCTCCCCGCTGTAATCTCTACTTAAACATGGTGCTCAACTCCATATATTATTTCCCAATGATCTACGGTTATCCTATGATGTTTGAGTAGATCCGTTTTGTCCTATGGGTTAATTATGATCTTGGTTGGTATGATTGTATATTTTATTTATGGTGCTGTCCTATGGTGCCCTACATCTCGCGCAAATGTGAGGGGCCCCCGTTATAGGGTGTTGCAATACGTTCGTGATTCGCTTATGGTGGGTTGGGAGTGTGAGAGAAGCTTAAACCCGAGTAGGTGGGTTGTTGCGTATGGGATAAAGAGGACTTGATACTTAATGCTATGGTTGGGTTTCACGACCTTAATGATCCTTCATAGTTGCAGATGCTTGCTAGAGTTCCAATCATAAGTGCATATGATCCAAGTAGAGAAAGTATGTTAGCTCATGCCTCTCCCTCATATAAAATTACAAGAATGATTATCGGTACTTGTTATCGATTACCTAGGGACAAATGACTTTCTTGTTGACAAAATCTATCCACTTTTACTACCTTGCATTTTATTCCTAGTTTTATTGTCGCAAAGTACTCATAGTTTTATTCTTGCAAAATAGTTTCATACTTGTTCTCGGTAAAGCAAACGTCAAGTGTGCATAGACTTGTATCAGTGGTCGATAGAACTTGAGGGAATATTTGTTATGCCTTTAGCTCCTTGTTGGGTTCGACACTCTTATTTATCGAAGAAGGCTACAAATGATCCCCTATACTTGTGGGTTATCAAGACCTTTTTCTGGTGGCGTTGACGGGGAGCAATAGCATGGGGTGAATATTCTTGTGTGTGCTTGTTTGCATTATCACTAAGTAGCTTTTATTTTCAATTCTAAGTTGTTCTCTATCTTTAGGTATGGATATGGAACACGAAACACAAAAAAAAATAGTGGTACCTGCTACTCAGGGAGATGTGGAACCTCCTAAAACCCTCAATGATCGTTATGTGAAAATTATTATGCACTACTTTGATAATCCTGAGAAAACCCCATTCAACTATATAATGGGAGTAACGTTGGATCAGCGTGAATACTTTAGGGATTATTGCTTGACTCATAAAGGGATATTGTTTTGGGATCTGTCGGATTTCGGGTTCCGGCAGACCCTTGAGGTTCGAACACTGGGGTGCGCGCGGAGATTTCTCCCTCTACCTACCTGCACCCCGCCACCTCGCTAGGATCTAAACTACGAAAGGAACAACACAAGAGACACAAGGTTTATACTAGTTCGGGCCACCGTTGTGGTGTAATACCCTACTCTAGTTTGTGGTGTGGTGGATTGCCTCTTGGGCTGATGATGATGAACAATACAAGGAAGAACAGCCTCACGAGGGTCTGTTCTTGGCTGGGGCGATGAAAAGCTTGGAGGAGTTTAGTCGCCCTTCTCTCTTGCTGTGATGCTACTTGATTCCTCTCTCCCAGATGCCTCTACCCTCGGGGTGGCTAGTCCTATTTATAGGCAAAGGCCATGGCCTCTTCCCAAATATTGAGCGGGAAGGGCGCCAACAATTGGCCATTTTGAAGGGGAACATCTAGTACACTTATCCTGACTAAAGTTGGTCCTCGCCTGTCAAAGGCTCTGGTGGTGACGCCTGCTTGGGCTCCACAATGACTTCCTTCCTGCCGTTGGGCTGGTCTTGGTCTTGTTGCACCGAAATGGATGCCTTTGCCTGATGCTCTCGCCCGCGCTTGCTCCCTTTGCACCAAAGAGGAAAGGAGGACACTGCGCGGCCTGGCGCCCGCCTGACGCCCTTGGTCGTCATGGCTTGCATCACGGGCACCTCGTGAGGTACCCCGCCTTGATCTCCCTGCCTCCTCGCGAGCCAGCCTGGTGAGGCCGTGCCTGAGGAAGCTCCTTGTCATCTCCCCCACGAGGCTTGGCCCCTCGCGAGGGTGTTGAGCTTGTGTTGATGAAGATGGGCCGTGCTGGGCCCCCCTTTGAGCCACGCGGCAGGCCGCAGGCAGGCAAGTCTGGGGACCCCCGTTCCCAGAACACCGACAGGATCAAATTTATATGTTGGATTGGTATCCTAGGCAACTATGCTTGAGATATGATTTTACTTGTTGCTCTAGGATTAATGCTCCACATCTTCCCTTTGCATGCAAATTTAATGATAATGAAACATTGGCTTCTTATGCTAATGGTATATATGATTATATGATGTGGAACGAATACAAGAATTTGTTGCTTTTAAGGGTTCTTATGAAATTGAATCTTCGTTTGAAAAGTTTGAAGATTTTGATGATTCAGTTTATAGACCTAATTTTTTTCTATCCTTAAATATTGCTATGATAACTATAAATACAATTCCGGTATTGATGCGTTTATTGAGAAAGTCTCCGTTGTCCAAGAACAGACTAATATTTTGCAGGAGTCTATGGACGAAGGAATTGATGAAACTATGATCTCATTGGATGAAAAAGATGAGGAGGAGAGCGAAGAACAAAAGGAGGAAGAGCGGATTGATCACCCGTGCCCACCTTCTTATCTGAGTAACTCTTCAACTCATACATTGTTTAACGTCCCTTCGTTCATACCGAAGGATGATGCTATGATAATTGCTATGATCTCGTTGATTCGTTTGAAATATCCCTTTTTGATGATGCTTGCTATGCTTGTGGCCAAGATGCCAATATGAATTATGCTTATGGAGATGAACTTGGTATTGTTCCTTATGTTAAACATGAAATTGTTGCTATTGCACCCACACATGATAGTCCTATTATCTTTTTGAATTCTCCAAACTACACTATATCGAGAAGTTTGCACTTATTATGGAGTACATTGATGGGTTGCTTTCTACCACTACACATGATGGGTTTTGATGAATATAATATGCATGTGCTTGCTGCTCCTACTTGCAATTATTATGTGAGAGGAACTACACTCCACCTCTCCATGTTTCCAAAACGATAAAATTGCAAGAACTGTGTATGCTATGTATTGGCCTTTACTTGATGTGCATGAATTATTCGTGTATGACATGCCAATGCATAGGAAGAGAGTTAGACTTTGTCATTGCATGATATATGTTGCTTTGTGCTCACTACTAAATGCCAAATCATTGTTAATTAAAATTGTCTTTGATATACCTTGGGATCCGGGTGAATTCTTGAGCACCTCATGCCTAGCTTAATGGCTTTAAAGAAAGGGATTTTTATTTCTGTTCCCCTGGTTCCTTAGCTCTACTCATTCATCCCCACTCTGTTAACTTTTGCTCACTTTTTCCCACTCCCTTGCCCGAAACCCTCAGAACAGGTTATAACGGACGTTGTCATCGGGTCAATACATGGGCGCATGAAAGACCGCGGTCGTGGGGTAGCACGTGTCTATGGACATGCCCGAAACGTCCCATCATATAAAGAGGGAAACCACCTCCATCACCCCTACCATTTTCCTCCAAATCCCCTCACTGCCGCATCGTCTTCCTCTCCCCAACCGGCATCGTCTCGCTCTCCTCCACTGCCTCCACCGCACCGTCTTGCTCTCCCGCACTACATCCTATTCCTCACCTTCATTGCCTCCATCTGTCAGATGGCCGACGCTCGTGGGATGCCGGCACAGCGGCCGGAGATGTGGTGGAGCTGCAGGGTCAGGGCACGGTGACCACGGATGTCAGCGGCGTCCACGGTGGTGCGGGGAAACTTGCAACCGCTACGGATGTGGCGGGCTCTGCCTCATCGCTGCAGAAGGTGACGGTGTCGAGTAGTGTAGTACATCCCGATGCTCCCGTTGCGTTGCCTACCGTGGGGGAGCAAGTATTTGTGCTTGCTTAGCTTGTAGAGTTAGGTGCTCCCTGGTTGCATTGGTTAGATTGTGATTCATACAGTAGTTCAGATGGTTAGAGTAGTTGGTTTGACAGACGGGCCGAGGTTGGGGGGATGGGGGTTTTTGGACTAGGGTTTGTTGGATAAATTCTTTGCAAAAATGCTAGCTAGATGTTGTGAACTATGATTTTAGGTGCTGCAATGATTGGGGTTTTTAGATTTGGATAAATTCGTTGCAAAAATGCTAGATGTTGTGAACAGATTGGGTTTTTAATGCTATGATGCTTATTAGATTTGTTTTTAGTGCTCATAGATTGTTTTTTTTAATGCTACTCAGATTTGTTGCCTTAGATTGGGTCCCTGTTAGATTTTTTTTGAATGCTACTCAGATTGGGGTTTTGAATGTCATATGCCCAAATGTAATCCATTGATTGAGAAGTTATTTGATTCATTAGTATATAAATTTTGCACAATATGTAGTTATATTAGCTCTGTTCTTCAATGTGTGTGCATGACCAATGATCAATGTGTTATTTGAATGTCATATTGGGGTTTTTGATCAATGTGTGTACAAATCTAATACATTGAAATACTAGTGATGGATGTGGTTTTTGAATGCATAGAGCTAAGGGGCACAGAAATAGAAAACCCCCACTTCGAAAAAAATTCTAATATTGGGAGTATATTAGCCCTATGATCAATGTGTCATGTGTGCATATCTAAATTTTCAATTGGCTACTAGTGATGGATGTAATTGTATATTCAGGAGGATGATGGTTGGGAGGAGAAAGAGGAAGCTGGCTGACTACGACCCGGACGAGGGGGCGTTTAGTGACGATTCTGAATATGAGGTACGCATATCCCTTGTTCATTTAGTTCCTTTGACATGGTGTATATGAATCTATAATGTATTAATGCAATTCATTCATGTGTGTAGTATGATTCTGGAGATGATGTGTACAAGGGCAACGTCACGTCCTTCACAGCCAAGGAGGTGGAGAAGATCAAGGCCAAGGGAGTTGCTTCCTTATACACCCGCAAGTTCAAGAAGTAGCACTACCCCTACACCACCAAGACAAACCCAAGGGATGACCGCTTCGATCACCGTCTGACTCATGCTGAGGATGTGGCGATTTGCGGGGAGGACTACATGATCAGGGGGCAGCATGCCGCCCTCGCAGAGGCCCTGACTCCGGCGTGATGTGATCGATGATGTGATGATGTCTTACTTTTGGTTTGGTTTGTTGAACTGTTCGGTTACTTTTGGTTTGTTGAACTGAATCTTGTTGGTTATGGTTTGTTGAACTGAATCTCTCGTTGGTTATGCTAGTAATCTGGTTGCTATCTATATTTGTCTGTCCTGAATCTATGGTTAGTTATGTTTAGATGTTGTGAACTATGATCTTAGGTGCTGCAATGATCACACATGTTGTGTAGGAAATCAAATGCATGCTCCAAATGAGATCATGTAAACCTTGGCAAACCTGGACAGTACAAATTCAAGAAAATGAAAAAACAAGTAAAACCTTGGCAAACTATCTATGCTTGTGTAGGAGATCATGTGTGCAAAATTTGAAGTGATTTAGAGGAGGTCAAATAAATTTGAATTTGAGAAAATGTGCTCCAAATGAGCTCCCAGGCTAGGGTAAACGGCCCATTTATAATCAAGTTTTTTTGAACCTACTCTAAATGAGCCAAATGTTTTTTTATTAACACATATTCACTTTCCATAGTGTAGATTCGAAGTCTCAGTATTTTTTGAATTAATCTTCATATTTTTACATTTTGTTTTGAAAACATATGCTTTAATACAAAAACTGTTAAAAACACATTTTGAAATATGAAAATGGAAAACTAACTTCAGATCCTTCTTATTCACTTTAAAATAAAGCTTTAGTGATTTTTTTGATTTTTTTAAATTTTTCAAAAACACAAGGTAACACCACCTCCTCTCCTTGAACTCCATGAAATCATGTACATGATAGCTCATATGTGTGAAGGTTTTCTCATGAAAATGACCATAGACCAAGTTTACAATTTTTGGTTGGTAACATGTCACATAAGACAACATTGTGCGCATGTTTTATATTTTTTTGATTTTTTTCAAATTAATGGTGCTCATTTGACCTCGATCGTGCCAGCTATGGTTTTTTCATGAAAATGACCATATACCAAGTTTAGTATTTTTCCTTGTTAGTTTGTCGTATAAAACGACGAACGGCGAAGGTTTCATATTTTTTAGATTTTTTTTAAATTAGTTATGCTCAGTCAAAGCCATTGAAATCCGTTGACTAGCTCAAAACCCCTCTAAACCCCGCGGGGTTTCGCCTAACCCTAGATCCCAATGTCAGTCGTCCGATCATACCCTCGCGCCAAGCGACAACCCTCAGATCTGGCCTTCTAGAAGGAACTAGGTGGGCTGGCTGTGTGCAGGCTCCCCTCAGTTGGATCACAAGGACGGCTCCGCATCGTTGGATCATGGGGCGATCCGCGAGAGGCGATCCTATTGGTTGTGCTCGGCTGCTCGCCCACCACTGACTCCGTGATTTTTTTTTGTTATTGGGCCCAAAAGGAAACAAGCTCTGGTTGGGCCGTCGAATTGCGTCGTTTTTTTTGCATCATTTGCTCTGTTTTTTGTGAACGTGCTGGCTCTTTATTTTTGCATCGTTTTTTGAATCATTTGCTCTATTTTTTGTGAACATGCTGGCTCTGTATTTTTGCATTGTTTGAAATCAATTGACATTGCATAGCAAATGACCAATTTTCAAGGGCCAAATTTATTTTTATCATGCAAAATGGCCACAAACTATTCAAAAATTGTCTGTTTTTGTTCATATAATATATGTGACCACAGGTTCCCACGCGTGCAATTAGCTTCTTTTTCTTCTTCTTTTTCAAACCACTGTTTGCCACACGTGTACACGCGGTGGGTTTGAAAACGGGTTACTTCACATTTGACCTCGTTATTGCCACGGCCAAATAACACGTAGCACTACGGCTATTTAAGCCACCCTTTGCCTCTGCCATCCCTCATCCATCTCCCTGCTTGCTCTTCGACCCCTTCTCCGTCTTCTGCACATCCCTCAGCCATGCAATACACCGGACCAACCTACCGCTTCCCACCCACCGTACCGGGGAGGCTCTACCCTACCGGCGTGTACGTTGATCGCACACTACATGTGTGGGCGATATCAAGACTGAGGACCGCAAGGAACTTCACTGAGTTCTTCCTCGCGTCCGGCTACCACCACCTCTCGAGGGAATCTCCAATGATGTTCCGCGTCGAGGAGGTCATCCAAAACCGGGTGGTGGTTGCTCTTCTTGCCCACTTCACCAACACATTCGACCCCTTCTACCTCCTCGGTCGGGTGTTTTGGTGTGGCTCCAAGTTCATCGCTTTCACCACCCACAACGGGTTCATGGAGTACAACAACATCTTCCCCACTGCGACGCACATGCACACTCTTCCGTACCCCATCGACAACGCCCCGGAGGAGCAGTGAAAAGGGCGCCCGGAGGAGGAGCGGGGTGGAGAAGGTGGCGGCTAGGGTTCTAAACCCTCTATCTTTTTTTAGTCTATGTTATTTTAAGTTGTAATTGAACTATGTTGGAGTTGTTATGGGCTTGTTGGCCCTTTTCTTAAATTCTATTATTAAGTTTTCTATCAATTCTATTATTAAGTTCTTCCGAGTTTGAGATATGTGATCGTGCTATGGGCTTGTTGGCCCTATATTGGGACTACATATTTGTTTATTATTTTCTTAGAGAGCTCGGCTTGTTAGTAGGGTTCCCTTGTTAGTAACCATCTAGTGCATGCAAGCAAGCTTTGTTAGTAGGGATGAATGAGTACAACTAAGCAAGGGAGTGGCTCTTTTTTTACACAAGCCACAAATATGTAGCCACCTAGCTAGAAGAGAGGAACCAATGGCAGTGACCATCGCTGCATCCGTGGCGGCTGGTGTGCAAGAAAGCTGCTCGGTCAGTGCATCATGGCGGACGCATCGGCGCATGCAGGCTCGGTCGGCACATGCAGGCTCGGTCGGCGCATCGTGGGATCATGGCATCGGCGCATGCAGGCTCGATTGACACATGCATGTAGGCTTTGTTGGGTGCATGCATAGCAGGCTTCTGTCCTGGCGGCGTGTGCAGACATTTAATGCAAGGGACAGCCCAATGGAACCACGGCCCAACGGTCGAACAGTGACACCACCCAACGCGGCCCCACTTGTCAGGTCGAACGGATGACACAGTCCAACATGGCCCCACTAGTCAGAGTTAACGGTAAAGCCTTTGACCCGACGGCAACGTCCATTGTGCCAGTTATGAGGGTTTCTAGCAAGGGAGTGGGGAAAATTGAGCAAAAGTTAAGAGCGCGTGGATGAATGAGTAGAGCTAAGGAACCAGGGGCACAGATGCCCTTAAAGAAAGTGCTGCTAGGGAGACAACCCGAAAGTTTTAGAGAGTCATTTATTTCTGTTGAGTGCTTTTATATAGTTTAAAAACAAAAAAATAAAGAGGGGAACTTAAAACTTCACAAAAAGAAAAGTGAAAGTGAGAAGGATGAGCACCGTGGAAGCGGGAGCATTCCTTGAACTTTGTTCATGCCCATGGAACTTTGTGAATCTTGAATTACAGAAACTTTTCAACAAAAAGAATTATTCTCTTGTACAATTCCATTGTATTATAAAAATAATGTGCCAAGATTTGCCTTTAGGATGAGTAGATTGCTTGTTGGTATGTGCAGTGCAAAAACAGACTTTGGCTGTAGCGCGTGATTTTACATTTTTTTACTAGAACGGAGAAAGGTTATAAAACTTTTTGCATAGGTTTGTATACAAATGTTTATTTTTTTCATAATTTTTTAAGAATTTTTGGAGTACCATAAGTATGGTAGATGTTCATATTGCTACAGACTGTCCTGTTTAAAACAGATTTTGTTTTTGATGCATTGTTTTGCTCATTTTGATGAAATTATCGATTCTATCGGTGGTATAAGCCATGGAAAAGTTATATTACAATAGCTACAATGCAAAAACAAAATATGAATTGGTTTTCAACAGTACTTAGAGTAGTTATTTTCTTTATTGTACTAACGGATCTTACCGAGCTTTCTGTTGAGTTTTGTGTGGATGAAGTGATCAAGGATCAAGGAGGTCGCGATATGAGGAGAAGGAGGATAGGCAAGAGATGAAGCTTGGGGATGCCCAATGCACCCCAAGTAAATATTCAAGGAGACTCAAGCGTCTAAGCTTGGGGATGCCCCGGAAGGCATCCCATCTTTCTTCAATAAGTATCGGTATGTTTTCGTCTTTGTTTTGTTCATGTGATATGTGAAAATCTTGGAGCGTCTTTTGCATTTGGTTTTCACGTTTCTTTCATGCACCATGTTGGTATGAGATAGTCCATGGTTGATTTATAGAATGCTCATCGCACTTCACTTATGTCTTTTGAGTATGGCTTTATAGAATGCTTCATGTGCTTCACTTATATCATTTGAAGTTTGGATTGCCTCTTTCTCTTCACATAGAAAACCGATGTTCGTAGAATGATCTTTTGCTTAACTTATATTTTTTAGAGCATGGTCTTTTTTAGAAAGAATTAAACTCTCATGCTTCACTTATATCTATTTAGAGAGACAAATGGAATTGGTCAATTGCATGGTTACTCTTAAAATCCTACATAAAACTTATGGATCATTGAATATGATATGTTTGATTCCTTGCAATAGTTTTCCGATAAAGAGATGATAATATGTGGGAAGTACTAGTAAATGGTTGTGGTTAGTAACAATATTGGTGTTAAGGTTTGTGATTCCCTAAGCATGCACGTATAGTCTCTCGTTATGCTATGAAAGTTGGAGCATGATTTATTATTGATTGTCTTCCTTATGAGTGGCAGTCGGGGACGAGCGATGGTCTTTTCCTACCAATCTATCCCCCTAGGGGCATGCATAGTATTACTTTCCTTCGAGGGATAATAAACTTTTGCAATGAGTATATGAGTTCTTTATGACTAATGTGAGTCCATGGATTATACGCACTCTTACCTTTCCGCAATTTGCTAGCCTCTACGGTACCATGCATTGCCCTTTCTCACCTCGAGATGTGGTGCAAACTTCACAAGTGCATCCAAACCCCATGATACGATACACTCTGTCACACATAAGCCTTATTATATCTTCCTCAAAACAGCCACCATACCTACCTATTATGGCTTTTCCATAGCCATTCCGAGATGTATTGCCATGCAACTTCCACCGCTTCCGTTTGATGACTTGAGCATTCATTGTCATATTGCTTTGCATGATCATATAGCTGACATAGTAGTTGTGGCTCAGCCACCGTGCATCATTTTTTTATACATGTTGCGCTAGATCATTGCACCTCCTGGTACACTGCCAGAGGCATTCATATAGAGTCATATTTTGTTATAGGTATCGAGTTGTAATTCGTATCCCTTTTGAGTTATAAGTAAATAGAAGTGTGATGATCATCATTTTTAGAGCAGTGCCACAGTGAGGATAGGATGATGGAGACTATGATTCCCCCACAAGTTGGGATGAGACTCCAGACAATGAGAGAAAAAAAAGAAAAAGAAAAAAAAGGAAAAATAAAAAAATAAAAAAAGAGAAAGAAGAAAAAGAAAAAAACAAAGAGAGAAGGGGCATTGTTAGTATCTTTACCACACTTGTGCTTCAAAGTAGCACCATGTTTTTCATATGGAGAGTCTCATATGTTGTCACTTTCATATACTAGTGGGAATATTTCATTATAGGAGTAGATGCACACCCACTTAGTTTTCATACTGAGCTTTCATACACTTATAGCTCTTAGTGCATTCGTTGCATGGCAATCCCTACTCCTCGCATTGATATCGATTGATGGGCATCTCCATAGCCCGTTGGTTAGCCCCGTTGATGTGAGACTTTCTTACTTTTGTCTTCTCTATATTTATCCCCATCATCATAATCTATTCCACCCGTAGTGCTATATAAATGGCTTGCGCTCATGTATTGCGTGAGTGCTGAAAAAGTTGAAGCGCGTTAAAAAGTATTAACCAATTGCTCGACTTGTCATCGGGGCTGTGCATGATTTATACTTTGTGTTAGGAAGACAGAGCATGACAAGACTATATGATTTTGTAGGGATAACGTTCTTTAGCATTGATATTTTGAAAGACATGATTGTTTGTTGGGATGCCTGAGTATTGATGTCTTTATGCCAAATTATAGATTATTGCTTTGAACCACTTATGTCATAATATTCATTCCATGACTAGATATATGATCAAGTTTATGCTAGGTAGCATTCCACATCAAAAACTATGTTTTTTATCATTTGCCTATTCGAGGACGGGCATGAATTAAGCTTGGGGATGTTGATACGTCTCCATCGTATCTATAATTTGTGATTGTTTCATGCCAATATTATTCAACTTTTACATACTTTTGCCAACTTTTTATATTATTTATTTGGACTAACTTACTTATCTAGTGCCCAGTGTTAGTTCCTATTTGTTGCATGTTTTATTTCACAGAAAATCCATATCAAACGAAGTCCAAATGCAATAAAAATCTACAGAGAATTATTTTGGAGTATTTGAGAATTTTAGGAGGTGGAATCAACGTAAACGAAGGCCCGAGGCCTCCACAACCCACCAAGGTGCGCCACCAGGGCCCAGGCGTGCCTTGGTGTATCGTGCCCTCCTCGAACGTCGGTTGGAGCCCTTCTTCTGGTGCAAGAAAGATAATTTATGGAAAAAAATCATGTAGAAATTTCAGCGCAATCGGAGTTATGGATCTTCGGGAATTTAAGAAACCCTGAAGGACGGGGAGACAACCCGAAAGTTTTAGAGAGTTATTTATTTCTGTTGAGTGCTTTTATATAGTTTAAAAACAAAAAAAATATAGAGGGGAACTTAAAACTTCACAAAAAGAAAGTGAAAGTGAGAAGGACGAGCACCGTGGAAGCGGGAGCATGCCTTGAACTTTGTTCATGCCCATGGAAACTTTGTGAATCTTGAATTACAGAAAATTTTCAAGAAAAATAATTATCCCCTTGTACAATTCCGTTGTATTATAAAAGTAATGTGCCATGATTTGCCTTTAGGTTGAGTAGATTGCTTGTTGGTATGTGAAGTGCAAAAACAGAAACTTTGGCTGTAGCACGCGATTTTACATTTTTTTACAAAAACAGAAGCCATGGACAAGAGGGGGAACTCTCCTCCCATCTAGGGGGGCAAGGAAGAATAAGGAGGAGGGGGGCTCTCTCTGTCATGCCCAATATGCGATACTATCCTAAAGAGACTCGAAGGTCCCACCAAGGATAGAACCGCATATTGATACGCTTTTACAAGGTGGATATCATTACATCAACATTACATAATAGATGGGGATACATACAAAAAGGCATACAATACCACACGAATACAACATCAACTTACATAAGAGCACCATCCGACTATGGACGAAACACAAACAGAAACTCAAACGACATCCACCCTGCTAGCCCAGGCTGCCGACCTGGAACCTATCCCCTGATCAAAGAAGAAGCAGAAGAAGAACTCCAAAACAAGAAAACATCGCTCTCGCATCATGATCATCACATAACCTGTACCTGCAACTGTTCTTGTAGTAATCTATGAGCCACAAGGACTCAGCAATCCCATTACCATGGGTATCAAGACTAGCAAAGCTTAATGGGAAAGGAAGGGGTAAAGTGGTGAGGTTGCAGCAGCGACTAAGCATATATGGTGGCTAACATACGCAAATGAGAGCGAGAAGAGAAGCAAAAGTAACGATCGTGAAGCTAGCAATGATCAAGAGGTGATCCTGAACTCCTACTTACATCAAACATAACCCGAAACCATGTTCACTTCCCGGACTCCGCCGAGAAGAGACCATCGCGGCTACACACGCGGTTGATGAGTTTTAATTCGAATCTGGTGTCAAGTTCTCGACAACCGGATATTAGCAAATTCCCATCTGCCACATAACCGCGGGCATGGCTCTCGAAAGTTTATGCCCCGCAGGGGTGTCCCAACTTAGCCGATCACAAGCTCTCACGGTCAATGAAGGATATTCCTTCTCCCAGGAAGACCCGATCAGTCTCGGAATCCCGGTTTACAAGACATTTCGACAATGGTAAAAAAAGACCAGCAAGACCGCCCGATGCGCCGACATCCCGATAGGAGCTGCACATATCTCGTTCTCAGGGCAACACCGGATGAGATAGGCTATGAGTAAAACCAGACCTCAATTTTCCCCAAGGGGGCCCCGCGGGCGGCTCGGTTCGGACCAGCACTTAGAAAAGCACTGGCCTGGGGGGGCTAAAATAAAGATGACCGTCGAGAGAGCGACTCCCAAGGGAAAAGTAGGTGGTGGTGAGGCAAATGGTAAAACCAAGGTTGGGCCTTGCTGGAGGAGTTTTATTCAAAGCGGACTGTCAAGGGGGTCCCATAAATCACCCAACCGCGTAAGGAATGCAAAATCAAGGAACATAACACCAGTTTGACGGAAACTAGGGCGGCAAGAGTGGAACAAAACACCAGGAATAAGGCCGAGCCTTCCACCTTTTACCAAGTATATAGATGCATTAATTAAATAAGAGATATTGTGATATCCCAACATAATCCTGTCCATCATGGAGCAATCTTCAACTTCACCTGCAACTAACAATGCTATAAGAGGGGCTGAGCAAAGCGGTAACGTAGCCAAGCAACGGTTTGCTAGGAAGGGTGAAAAGGTTAGAGGCCGGCATGGCAATTTGGGAGGCTTGAAGAGTAAATGATAGGTAGCGCAGCATAGCGATAGAACGAGGCAACTAGCATAGCAATGATAGTAATGAGATCCAAGGTGACGGTCATCTTGCCTGAAATCCCGATAGGAAGAAGAACGAGTCCATGAAGAAGACGAACGGACATAGTCGAACGAATCCTCACAATCGCAATGTTACCGGAACTATCAAGAAGAAGCAACACTAGAAAGAAGCAAACAACATGGTAAACCAACAAGCATAAACATGGCATGATGCACAATCAAGTATGATGCATCTCCATTTTAATGAGGCATGGCATGGCAAAGTGCAACAAACCACACTACAAGTTAGGTGGAGCTCAATATGCAACAAGGTTGCATATTGACGAAACACCACATCAATTATTTAGTTCTCTCTCGGTTTTGTACCCAACAATATTAAATGTTGTTAAACATGGCAAGAGGTGAAGCATAAGTAAACTAACTATTTAGGCAAGTTTAAATGAGGCCGGAACAAGAAACAACAATTCCGGAAAATCCCCATATGCATATTTCGAATTTGGTACTGTTCTGCCCTAAACCACATTTTAATGTTGTTAAGCAGTAAAACAAAGTGCCATGTTAATCTATGCATTTTTTCCACCCCATTTACATATAAAGTTTATTTAAAACCGAGCTACGGTTATTTAGTTATGAAATAAATCATTTTAAGATGGCATTTAAGCAAATTAACGCAAACAACAAGTTAAACATGTTAAACAGAGATGAAAGTGGGATATTATGGAAGTACATGTAATTCCAAGCATTTTACATGTTTAACTCATTTTAATCCGATGCACGGTTTGTGAGATATTAAATGCATGAACATGAGGGTCTTTTCTGTAAAACAGGTAAATCACTGGATAATAGAGAAAAACGCAGTGCAGGAAAAAAACAACACGGGCCGCAACTGGTGCTCTGTTGGGCTGAACAGAGAGGAGGGGCTGGGGGTTCTCACCATGGGCCATGGCCCGGTCGATGGAGAGGGAGGCCTGTAGGGGCACGCTGGACCGAAGTCGTGGTCGCGGTCCACGTAGGCAAGGAAGGCGCGGTCAATGCAGCGAGCGGAGGCGCGTCGTCCTCCCTGCTCGAACGAAGAAGAGGAGGCGAGCAGGGCGCTGGTGGCTGGGAGCAGAGCTCCGACGAGCGGGGCGAAGGGTCGACGGGGATCCAAAGGAAAGAGGCAGCTCGCGGCAGCGCGGTGCTGGACTTGGCAGCGGGGCTAGCTCGAGGGGGCGCGATGGACTGGCCTTGGGTGAAGCTGTCAGATCGAGCAGTGCTCGATGCAGAGGAGCGAGGCGACGGGGCTGCGGCGCACAGGGAGGCGCGACTCTGGCGAGCAGGGGCCAGAGACGAAGCGGCGCAGATCCGAACGACGGTAGGAGGCTGCAGTCGGTCTCCTGGCGAGGGAAAACGAGGGCGACGGACATGGAGGCTCGGTTCCCTGTTGCAACAGCGAGAGAGTAGAGAGAGACATGAGCTTCAGAAAAATAGAGGACCGGAGGCAAGAGAGGGAGGGTCGACCGAAGATGGTGGCCGGACCTGGAGTCGAGGCGGCGAAGCATCTGCAAGGCGGGGCAGCGGCCATCTGCTCGACTTGGTCCCATGGGCGCTCAGGCCTTGGGCTCAGGCAGCAGGACGGGGAACTTGGCGGACGGGAGAGGTCCTGGACGGCGGGGAACGGGACTACGACCGCGTGATCCGACGGAGAGGCCGGATCTGGGGCGCGGAGGGGAGAATCCATGGCGGCGGAGCTCCATCCGGTGGCCATGGCGAGGCTCCTGTTCGTCCTGAAGAAGAAGAGACGGCGAGGTGAGGTGGAGAAGAGGGTAAACAGAGGGAAAAAGGAAGGAGAGGGCGACGGCGGTCCTGCTCGCGGATGAGCTCCGGTGAGGTACGGTAGCCGGTGGTGGCGCCCGAGGAGCAGCGGCAGTCGGGCATGAGGTGCTCAAGGAGGAATCGAGCGGGAGGAGCTCGGAGCCTCGGTTGCAGGATTGGGTGGATCGAGGGAAGGAGGTGGTTGGTCCGATCGGGAAATCGAGGGAGAGAGGGTGGGGAGGGATCCCGAGGGGAACTGGCTGGCGGCGGCTCGATGGGACAAACTCCCTAGAAGTTAGGGTTTGGCTTGATTTAGACTAGGGAGTCTTTATATAAGGAAAGAGGGAGTCTAGGATAGGTTTGGACCCTCCGATCGTAATCTGGCGGTCCCGGATAAATAGGCTAGGGAGACCAAATAAGAAAACGGAGATGTTTTATGGATGTTAGGGGATGATCCGGACTTATCGGTAACGACAGACCGGTTCGTGTTCGGGACAACTTTCGGGCACGCACACGAGGGGGTCTGTGGTTGTGCAGAGAGGTTAGGTGGTTTGACAAGAGGGAATCGAAAAACACGGTTGGTCTCGGAACGGTCAACGAACGCAACGGAGATAAGCGAGGAGCGGCAACTACGAGCGGATGCAAGTTTTATAAAAACATGCGGATGCAATGTGGATGATGCGATGATGAATACAACAAATAAATAAATACACACAACAATAACGAAAAATATGGAAGCCGTCTGGAGCGTCGGTCTCGGGGCGTTACACTCTCCCCCTCTCTCCTGGTGGCGTTGGAGTGCCGCCGGGGCTAGGATCATGACGGCGAACTACATCAACAATCTTGCTACCGTTAACACCAACTCCTCCCCCTCTATTCAGCGGTGTAACACACCTTCTCCCTGATATAATCTCTACTTAAACATGGTGCTCAACTCCATATATTATTTCCCAATGATCTATGGTTATCCTATGATGTTTGAGTAGATCCGTTTTGTCCTATGGGTTAATCGTGATCTTGGTTGGTATAATTGTATATTTTATTTATGGTGCTATCCTACGGTGCCCTCCATCTTGCGCAAACGTGAGGGGCCCCTGATGTAGGGTGTTGCAATGCATTCATGATTCGCTTATGGTGGTTTGCGAGAGTGACAGAAGTTTAAACCCGAGTAGGTGGGTTGTTGCGTATGGGATAAAGAGGACTTGATACTTAATGCTATGGTTGGGTTTCACGACCTTAATGATCTCTAGTAGTTACGGATGCTTGCTAGAGTTCCAATCATAAGTGCATATGATCCAAGTAGAGAAGTATGTTAGCTCATGCCTCTCCCTCATATAAAATTGGAAGAATGATTACCGGTACTTGTTATCGATTACCTAGGGACAGATGACTTTCTTGTTGACAAAAGCTATCCACTTTTACTACCTTGCATTTTATTCTTAGTTTTATTCTCACAAAGTACTCCTAGTTTTATTCTTGCAAAATAGTTTCATATTTGTTCTAGGTAAAGCAAACGTCAAGTGTGCATAGAGTCGTATCAGTGGTCGATAGAACTTGAGGGAATATTTGTTCTGCCTTTAGCTCCTCATTGGGTTCGACACTCTTATTTATCGAAGAAGGCTACAAATGATCCCCTATACTTGTGGGTTATCAGTTTCTTGCAGTGGCTATGTCAAATGAACTCGGTGGCGCCGGATCGAAGATTTCGGTGGGGCCGAGTTTGACTTTGGATTTTGGACATATTTGGAAATGAGAAAGTGGTTGAGGGCTTTGGAATAATATCACTAAGCATTTTGAGCAAGTATATCATTAAGCAACACCTCATCCCCTTTTAATAGTACTAGTCAGCAACCCATGCCACTTCACGGGCTAGTTATTTTGTAAAACACATGAAAATAGAAGTATTGATAGCATTTATGGGATGTTAAATTTCTTACGGATTTGAAACAGATTTTTTTAGAAATCCACCTACGATATATTAGCATTGAAGACACAACATATAATATCTTCAAGGAAAATATAATTCAATTTGTCAAGAACACTATTACTGAGACAAATAGATTGGTTGCGTCCATGCTAGAATGTTCATAGTGGAGAACTTGACACAGAACCAATCCTAGTGAAAATAAGTTAAAAATTCCTTGACCAAGTTACATATACTTCAGTCAATGAACTATAAAAATAATGACTTCACAGGTGCACTAATTCACCAATTTAGACTCATTCTGCCCGTGAAACTGAAAACAAAATACTTATTTGCATCTATCCAACATACCATGAAGTTGGCAAATTGGCAAGTTTGTTGATAACATGAAGGTGGAGCACCCTGAACCTTAGTCGGCCATCTATGAATTTAGTGGAACACTCAAAAGTACAATAGATAACAAAGCAAAGCAAAAATTTGAAAACATTATATGACATGGTATTTAACATGCGCGCGCACACACACACAGAGATGTATATTATTATTTTTTGCTACATAAATGTGCATCAATACTGAAAATCTCAACAAAAATTCAGACTTGGACAGTCACAAAAAAGCACCTGCAATATTTTGATATAGCTATGCATATATGTCATCCTCCCTGTATAACAATATTAAGATCTCGGCCTGATAGCAGCCTTCGAGTTGCAGTTTTAAAATGGTATAAGAACCACAAAGGCAGTCAAGCTCTTCTAGCATGTACGTAGCTTACATCTTCAATTCCCAACATGCCTTTTCTTGCACAGAATGCAATATAATAAAAAATTATTAATTAGATGTGTTAAGGAAGATATTTCAAGTCATGGTATCTAGTCAAAGAGCTTCCAGATGGTATATATACACTACCAAATCTATATTTATTGTAGCATTTTGATGTGTTGAATAGGGGCATGACCACAGATAAATATCTAAAATTAAGTTAGTATATGTAGATATACATTCTTATGATGTTTTCTTACCCCTTTGGTTGGATATATGAGCATAGCTAGGTAGCAAGTGTCCAGGTACAGAAGTAATTAATTTTAGCTACAAAATATTGATGTGAAATACAATTCAGATGTTGTAGCATACACAACATGTGATTCACTTTAAATCAGTTCATGCCTTTAAACTGATCTTTGAGTCAAGCAATCAACAACATCAAGTATCATGGGGATAAAGAAAACATCCGATGGTTGTTGCCACTAATTTTAAGAAACTAGCACTCTAACAAACCGTTGGTACATAAAAATTGGTCACAGAGAGCAGCCTCGCCAAGTCGCCATGCACGTGAACAATGATTCCAGGTGCACTATTATCGTAGCACAAACTGGTTATGACCATCTAATTAAGTATGATTATGCATATCAGATGATTGCATACCTCAACATCTTTGCATAGAAATTCTGGTTTGTCTGGCTTATTGAACTAGACGTACAGAAGCAACCCATGTGGTGTGGCTGAACATCACCTCAGGTTGTGTCCATGGCCATGTCAATGGAGAATATTGGGCCGCCAGTGGTATTGGTGCCTACTGCCTGGAGCCTAAACGGCCGCCCGTCGGGCCTTTGGGACATGGATTAGTATAACTCATGATCTGACGAATCCGTTTTGCCCCTATCATCAATGGTATTGGCAATTTTGTACCTGTGCCCCCATCCTCAATATAATCTCTGTTGCTTCTACAATGGCGGCCGATGATGCTGATCACGGGGCATGATGTCATTGGAGAAAGAAGGAATAAGAGAGAGCTCGCATGGACAAATAATAAAAATATCTAGCATTGACACTTGGATGGCGATCCCTCATCATGATAAGTCATCTAGTGTTCTAGAACAGATCGAGGCGGCCAATGAGGCAATCAATAGACCTTGTGCTATTCTTCTTGGATAAATTCAACACGCACATGGGAGAGGGCAACGATATAGCAAGAAGAAATCAGAGGAAGATCCCAGAGGCGTCATTTGCCCTTGATCGAACTCGCCGCCGCCAGTTTGCTAGGGATCGTTGGAACGGAGGATAGGAGCGAGGCGAGCTATGCGTGAGGAATAATAGAGTAGGGCTCGTAGACTACTTTTTTTCTCTTTTAGGGTGCAGAGTCCTTTATTTTTGCAGGGTCCATTCTTGATTTTAATCATACCGCTCAAAACAATTATTGTACAATCGTGAGCGGCCCGAGGGAGGAGACCAGGTTGAGGGCCGACGGGTTTGTTTTTTGAGAGATTTTTTGTATAGTTTTTTAGAGATTGGTAGATAGATTCTTTTATTGAACGTGGTTTTTTTTTTGAGGGAATTGAACATGGGATAGATTATCAAGACTCTTCGAGGCACTTTATCCAATGGTAGTAGATTTATAATTTCCAGATCTAATGTACTATTATTATGTTTTCCTTGAATTAACATGGAGGCTTGATTAGTGCTTCCAATTAGTAAATATAAGTTTGGCTTTCCTATGGAATCAATGTGATCTTGGATCACTAAAATATAAATGAAGAGTCTTGAGCTTTTGCCAATATGTGTCCTTAGCATTTTGAGGGGTCCACATCTCTAGTCCATGCCATGCCATTCATTGAACTTTTTGAAATATTAGACCTGAATGGATATTAGTTCAATGAGCTATATGTTGTTATGAATTACCAAAACCACCCGGGGATTAGTTGCACTTTCAATCTCCCTCTTTTTGGTAATTGATGACAACATATAGATCAAAGCTTCGACAATTGATAATATGAATGAAATACATCGTCGATTTGAGAAGTATGTGATAAGCAAGAGCTCCCCCTAAATTTTGTGCACTATTTAATATTTGTGTTTGAACACAAACGCATAATCGATTAGGATCATGGGTCACTCTTCCATGTCACATACATCTTAGTGGAGCGCTCAAAATCATAAGAATTGAATAACATGCATTCATCACCAAGGATACAAGTGATTGATCATAAGCAAACATTCATGGAGATAATCATGCAAGCACACATTAAGCATAATATGATCAAACACATGATCAAAGTATCTCACGAGCATAACTCAAATTGTAGCATAGGAAGACAACCAAAATAACCAAAGTAGCGAGATTAGCAAGGAAAATAGAACCAACAAAAGCAATAGGCACTCTCTCTCTCTGCCTATGATCTATACACTTTCCACCCCTTTGGCAACAAGATACCAAAAAGTCATATAGTGTTATACGACACTCTAAGCATGATCTCCGGGAGCTCCAGGAGGGGTATTCTGGCTTGTTGCTCTGGTGTGCGTAGATGGCGTGGAGAGGAGTCCATTAACAAATGGCTCTGAGGAAGTCTGTGGAGCTGGAGGAGTTGACACTGGAGGGACAACTGTGGTAGTGGCTGCAGGTGCTGAAATCGTAGTCCTAGAGTCTCTCGTAACTGGCACAACTGATGATCTGTGTGCCCTTGGCACTCTCTGGAATGTGTCTGTTGTGGGTCTATCATCACGATCCTCAGCATCATCCTTGAGCTTCTCCACAATTGTCCGAATCTCAGTGGCCTTCACATCTAGGTCATGAAACTTTGTCTCAATAATCCTCTCAAGACTTTCCTGATTTTGAGACAAGGTGGCCAAGCTCTTCTCAATTCTCATGGTAGCGTCAAGAAGATAGCTGAGTTGATCTTGCTTGGTCTTGAGATTCACAACTGAAGCATCTACACTTGCTGCCTTTTCTGCTTTTGCAGCCTTAGCTCTCTCTATCTTCTCCTCAGCATCTGCACAAGTAGGATGTGAAGCATCCATGACAACCCTGATTAATGTATGAATGTGTGGGGCATATCCACAAGACCTCTTCAGGTCGGCTGTTGTCCTCTTAACTATCTCTACAATCAAGCTCATGAACTTGAATTTTCTAAGGTACATCAAACAAATGAAGCAGGTTGATGGAGTGACCACGTAACATCCTATGATCTCTTGACTTGGGAAATAGAGTTGCCTCAAGATAGTGTTCATGGTGGTCAAACCAGCAAGCAAATAGTAAATAGAACCAAACTTGTGTGTCTCCAAAGCTGCATCAGGTATTTGCTTGTACATATTAGCCATGGAGTTTTGATCCTTCCTAGGCTTGTTGTACACATCAAGATCGTCTTCAGCTTCTTCGGGAGCATTGATAAGCCTGGTCCACTTAGAGATTGTTGACTGATATCCGGTGCCTTCTGTCATCCACACTATCTTATCATCAGGGTAGAAGTGGGCAGTGGAGTAGAATTGCATAATCATTTCATCGTTACACTTTGTCAACTCTTGACCAAAAAACTTGTCAACACCATTCATCCTGAAACTTTCATGCACATGGGGAAAGTAATCTTCATTGTCATCGATGTACTTCCAATAAACCCATTTCATATCACAAACTATGGGCTTCTTGTCTAACAATACAGTCTCATAGAAGTCCTGCTGCTCTCTGGTATGAAAATGATAGTCCACGGCAGTCCTTCTCCTTGTAGCATAGGGATCTATCTTCCTCCATTGTCTCAGACCAGCATCCTTCCTCAACTTCATGTTTTCTGCCACATGATGATCATCATTATGGTCTAGGATCTTGGGCTTGAGTTTCCTGAGCACTAGTGGCTCTTCATCTTCCTGAACTTTAGGCACTGGGGCCTTGTTCTTTTCAGCAGCTAATATATTCCTTGTTGATCTCTTTGGAGCTATTGACTTGGGTGCTTTAGCGGGATTTGAGGGCTTGGGGGCAGACTTGGGCTTTGAAGGTGCAACCCTAGTCCTAATGGCATCCCCCATCAGCTTCTGTGTCTTGGCAGGAGGTGCAACAGTTCATCACAAGAGTGTCTTTCAAATTCTGCCATTGGGTCAACTAGTTTCCACCATCTCCCACTTTTCCTCTCTTTCTTCTCTTTTCCAGCACCACTTGCTGGTTGTGCTTGCTCTTGAGCAACAGTAGATTTCCTAGCTTTAGACATAGGAGCTCTCTTAGCTGGAGCTTTCTTCTACAGTCCTGGCTTGGTAGCACCACCAGCAGCATACTCTTTCTTGAGCACTTTATTCTTGGAGGTCACTTCCTCCTCAATCACAAAATCTCAATCTTCACTTTCAAAAGTTCTTTTCTTCCTTTGCCTAGTAGCTGCCTTAGGCAAGTTGCTGGGAGTGCTTCTGCTCCCCTCATCATAGCTTGTCGGGGACATACCCCGCGGTATGACCCAGCCGGAGTCGTAACCCGACCAGGACTTGGTAAACCGGCAGATGTTAAACTGACAGAGTTAAGACAGATGGCTAAGACAGACGGTAAACCGGCGATTGTTAAACCGGCAGAGTTAAGACAGATGGTAGCACCGGCAGGTGTTAAGTCAATCATAACTCGGCAGACATTGTTAAACCGGTAGACAATGTTAAACTGGCAGACAATGTTAAATCGGCAGACCAATGTTAAACCGGCAGACCAATGTTAAACCGGCGGACGTTAAGAAGCCCAAGAAGGGAAGTCAAAACAGTTTAAGTCTTAGTACGAGATGGACTCTACATGTAACCCGCCCCTTCAACTTATATAAGGAGGGGCAGGGCTCCCCAAAGGGGGACAAGCAAGAAACAATCTCTAGGGCTAGACACAACTAGAGGAGAGCCGGTTTACGGCGACTCCCTCGTGATGATAATGAGATCTAGCCTCAAATAGCATGTAGGGTTGTTACCAGATGATGTTTCCCGGGGCCCGAAGCTATCTAAACCCTTGTCTTGTGTTGCGTCTCTCGATTCCGCTCAACCCCTCTCAAGCTACCACATAGATGCATTGGCCTCGCGACTAAGTCCTCACACTAAGGACATCTGACGTGTTAATTCCACGACAGTTGACGCCCACCGTGGGACCCGCGCACGGTGGTGTTAAGTTCTTGGAGGGATCTTTTCCAGGGTTCAAGAAGATCGTAATTGGTCTGATGGCAAAGAACAGACGCTGAAGAATTCACATCAACTATGAGTTTCATCAGTCAAAGATTGAAGAAAGTTTCCGCAGCAGAATATACAAGATTGAGATCGAGAAAGATTTAGGGTTGCATCTATGCATCACCACGTCCTACAATCGGTCGAAAGCTGGCAGGAGATGTTTTTGGTTACGCGTCGTCCACACCGTCGATCCGCTGAGATCGGCAAGGGATCAGTTTTGCCAAGATAAACCGCCACTTTATGGTAATCTGCAAGTCGCCGTGGCTACTTGAAATACAAACCGAATTCAAGTTGGCTGGAGACAGCAATCACGTGTCACGCACGACGGCGGTTTACGGCTACGCGAGACCTCCCAAATCGATCAACCTAGCAAACGTGTATAATGAATCAAGTATCCTTAGTGCTGATCGGGGTCACACATGTATAAGTTAAATATCCATAGCGCCTCATGGATGCCAACTCACGTGGAGATCCCATGTGCAACCGCAGTACTTGCATGGATTCCAGGAAGAGATTTATAAAAAAAGGAGAAGGAGAAGCCATCCGAAAAGTCTCCATCGATAGGTTGGGCAGACTAAGACCAATTGGATTCAGACTACAGGAAAAAAAACTGGCCTTCCATCTAGGGCTAGCCGCCGCGCTCTGGACCGGCCACGACCCGGATCTCGCTATCGTTGTAGCCGTTGTTTTCTGCCTCAATGTGCCTTTTTTGCCTCAGATTCGCCCAACTGTCCGCACTTCGGCCCGGATTACAAGCTCGTCCGCCCCTGCAGCTGGATTCAACTGCAACCGTCGAGTTGCCGGCCAGAAACACACCTCCGCGGCTAACTCGCCGGGGGACGGTTTGTGCCCACTGCGCCCCGTGCTCCTCACTCCTCCGCGGCCAAGCTCACCCTGCCGTGGTCAAACCGCCGACGCCCATCCACCTCGGCCCAGCCACCTGCTGGCCTTGCCACACCCGCGGCCAATTCGCCACTCATCAGATGTCAGAGCCGCTGTGCAGGTTCGCCCTGCCCCTCCTTCTCGCGGACAATTCTAAACCAGTTGCGCCTCCATCTTATCGCACGAGTTTGCGGCGCGCCAAACCGCCATGCACGATTCTGAATCGTCGCGCCCCCAATTCACCGTCAATATGGTGCACAGTAAGAGGAATTCAAACTGAAGAGAATCAGTAAGATGGTACACCCGGACGATGATCCTTCTTCAGAGGATAAACAGACGCTAGCGACGAGGGATTCTAATAGCCGTCTGAAATTAGAGAGGAGGGAAGACAATGTTGAGTCCGATTCAACTCATTCGTATGGAGTGTGAGCCAATTCAACCCATACTTATGAGAATCAAGCCAATCAATTTATGAAGATAAGGTAATCCACACTGCCGTGGGTACGGCCGCGTACTGCATCACTGCATCCAGCACCGCCAGCCACGACCTCTGCTCCTGTCGTCTGCTATGGTACATCCGCTGCCATAGTTAAAGTCGCTCACCAATATGCAAGGGTGCGGGGACGGGCGATAAGCCGGCACACATGGACAACATCAGCTGATATCAGTGGTGAACCGGCGCGCGGGGAGCAGCAGTATCGAGACCCCCAGCAAGGAGAGGCGCCGACGGTCCGTGACTGGTTTGGCTCCGCTACTGACTCCGACTTGTCAGCCGTCAATGAGTTTCCAATAAATCGCTCCCATCGGATGTTGTCGACCCGTTGCCTTGGCCTTGACTTCGCCTTGCCGGAGGTGATCTTTAGCCGCGGCCTCGTTGAGCCACCGGCGCCCCTCTATTTTCGCCACTACCTCGCTTCCGGAGTGAGCCGTTTCCACAGCCACCTCAAGTCGCTTCCATGATGACCCGTCGTGGCATATTGAGCCGCCACAACCGCGCCCTACCGCCGGGTCACCACGCCTGTTCCTGCCGTCTGGCCGCTTCCTGAGTAGCTGATGTACTGCTTCCGGAGCCACCGATGCGCCAAGTCACCTCCACCAAGAGTTGTTCCGGCCAGATCAAAGTTGGGTGCTTGAAGCCGCTGGCAGAGTTGCCGTACTTGTGCGTTGCCGGGCCTAACATCGTACGCCGCTCCGCTGGGTTCCAGAACTGTTGGCTGAGTCGCCGTACTCGTGAACCGCCAGTTTTTGACCCGCCAAGCCCCGGATTGTTGTCTCTGCAACTGACTTCGAGCGCCATGTCCGTAGAGGCCGGGTTATCAATGGGGCGATTCTTATGTGACGAGTCAACGCCAGGCCACGCCTGGTCTTGCTCCAAACCGCCCAACACCGTGAACCGCCAAATTGTTATGACTGCGACTCTGCCTCCGCCGGTGAACCGGCCTCCCACTTCAACCCACTGCGCCGGCCGGCCTTGAGCCGCTTGCCACGCCGCCCTGTTAACCCGCCATGGGGTGCCTTTGCTTCACCGTTTCTACCGCGAGCGGACCCAGCCCCGCTCGCCTGATGAACCGCCACGCTATGAGTTGCTGTACAACCTCGTCAAGCCGGCCGCGCCTGAGCTGCTGTCTTCGGGTCGTGGCTCGCTCGAGTCTTGTTCCGCCGGAGTCCCATTGACCTGCCTAGAGAGACATCGACCTACAGCCGCACCTGAGCCGCCCGATGGCCTCTTGCGCCTGCCTCTGTTGACCCGCTGGGCCGACGCGCCCCTGCTGGGTAGCCTTGTCTTACCAAGTGCTAAAAAAAAGAAGAGAGAGACAGAGGGTCACGTGGATGTTATATTACATCACATCAGCGGAATTCAACGTTCATATACTATTCAGTATTATATGGCACCAACATCTGCGTTCATCGGACAAAAAAGCCAGGTGATATCCATCTAAGTATATTTTTGGCACATATAGTTTTTGTCAAAAAGCAATTACTTTGGTCTGTCATATATTTTGTGCAGGACCATGATTAATTATAAGGGTGGTGCCATGGTGTGCTTATGGAGAATGCATTAGCATCGTCATACACTGGCGTCCGCGCTTACTTTCTATTGATTGGGTATGCACAAGCTGTCACCCGTGCAGCTCGATCTACATCGACTCGCCGGAACTATGTCCACGATTGACTCGCCTGTCCCCGTGTGCTATTTATTGAGTATGAGCAAGTTACTGCTTGGGTAGCCCAGTTTTTTTTCTTCCAATACCTTGGAGGCAAATTATCATTCAGCCGCCGTCTGCACTGGATGGATCAATGGACATACGCACAAATCACTGCCACTACAGTTTGGTCCACTTCAAACAGCCAGTTGGAAGGAACCATTGGCCGAGTTGCTGACAAGGCTCATACGGGATCATTTATAACCCGCCGCAGTCACCTCAACCTTCTGTGGATTTACATCGTGTTATCAAACACTAATGATTTACATCTTCTGCTATGGTTAAATATGGAGAATCTCAAGACAACTACTTGAGTCATCTTAAGACTCGGGGGCTATGATGATATGATTCAGCAAGTCTTGCCAGTTTAAGCAAATTCAAGTGCCACAAGACTTTGAAGAAAAAGATAACCCGGTCCCGGATGCTACTGTTATATTGATGAAAATTTAAAGGCCGTCAGAGAATTTCCGGCTCAAAAAGTATATGACAAAATTCCGGCTCAATGAAGAAGTTCCGGGTCATCAGAAAGGATTCCGGTTCAAAATCTGGTTCAAGACACATCTCTCTCTCATAAAGCGTTCAAGCTCTCCAAATATCTGGTTCAAAACCCGGTTCAAGGGGACATCTATCTCCCACAAATCTCTGAAGTTGTCAATATCCGGTTTAAAATCCCGGTTCAAGAAGAATTTATCTCTTGCAAAAAGCTAAAGGTTGCCGAAGAGGACCTGTTGCCATGATGCATGGTTCAAAAATGGGAATCCCACCTTATTGGCTTATCATATTGTTGGTTACATGGGGGCTTCAGCTGACAAAGCGGAGTTCTGTCCATTAATCTGGCTATCACGCCACAACAAAGCTTGGGAGCTTCACACCCAAGGGGCCAAAGAGAGTCTTGTAGCTACGCATAGCTCAAACATAGGGACCCAATGAGCACAGCTCACAAAGTTACTTGGGGGATCTTTGTGTAAAGTAACAAAGAGTTTGAAAGGACCCTTGTAAGTGGGTATCGACCCACGGCTTGGAAGCCTGGTGTATTCACCTAAAACCCTGGGTTAACCTGCCTTCATCAAGTAAGCCACTCCTATCCAGGTAATCCTCGCACGACCCACCGAACGTTTGACAAGTCAATCTTATACAGACCCTAAACTTGTCAAAGTTAAAACGACGATTGGTTAGTTGGAGGCCCATCTTAAAAGGCTTTGCAAAATGGTTTAACTCAGCGGCCTGACAGCCCATGAAAAGCCTCGAATTTGGGCCTGGCAGCCCTTGAAAAGCCTCGACTACATGGTTTTATTTGCCTTTGTCAAGATTTTTCTCCTTTGATAAATTTTATGTTGAATCGGTGTCTATTGACCCGGTATGGCTTTTCAATCATCAAATTAATCTGGTGTTTATTGACCCGGCCTGGCTTTGGACTATAAGTCGCCAGTATATATTTGGATTGCGCCATTGGAATCATGCATTTATAAATCATTGGGTATATTATTCAAATAGCCAACATGGCTGGATTTTATTATGGTTATTAATAACCAGTATTATGATCAAGGTTTTCAAAGTCGCTTTAGCGCAATGGCTATCATATTATCAATGGATATGATTTATTCTACAATTCAAGGAATAGTCCCGAGTCGCTGCAGGCTTACAACCCGGCACTTGGGGGCTACACTATTCAAATTGAGATTACATCACATATGCAAGTCTCAAGTCGCTGCAAGCATGCACCATGACACTTGGGGGCTAATGCAAAGTCATTTTTTGCTCATCTTATTGAAGACCCAACTCATCACATTATAATGAGCCGGCCCTTGGGGGCTACCAATTGCTCTTGTCAACAATTCAAGGTTCAGAGCTTTTTATCCATTATATTGAAGGGTCCACTGCTCAGTAGGTAAAGCATAAGGCTCTTAACCTTGTGGACGTGGATTCAAGCCCCATGATGGGGATTACATCATATGATGTTATTTTCATTGAAATATATATCAAGTCCCAGCTCAATATTATCTGTCTTAAGCTGTTGCTGTTCAAAGTTTACAAGATTATATTTACAAAGTCCCTGCTCATTATTGCATAATGACCCGGCCCTTGGGGGCTACACTGGTTGAAGTTTTTATGAGCATCAGGCAATTACAAGTCCCAGGTTGCTGCAAGCATGACAACCCGGCACTTGGGGGCTACATATGTGGAATACTCAATACTGACTAGTAATTGAGATGAACAACCTGGTTTTCTTCAAGATTGTGATATTTATATTGAAGCAAGTCTTAAGCTGTTGATATGCTACCTTCTTAAGACTTGGGGGCTACAAGTGATAGGCATATAAGAGGTATATTTTCAAGCTGGATGTTAACTACAAGTATGACCCGATGCAATCAATATTCATAAACCGGTGATCTTGGCAATGATGAACCGGCAAGTTCTACGTCCTTAAACCGGCTGAAGATCAGATGAGTATTTCAAGGACCAATATTGTTTTTAAGCATTGGGAGCTGAATCAAAGGAGTTATACTTCACAATATATTTTCTATGAGAAACCAATGTCAGCAAGTTGATTATGAAGTTGGCCTGTTAAACTGGATTTTCTAGAAGAAGGAAGTGACAAGGACTTAAGGATGATCAGGATCAGTTTAACATGGATAAATCCAAATTAAACTGGGGGTTAATGTCGGGGACATACCCCACGGTTATGACCCAGCCGGAGTCATAACCCGGCCGGGACTTGGTAAACCGGCGGATGTTAAACCGGCAGAGTTAAGACAGATGGCTAAGACAGACGGTAAACCGGCGAGTGTTAAACCGGCAGAGTTAAGACAGATGGTAGCACCGACAGGTGTTAAGTCAATCATAACCCGGTAGACGTTGTTAAACCGGCAGACAATGTTAAACCGACAGACAACGTTAAACCGGCAGACCAATGTTAAACCGGCAGACCAATGTTAAACCGGCGGACGTTAAGAATCCCAAGAAGGGAAGTCAAAACAATTTAAGTCTTAGTCCGAGATGGACTTTACATGTAACCCGCCCCTTCAACTTATATAAGGAGGGGCAGGGCTCCCCAAAGGGGGACAAGCAAGAAACAATCTCTAGGGCTAGACACAACTAGAGGAGAGCCGGTTTACGACGACTCCCTCGTGATGATAATGAGATCTAGCCTCAAACAGCATGTAGGGTTGTTACCGGATGATGTTTCCCGGGGCCCAAAGTTGTCTAAACCCTTGTCTTGTGTTGCGTCTCTCGATTCCGCTCAACCCCTCTCAAGCTACCACATAGATGCGTTGGCCTCGCGACTAAGTCCTCACACTAAGGACATCTGACGTGATAATTCCACGACATAGCTACTATTGGGACTAGTGCCCTCACTGAGATTGAGCTGCTCATTAGACTTGTTCCGACTATCGCCGGCTTCTGGCATAGCTGCAACTAACCCTGTGAGTAGTTGGGTGGGGATAGAGTAGATGATCATCACAAAGTACAGCTTGTTTTTTGCAAAAATTGAGACAAAAACTTAACTTTAGTTTTCTGCAAAAAGCATTTTGGAGCTACCGATTTGACAAACTCGGTGACACCAAAGCACTCACAGAGTCTAAACAAGCAGTTTCGGTTAGACCGATATGCAGTTCAGTGACTCCGGGATGCTAGGGTTTCACAGAGAAAGTGATTTCGGTCTCACCGATTAGTACACTTCAGTCAGACTGAGTTGTACTTAGTGCAATGGCCAGGGCCAATCGATGTGACCGTAATCCTCAGATCGGTCGGTCCGAGATCGGTTCGGCGGAAACCTAACCCTAAATTTTTGCATCAAATCTATTTTAAGGAATTTATTTGCTGGATAGATTGATCTCATACGTGGGAAGAACAAAAGCATTATACTTTGTGCAAGAATCGGAGTAATGGATAGCACAAAGGGTCGAATCCATACCCTAACTCGGTGATGGATTGCTACGGCGGCAACGACGGTGAAGAAACTCGTTGACGGCGGCGGAGATCAGCGGCGGCGTGTCACTGGCGAAGACGGGGATGATTCGGAGACCAAGGGGCGGTAGTGCTGGGGCACGAGCTCATGCGGTTTGAAGTAAATTTCGACCATACGAGCACGCGAGATACAAATACCCACACGCTGTCGATGGCGTCGAGTGGAATGTCTCGGTGGCACCGAGATGCAAAACTGCTAGCAGTTGCTGCAACTCGGTGAGTTAGAATCGTTCTAATCGGTGGCGTCGAGATGAAAACCTAGTCAACTTACTGATTTTGGTGAGACCCGATACGTCTCCGTCGTATCTATAATTTTTGATTGTTCCATGCCAATATTATTCAACTTTCGTATACTTTTGGCAACTTTTTATCCTATTTTTGGGACTAACATATTGATCCAGTGCCCAGTGCCAGTTCCTATCTGTTGCATGTTTTATGTTTCGAAGAAACCCCATATTAAACAGAGTCCAAACGGGATAAAAATGGACGGAGAATTATTTTGGAATATTTGTGATTTTTGGGAAGTAAAATCAACGCGAGACGGTGCCCGAGGTGGCCACGAGATAGGGGCCCACACCCACTCTAGGTGGGCGTGCCCCCACCCTCCTGGGCCCCTCGTAAGGCAGTTGATGCCCTTCTTTGGCCGCAAGAAAGCTAATTTTTGGAAAAAGATCTAGGCAAAGGTTTCAGTCCAATCGGAGTTACGGATCTCTGGATATAAAAGAAACGGTGCCAGGGCAAAATCCCAGAACGTAGAAACAGAGAGATAGATCCAATCTCGGAGGGGCTCTCGCCCCTCCCACGCCATGGGAGCCAAGGACCAGAGGGGAAAGCCTTCTCCCATCTAGGGAGAAGGTCAATGAAGAAGAAGAAGAAGAAGAAGGGGGGCTCTCTCCCCCTTGCTTCCGGTGGCGCCGGAGCGCTGCCCGGGGCCATCATCATCACCGCGATCTACAGCAACACCTCCATCATCTTCACCAACATCTCCATCACCTTCCCCCATCTATATTCAGCGGTCCACTCTCCCGCAACCCGCTGTACCCTCTACTTGAACATGGTGCTTTATGCTTCATATTATTATCCAATGATGTGTTGCCATCCTATGATGTCTGAGTAGATTTTTGTTGTCCTATCGGTGATTAATGAATTACTATGATTGGTTTGAGTTGCATGTTTTATTATTGGTGCTGTCCTATGGTGCCCTCCGTGTCGCGCAAGCGTAGGGATCCCCGCTGTAGGGTTTGCAATATGTTCATGATTTGCTTATTGTGGGTGGCGTGAGTGACAGAAGCACAGACCCGAGTAAGTAGGTTGTTTGCGTATGGGATAAAGGGGACTTGATACTTTAATGCTATGGTTGGGTTTTACCTTAATGATCTTTAGTAGTTGCGGATGCTTGCTAGAGTTCCAATCATAAGTGCATATGATCCAAGAAGTGAAAGTATGTTAGCTTATGCCTCTCCCTCAAATAGAATTGCATTAGTGATTACCGGTCTAGTAAAGTAGTCAATTTCTTAGGGACAATTCCACAACTCCTACCACCACTTTTCCACACTCTCTATATTTACTTTATTGTTTCTTTATCTAAAAAACCCCTAGTTTATATTTACGTGTTCTTTATTATCTTGCAAACCTATCCAACAACACCTACAAAGTACTTCTAGTTTCATACTTGTTCTAGGTAAAGCGACCACTAAGCGTGCTGTAGAGTCGTATCAGTGGCAGATAGGACTTGAGAGAATATTTGTTCTACCTTTAGCTCCTCGTTGGGTTCGACACTCTTACTTATCGAAAGAGGCTACAATTATCCCCTACACTTGTGGGTTCTCAAGACCTTTTTCTGGTGTCGTTGCCGGGGAGTCATAGCGTGGGGTGAATATTCTCGTGTGTGCTTGTTTGCTTTATGACTAAGTACTTTTTATTTGTTGTTCTTAGTTGTTCTCTATCTTTAGCTATGTATATGGAACACAAAAAAACCAAAAAAAATTAGGTGTACTTGCTACTCATGTAGATGGGGAACCTCCTAAAACCCTCGATGCTCGTTATGTGACAGAAATTATGTACTACTTTGATAATCCTAAGAAAACCCCATTCAATTATGTTATGGGAGACATGTTGGATCAACGTGAATACTTTAGGGATTATCGCTTGACACAAAAAGGGAAACTATTATGGGATCAAATTCATACGTTACGTTGGTATGCTCGTCAACTATGCTTGATACATGATTATACTTGTTGCTCTAGGATGAAGGCTCCACACCTTCCCTTTTCATGCAAATTCAATGATAATAAAACCTTAGCTTCTTATGCTAATGGTGTATATGATTACTATGATGTGGAACAAATAGAAGAATTTGTTCCTTTTATGGGTGCTTATGAGATTGAATCTATGTTTGAAGAGTTTGATGATTTTGATGATTCAGTTTATAGACCTGAAAATTTTGCTATACTTAGATATTGCTATAAAAATTATGAATACAATTCCAATATTGATGCATTTATTGAGAAAGTCTCCACTGTCCAAGAAGAGACTAATATTTTGCAGGAAGCTATGGAAGAAGAAATTGATGAAACTGTGAGCTCATTGGATGAAAAAGATGACGAGGAGAGCGAAGAACAAAAGGAGGAAGAGCGGATTAGCTACCCGTGCCCACCTTCTAATGAGAGTAACTCTTCAACTCATACATTGTTTAATTCCCCTTCGTGCTTACCGAAGGATGATTGCTATGATGATTTTTTTGACCTAGATTGCTATGATGATTTCTATGATGATTGTTATGATCCTGTTGATTCTATTGAAATATCCCTTTTTGATGATGCTTGCTATGCTTGTGGCCAAGATGCCAATATGAATGATGCTTATGGAGATGAACTTGCTATAGTTCCTTATGTTAAACATGAAATTGTTGCTATTGCACCCACGCATGATAGTCCTATTATCTTTGTGAATTCTCCAAACTACACTATATCGGAGAAGTTTGTGCTTATTAAGGATTATATTGATGGGTTGCCTTTTACCATTGCACATGATGATTTTGATAGATATAATATGCATGTGCTTGCTTCTCCTACTTGCAATTATTATGAGAAAGGAACTATATCTCAACCTCTCTATGTTTCCAATATGATGAAATTGCAAGAAACTGCTTATACTATGCATTGGCCTTTACTATGTGTGCATGAATTGTTCTTTTATGACATGTGGATGCATAGGAAGAGAGTTAGACTTCGTCATTACATGATATATATTACTTTGTGTTCACTACGAAATTACAAATCATTGTTAATTAAAATTGGTTTTGATATACCTTGGGATCCGGGTGGATCCATTACTTGAGCACTATATGCCTAGCTTAATGGCTTTAAAGAAAGCGCTGCCAGCGAGACAACCCAGAAGTTTAGAGAATCATTTACTTCTGTTGAGTGCTTTTATATAGTTTTAAAAACAAAAAAATAAAGAGGGTAACCCAAAACTTTTTTAAAAAAGGAAAGCGAAAATGAGAAAGACAAGCATTGTTGAAGTGGGAGCTAGCCTTGAACTTTGTTCATGCTCACGGAAACTTTATGAATCTTGATTAAAGAAAATTCTCATAAAAAATAATTACCCCCTTGTACAATTCGATTGTATTATAAAAATAATGTGCCAAGGTTTGCCTTTAGGATGTTTACAATGCTTGTTGGTTTGTACGGTGCAGGACAGAAACTTTGGCTGTAGTGCGAGATTTTACATTTTTTGCTGGGACGTCAAATTGTTCTGATTCCTTTTGAAATTTCTTGATGTAAAATTTTTTTATTTGTCCTAATTTTGGTAGAATTTTTGGGGTACCAGAAGTATGGTGAATGTTCAGATTGCTACAGACTGTTCTGTTTTTGACAGATTCTGTTTTTGATGCATAGTTTACTTGTTTTGATGAAACTATCAATTTATATCAGTGGATGAAGCCATGGAAAAGTTATGTTACAGTAGACACAATGCAAAAACAAAATATGAGTTGGTTTGCTACAGTACTTAGAGTAGTGATTTGCCTTATTATACTAACGGATCTTACCGAGTTTCCTGTTGAAGTTTTGTGTGGATGAAGTGTTTGATCGAGGAGGTGTCGATATGAGGAAAAGGAAGAGAGGCAAGAGATCAAGCTTGGGTATGCCCAAGGCACCCCAAGTAAATATTCAAGGAGAATCAAGCGTCTAAGCTTGGGGATGCCCAGGAAGGCATCCCCTCTTTCTTCAACAAGTATCGGTATGTTTTTGTATTCGTTTCGTTCATGCGATATATGCAAGTCTTGGAGCATCTTTTGCATTTAGTTTTCACTTTTCTTATATGTACCATGCTTGTATGAGATAGTCCTTGGTTTATTTGTAGAATTCTCATTGCACCTCACTTAAATCTTTTGAGTATGGCTTTATAGAATGCTTCATGTGCTTCGCTTATATCATCGAAGTCTGGATTGCCTGTTTCTCTTCACATAGAAAACCTCCATTTGTAGAATGCTCTTTTGCTTCACTTATATTTGTTAGAGCATGGGCATATCTTTTGTAGAAAGAATTAAACTCTCTTACTTCACTTATATCTATTTAGAGAGATGACAGGAATTGGTCATTCACATGGTTAGTCATAAAATCCTACATGCATGTATGGTAACCACTGTGTGACAAATTTGAAGCATGGGGTGTTTCTTTGATTGTCTTCCTTATGAGTGGCGGCCGGGGACGAGCGATGGTATTTTCCTACCAATCTATCCCCCTAGGGGCATGCATAGTAGTACTTTGCTTCGAGGGCTAATAAACTTTTGCAATAAGTATGTGAGTTCTTTATGACTAATGTGAGTCCATGGATTATACGCACTTTTACCTTTCCATCATTGCTAGCCTCTTTGGTACCGCGCATTGCCATTTCTCACCTTGAGAGTTGGTGCAAACTTCGCCGGTGCATCCAAACCCCGTGATATGATATGCTCTATCACACATAAGCCTCCTTATATCCTCCTCAAAACAGCCATCATACCTACCTATCATGGCATTTCCATAGCCATCCCGAGATATATTGCCATGCAACTTCCATCATCATCATATACATGACTTGAGCATTCATTGTCATATTGCCTTGCATGATCGTAAGATAGCTAGCATGATGTTTTCATGGCTTGTCCCTTTTTTGATGTCATTGCTACGCTAGATCATTGCACATCCCGGTACACCGCCAGAGGCATTCATATAGAGTCATATCTTTGTTCTAGTATCGAGTTGTAATATTGAGTTGTAAGTAAATAAAGTGTGATGGTCATAATTATAGAGCATTGCCCCATAAAAAATAAAAAAAGAAAAAAAGAAAAAAAAGGAGAGGCCAAAGAAGCCTAAATAAAAAAGGGGGCCAAAGAAGCCCACCCAAAAAAAAGAAAAAAAGAAAAAAAAAGAAAAAAGAAAAGGGGCAATGTTACTATCCTTTTACCACACTTGTGCTTCAGAGTAGCACCATGTTCTTCATGTAGAGAGTCTCCTATATTGTCACTTTCATATACTAGTGGGAATTTTTCATTATAGAACTTGGCTTGTATATTCCAACGATGGGCTTCCTCAAATGCCCTAGGTCTTCATGAGCAAGCAAGTTGGATGCACACCCACTTAGTTTCTTTTGTTGAGCTTTCATACACTTATAGCTCTTAGTGCATCCGTTGCATGGCAATCCCTACTCCTCGCATTGACATCAATTGATGGGCATCTCCATAGCCCGTTGATTAGCCGCGTCAATGTGAGACTTTCTCCCTTTTTGTCTTCTCCATATAAACCTCCACCATCATATTCTATTCCACCTATAGTGCTATATCCATGGCTTGCGCTCATGTATTGCGTGAGGGTTGAAAAAGCTGAAGCGCGTTAAAAAGTATGAACCAATTGCTCGGCTTGTCATCGGGGTTGTGCATGATGGGAGCATTTTGTGTGACGAAAATGAAGCATGGACAAACTATATGATTCTGTAGGGATAAGCTTGCTTTGGCCTTGTTGTTTTGAAAAGACATGATTGCTTTATTAGTATGCTCGATGTATTATTGTTTTTATGCCAAACGATAGACTATTGCTTTGAATCACTCGTGTCTTAATATTCATGCCATGATTAGATATATGATCAAGATTATGCTAGGTAGCATTCCACATAAAAAATTATCTTTTTCATCATTTACCTACTCGAGGACGAGCAGGAATCAAGCTTGGGGATGCTGATACATCTCCATCGTATCTATAATTTTTGATTGTTCCATGCCAATATTATTCAACTTTCATATACTTTTGGCAACTTTTTATACTATTTTTGGGACTAACGTATTGATCCAGTGCCCAGTGCCAGTTCCTGTCTGTTGCATGTTTTATGTTTCGCAGAAACCCCATATCAAACGGAGTCCAAACGGGATAAAAACGGACGGAGAATTATTTTGGAATATTTGTGATTTTTGGGAAGTAAAATCAACGCGAGACGGTGCCCGAGGTGGCCACGAGATAGGGGCCCACACCCACTCCAGGTGGGCGCGCCCCCACCCTCTTGGGGCCCTCGTAAGGCGGTTGATGCCCTTCTTTGGCCGCAAGAAAGCTAATTTTTGGAAAATGATCTGGGCGAAGGTTTCAATCCATTTGGAGTTACGGATCTCCGGATATAAAAGAAACGATGCTAGGGCAGAATCCCAGAACACAGAAATAGAGAGAGACAAAGAGATAGATCCAATCTCGGAGGGGCTCTCGCCCCTCCCACACCATGGGAGCCAAGGACCAGAGGGGAAACCCTTCTCCCATCTAGGGAGAAGGTCAAGGAAGAAGAAGAAGAAGGGGGGATCTCTCCCCCTTGCTTCCGGTGGCGCCGGAGCACTGCCGGGGCCCATCATCATCACCACGATCTACACCAACACCTCCATCATATTCACCAACATCTCCATCACCTTCCCCCATTTATATTCAGTGGTCCACTCTCCCGCAACCCGCTTTACCCTCTACTTGAACATGGTGCTTTATGCTTCATATTATTATCCAATGATGTGTTGCCATACTATGATGCATGAGTAGATTTTCGTTGTCCTATCGGTGATTGATGAATTGCTATGATTGGTTTGAGTTGCATGTTTTGTTATTGGTGCTTTCCTATGGTGCCCTCCGTGTTGCGCAAGCGTGAGGGATCCCCGTTGTAGGGTTTGCAATTGTTCATGATTTGCTTATGGTGGGTGGCGTGAGTGACAGAAGCACAGACCCGAGTAAGTAGGTTGTTTGCGTATGTGATAAAGGGGACTTGATACTTTAATGCTATGGTTGGGTTTTACCTTAATGATCTTTAGTAGTTGCAGATGCTTGCTAGAGTTCCAATCATAAGTGCATATGATCCAAGAAGAGAAAGTATGTTAGCTTATGCCTCTCCCTCAAATAGAATTGCAATAGTGATTACCGGTCTAGTAAAGTAGTCAATTGTTTAGGGACAATTCCACAACTCCTACCATCACTTTTCCACACTCGCTATATTTACTTTATTGCTTCTTTATCTAAACAGCCCCTAGTTTATATTACGTGTTCTTTATTATCTTGCAAACCTATCCAACAACACCTACAAAGTACTTCTAGTTTCATACTTGTTCTAGGTAAAGCGAACACTAAGCGTGCATAGAGTCGTATCAGTGGCAGATAGGACTTGAGAGAATATTTGTTCTATCTTTAGCTCCTAGTTGGGTTCGACACTCTTACTTATCGAAAGAGGCTACAATTATCCCCTACACTTGTGGGTTATCAAGACCTAGTTGGAAGTTGGTCTAACCGAAAATCATTAAGAGGTTTTGAAAGTTAAGCCCTTGACAGTCGGTGGCTCTGAGTGCTCCTCACCTGGAGGGTCTGAAAGTGACTTGTTCAAACTTCGTGATGTACCATGAATAGAGTTTGAGACAAGAAAAATCATAGATAGCTAGAGGGAGTACTTAGGATTCTTGTCCATCCATTTGGCAAAAGAAAAACCAAACAATCAAAACAACAAATGGATGTTCTCGAATGGAGAAACTTATGCAACCAACATGCTCACACAATAAGGTGTCAAATAAAACATGTGGCAAAGCATGCACATACACTCTAGCATCTATCAAGCAATTGGCGATGGCTAGGCCATCTATATATGAGTATATAGGAGTCAAATGATAACCTTTGATCATAGGTCATACTCACCGTTTAAGCACAAGTGGGGTTACCAATTTTACATAAATCATTGTTGTGTTCACATCTTTAGAGTTACTTTGGCTCAATTCTTAGAGTAAAGCTCCCCCTAGATGGGATATCCCCCTAAGAGGGATGAACTAACCTTGGGTTTTGTCGATGATGACTTCATGTACATGTTGGAGATGCGAATGCTCAATGTTGATGTAGATCTTTTGGAGCAATCCATTGGAATGTTTCATTTTCAATGCCTACATGGGTTAGTCCCACAAGGAATATACAAGGATATCCATAGACATAGAGTGAAACACAAATATGATGATGTCCATGAAAGCATTAGGTTACCTTGTCCCTTGTCTTACCAACAAGAGGGTTTGTGACTCCATGAACTAGTGCAAGATATGGAAGTTGATTGCACTTGTCCTTGCCAAAATGAATATGAGTGAAGTATGTTGGCGGAGTCACCCTCAAGAACACTCTAGTTATTCTTCTTTGGGATCCACATCAACTTGATGGGATTCCTTGGAGTTGTAGTCGTACTTGATGAAGTAGAACTTGATGTAGTCTTGGGAACCCACTTAACCATGACCTTAGGAGCTTCTTCAAATGAGTCAATCTCTTCTTGAAGCTTGTCCTTGCCTTTTAGCTTGTGGTCTTGTGGTTGAAGATCATCTAGAGCTTGTGTTCCTTTGAAAGAAGTGGGGTCATACTTCTCTTGTCGAGGAACAAACTTCGTCTTGGGATATTGATCTTCTTCCCACTCAACTCCATTGTCATTGAACTTTCGTTCAAAACTAACACCTTGATTCTTCCGGTGCCTCCCTTGCTTGCGTACAATTTCCTCAAATTGCTTACTTTCGGCAAGGCTCTTGTAAACACCTTTCTCTATATGCTCAAGTGTAACTTGGCTAAGAGAATCATTACGGGAATCAAGAGAACTGCTAGAAGAAACAATATTGGATTTAACATTATTATCGTTACTACTAGAGGAAGAATCTTTCTTGTTTTTATTGCTAGATTTTACTTGTGGCATATAAGTAGACAAGAGTAAATGCTTGGCAATGTAAGAAGAGCTCTTCTTTTGAAGATCATCATTGATTTCTTTTAGGAACTCATGCTCTTGCTCTAAATTTAGCTTCTCGAAGCATAGCTTCTCATGAGTCCTTAGGAGCTCTCTATGATCCTCTAGAGTTGTTTCATGAGCTAACTTAAGAGTGTTTAGTTCTTTAGTTAGACGCTCAATCTCCTTCTTATCTTTGTCATTCGTTTCATCTTGATTAGCATGAATATTAGCAATTTTATCATAGTTTTCATCACTAGTGTTGTCAACAAGTAAATCATCATCACCTAGCAAATCATCTTCATCACCATTGAAATCAACATACTCGGGATGTGATACCTTTGGGACTTTTTCCATGAAGCATCTTCCAATTCCTTTATTTGGTGAGTCAAATATGTCGTAGGAGTTGGATGACACAAATGCAAGACGAGCAACACCTTCACCTGGAGTATATTCGAAGTCAGGGTGATAGTTTCTCTCGGAGTAGTTGTCGGTGTCGGAACCGGATACCCATTAACCAACATGAGCTTGATGTCTTCGTCTTGTGTAACTCTTTGATGACTTGTCCTTCCTTTCCAAATCCTTGCTTCTACGAGAGGGTCTTCGTTCATAATGGTCATGTCTACTCCTTCTCTCTCTTGGTGGTGATTCATCTCTTTTACTTCTCCTTTTTGGTGAATATTCTCTTTTCTTGTAGGGAGTTGTACACTCTATGGAGTAGTGTTTAATGCCTGCTTGAACTACGTCGGTATTTCCCCAAAGAGGAAGGGATGGTGCAGCACAACGACAGTAGGTATTTCCCTCAGTGACGAGAACAAGGTTATCAAACCAGTAGGAGAACCAAGAAACACAACGTAAACAACCCCTGCACATAAATAACAAATACTCGCAACCCAACGTGTTAAAGGGGTTGTCAATCCCTTTAGGGTAACGGTGCTTCAAATTGGCGAGAATACGTGATAAAGTTGTGATAGATAGGATAAATAGATTGCAAATAAAATAAGGTGCAGCAAGATATTTTTGTATTTTTGGTTTAATAGATCTGGAAATAAAAGGAAAGGAAAATAGACCGCAAAGGAAAATATGATGAGAAGTGACCCGGGGGCCGTAGGTTTCAAGAAAAATATGTGGAAAATAGATCTCTCAAGAAAAATAGCAAACGGTGGGAAAACAATTACTGTTGGGCAATTGATAGAACTTCAAATAATCATGATGATATTCAGGCAATGATCATTATATAGGCATCACATCCAAGATTAGTAGACTGACTCCTACATGCAACTACTACTATTACTCCACACATCGACCGCTATCCAGCATGCATCTAGTGTATTAAGTTCATGGAAAAAACGGAGTAATGCAATAAGAATGATGAGATGATATAGACAAGATCTATTTATGTAAAAATAGATCCCATCTTGTTATCCTTAATAACAACGATACATACGTGTCGTTTCCCTTATGTCATTGGGATCAAGCACCGTAAGATCGAACCCATCACAAAGAACCTCTTCCCATTGAAAGATAAATAGATCAAGTTGGCCAAACAAAACCCAAATATGGCAGAAGAAATACGAGGCTATAATCAATCATGCATATAAGAGATCAAAGAAGACTCAAATAACTTGCATGGATAAAAAATAGATCTGATCATAAACTCAAAGTTCATCGGATCAGAACAAACACACTGCAAAAAGACTTACATCATATGGATCTCCAAGAGACCATTGTATTGAGAATCAAGAGAGAGAGAGAGAGAGAGGAAGCCATCTAGCTACTAACTACGGACCCGTAGGTCAGGTCTACAAAGAACTACTCACGCATCATCGGAGAGGCACCAATGGACATGATGAACCCCTCTGCGATGGTGTCTAGATTGGATCTGGTGTTTCTGGAACTTGCGGCGGCTGGAATTGATTTTCGTCAATGCCCCTAGGGTTTCTGGAATATTGGGGTATTTATAGAGCAAAGAGGCGGTGCGGGAAGCCACGAGGTGGGCACAACCCACCTGCGCGCGCCTGGGCCTCCAGGCGCGCCCTAGTGGGTTGTGCTCCCCTCGGAGCTCCCCTCAAATACTTTCTTGGCCCACCGGATGTCTTTTTGTCCAAAAAAATCCACAAAAAGTTTCGCTGCGTTTGGACTCCGTTTGGTATTGATTTCCTACGATGTAAAAAACAAGCAGAAAAGAACAACTGGCACTAGGCACTATGTTAATAGGTTAGTACCAAAAAATGATTATAAAATGATGGTAAAACATCCAAGAATGATAATATAACAGCATGGAACAATAAAAAATTATAGATACGTTGGAGACGTATCAACATCCCCAAGCTTAATTCCTTCTCGTCCTCGAGTAGGTAAATGATAAAAATAGAATTTTTGATGTGGAATGCTGCCTAACATGTTCATCACATAATATTTTCTTTGTAGCATGGAAATTTGGAATTTTATATGGTTCAAAGCAATAGTCTAGTTTTGACATGAAGATTTAATACTCAAGCATACCAATAAGAAACCATCTCTTTCAAAATATCAATGCTAAAGCAAGTTATCCCTAGCCCATTATGCTCAATCATTGATCCATTCATGAAACACACTCGAATATTAGCTACACCCAATGCTCAAATACGATCATAGTGCCCCTTAGTTGGTGCTTTATGAGAGAAGATGGAGACTCAAATTCAAAATAAAAATTGCATAAAGTAAAAGAAAGGCCCTTCGCAGAGGGAAGTAGGGATTTGTAGAGGTGCCAGAGCTCAAAGCGAAAATTGAGATATAAAACCATTTTGGGAGGCATGCTTTTCCCACCAACGAAAACGACTTAGAGCTCCCAACACTTTCCATGCTAGATACATCATAGGCAGCTCCCAAACAGAAAATAAAGTTTATTCCTTTTTCCACCATTACTTACACTTTCCATGGCTTGTCCGTATCCACGGGTTCCCTCCATACCAACACTTTCCAAGGAATTTATTATTTGACAACATAAAGTAAATTCATTTTTCAATTCGGGACTGGGCATCCCTATTACCTTTGTCGTACTCTCGTGCAATGACAAGTGAATAAACACTCATCATGAGAATAACATGTCTAGCATGGAAAATATTGGCCACCCTCACTTCCTCGCGAGCGGTACGAGCACACAAAAGAGAAATTTATTTTGAAATTAGAGATGGTACATGCAAATTTGCTTAGAACGGCACGGAAATATTGCATATAGGTAGGTATAGTGGACTCATATGGCAAAACTGGTTTAAAGGGTTTTGGATGCACAAGTAGTGATCATACTTAGTGCAAAATGAAGGCTAGCAAAAAAATTGAGAAGCGACCAATCAAGAAATAAAAAATCTCGTACCCAAGCATTAAGAATAAGTAACATCGGATAATGCACCATAAGTAGGATATAAATTTCATTGCATAACTATTGACTTTTGTGCTTGCATAGGGAATCACAAACCTTAACACCAATATTATTACTAAAGCATAATTACTCATCAACATGACTCACATATTACATCGTCATATCTCAAAACCATTACTAAGAATCAAGTTTATTTTGTCCAATGATCTTCATGGAAGTTTTTATTATATCCTCCTTGGATATCTATCACTTTGGGACTATTTTCATATGTTGCTTTTGATAAGCTCAAACAAATTTAAGTGAAGAACATGAGCATAATATTTCTTTCTCTCAAAATAATCTAAGTGAAGCAAGAGAAAATTTCTTAAATTTTTCACTAACGCCCAAATAAATCTAAGTGAAGCATGAGAGGATTTCTTCAAAAATAACAAAGCACACCATGCTCAAAAATATATAAGTGAAGCACTAGAGCAATTCCATGGCTCTTAAAATTTAAGTGAAGCATAGGAGCAAGCATAGCATAATTTTTGGCTCTCTCAAAAAAGGTGTGTCCAGCAAGGATTAAAGACTTAGAACACAAAGCAAAACAAGCAAAGACGCATATCATACAGGACACTCCAAGCAAAACTCATAATTTGTGACGAATAAAAATATAGCTCCAAGTAAAATACCGATGGTTGTTAGAAGAAAGAGGGGATGCCACTCGGGGGCATCCCCAAGCTTAGTTGCTTGATACTTCTTGCATATTATCTTGGGGTGCCTCGGGCATCCCCAAGCTTAGTCTTTTTCTAATCCTTATTCCTTCATCCATCATAATATCAACCAAAACTTGAAAACTTCAATCACACAAAACTCAACAAAACCTTCATGAGATCTGTTAGTATAAGAAAGCAAACCACTACTATAAGTACTATTGCAAACCCATTCATATTTTATTTTTTCATTATATCTACTGTATTCCAACTTTTCTATGGCAAAATCTCTTCAAAGAAACCCATAGAATCATCAAAACAAGCACACAATGCAAAGAAAACAGAATCTGTCAAAAACAGAACAGTCTGTAGCAATCTGGAAACTTTGAATACTAATGTAACTCCAAAAATTCTGAAAAAATAGTACACGTCTTGTTTATTAATCTTATGGAAAAATAATCAACTCAAAATCACTCTTCTGTTAAAAACGGGAATTATTTTCGTGAGTGCAAAAGTTTCTCTTTTTCAGCAAGATCGAATCAACTCTCACCCAAATCATCCCAAAGGCTTTGCTTGACACAAACACTAATTTAAACCAAAAAAACACATATAAACATAGGCATAATTGGGCAAACACTCAAGAACAGAAAAAGGCAAAAATAAATCTTATTCATTGGGTTGCCTCCCAACAAGCGCTATTGTTTTACGCCCCTAGCTAGGCATGATGTATCGATGCTCACATGAAAGATAATAATTGTAATGGAGAGAGAGCATCCTAAAACATGTGACAAGCACATTTAAGTCTAACATACTTCCTATGCATATGAATTTTATAATCAAACAAATTATCAAGACAAGAATCATCTAGCATATGCAAAGGAGAGTAATAAAACATTGACAATCTCAACACAACGAGAGGTAATTTAGTAACATGAAAATTTCTACAACCATATTTTCCTCTCTCATAATAATTACATGTAAGATCATACTCAAATTCAACAATATAGCTATCATAAACAATATTATCTTTATGATCCACATGCATAAAAAGTTGACACTCTTCCAAAATTGTGGAATTATCATCAAATAAAGTCATGACCTCTCCAAGCCCACTTCCATGAAAAATTTCATAAGATTGAATACTCTCCAAATAAGTGGGATTATTTTTAGCTAAATTTTACACTCTTCCAAACCCACTTTTAATATTATTGCAAGCATATTCAGCATGAGGTTTAAATAAATTTTCAAGATCATAAGAATCATTATCACCCCAATCATGATCATTGCAATAAGTAGCAGACATAACCAAACAAGCATCCCCAAGCTTGGGATTTTGCATATTACTAACACAATTGACATTAATAGAATTCATAATAACATCATTGCAATCATGCTTTTCATTCAAGGAGCTATCATGAATCACTTCATAAATGTCTTCTTTTAGCACTTTATCACAATTTTCAGATTCACGAGTTTCAAGCAAAACCTCATAAAGATAGTTAAGTGCACTCAAATCACTAGCAACTAGTTCAACATAATTAGATCTCTTAAAAAGATTAGCTAGTGGATGAGGATCCATATCAATAGATTTTTAGCAAGCGAAGATGCAAGCAAATACAAGGCACATGGCAACACAAGCAAACCTAGCAAAAAAGAGATCTGACGGGAAAAAGGCGAACAAAAAATAGGGCGAATAAAACAAAAAAAGTTTGTGAACTAGGGTAGAGGAAAACGAGAGGAAAATGGCAAATAATGTAAATTGCAAGGAGATGAGATTTGTGATTAGGAACTTGGTTGATGTTGATGACGTCTCCCCGGCAACAGCGCCAGAAATTCCTTTTGATGCCTGCTTGAACTATGTCGGTATTTCCCCAAAGAGGAAGCGATGATGCAGCACATCGACGGTAGTTATTTCCCTCAGTGATGAGACCAAGGTTATCGAACCAGTAGGAGAACCAAGCAACAAAACATAAACAACCCCTGCACATAAATAACAAATACTCGCAACCCGGCGTGTTAAAGGGGTTGTCAATCCCTTTCGGGTAACATTGCTTCGAATTGGCGAGAAGACATGATAAAGTTGTGATAGATAGGATAAATAGATCGCAAATAAAATAAAGTGCAGCAAGGTATTTTTGTATTTTTGGTTTAATATATCTGAAAATAAAAGCAAAGCAAAATAGATCGCAAAGGCAAATATGATGAGAAGAGACCCGGGGGTGTAGGTTTCACTAGTGGCTTCTCTCAAGGAAAATAGCAAACGGTGGGAAAACAATTACTGTTGGGTAATTGATAGAACTTCAAATAATCATGATGATATCCGGGCAATGATCATTATATAGGCACCACGTCCAAGATTAGTATACTGACTCCTGCCTGCATCTACTACTATTACTCCACACATCGACCGCCATCCAGCATGCATCTAGTGCATTAAGTTCATGGAAAAACGGAGTAATGCAATAAGAATGATGAGATGATGTAGACAAGATCTATTTATGTAGAAATATACCCCATCTTGTTATCCTTAATAACAACGATACATAAGTGTCGTTTCCCCTTCTGTCACTAAGATCAAGCACCGTAAGATCGAAGCCATCACAAAGCACCACTTCCCATTGCAAGATAAATAGATCAAGCTGGCCAAACAAAACCCAAATATGGGAGAAGAAATACGAGGGTATAATCAATCATGAATATAAGAGATCAAAGAAGACTCAAGTAACTTTCATGGATAAAAACATAGATCTGATCATAAACTCAAAGTTCATCAGATCCCAACAAACACACTGCAAAAAGACTTACATCATATGGATCTCCAAGAGACCATTGTATTGTAAATCGAGAGAGAGAGAGAGAGAGAGAGAGAGAGAGAGGAAGCCATCTAGCTACTAACTACGGACTCGTAGGTCTACAAAGAACTACTCACGCATCATCGGAGAGGCACCAATGGACATGATGAACCCCACCACGATGGTGTCTAGATTGGATCTGGTGTTTCTAGAACTTGCGGCGGATGGAATTGATTTTCGTCGACTCCCCTAGGGTTTCTACAATATTGGCGTATTTATAGAGCAAAGAGGCAGTGCGGGAGGCCACCAAGGTGGGCACAACCCACCTGGGCGTGCCCTGGGGGGTTGTTCTCCCCTCGGAGCTCCCCTCAAGTACTTTCTTGGCCCACTAGATGTCTTCTGGTCCAAAAAAATCCACAAAAAGTTTCACTGTGTTTGGACCCCATTTGGTATTGATTTCCTGTGATGTAAAAAACAAGCAGAAAACAACAACTGGCACTGGGTACTATGTCAATAGGTTAGTACCAAAAAACGATATAAAATGATTATAAAATGATGGTAAAACATCCAAGAATGATAATATAACAGCATGGAACAATAAAAAATTATAGATACGTTGGAGACGTATCAGTGTCCGGGTCTTCCACAATTGTAGCAATTACGATCATGACTAGAAGATCTTTTGTCATTGTAGGATCTAGACTTGAAGCTTCTCCCTTTGCTTCTATTCTTGTAGAACTTGTTGAAGTTGTTCAGCATTAACCTCAATTTTTCATTGGAAACTTGTTTCTCACTTGATTTTGTAGGAGCATCACATGAAGCTTTGTAAGCATCACTTGAGTTGTTGTAGAGCTCCTCCTTATCCTTGGATGACATCTTATGAGCAACAATTCTACCAATGACTTCCGTGGGCTTGAGATCTTTATAATTGAGGATCATTTGGATAAAGGTGCACATAGTATCATATCTTTCACCCAAGGCTCTTAGGATCTTCTTGATGATGAATTTGTCAGTCATCTCTTCGCTTCCTAAGCCGGCAATCTCATTTGTGATGAGAGCAAGCCTAGAGTACATCTCAGTGACTCCTTCACCATCCTTCATTTTGAACTTGTCAAGTTTACTTTGAAGCACATCCAATTTGTATTCCTTAACGGACTCAGTACCTTTGTCCATATCAACCAAAGTATCCCAAATTTCCTTTGCATTATCAAGATGGCTGATTTTGTTGAATTCTTCGGGGCACAATCCGTTGAAAAGAATATTGCAAGCTTGAGCATTGTATTGCAACATCTTCATTTCTTCCACGAACGCTTCATGATCCGCTTCTTTCCATCCTCGAAGAAATCACTTTGCAAGCCAGTGCGCACAATAGCCCAAATGGTGGGGTTATTACCAAGAATATGCATTTTCATCTTATGCTTCCAACTAGCAAAATTAGTACCATCGAAGAAAGGACCTCTGAGGTGATAATTTCCCTCGCTAGACGCCATACTCTCCTAGGTTGTGAAACAATGGCTATGATCACCAAAGCTAGGGAAATCAAGGCAAATGGTGACCAAATCTCTGATACCACTTGTAGGATGGAAAGTAGGTCTAGAGGGGATGATTAGACTACTTGACCAAATAAAAATCTAACTTTTTCCCAGTTCTAGTTGTGGGCAGATTTTAGCAACTTAGCACAAGTCAAGCAATCAACCTACACATGCAATTCTAAGAGTGTAGCAGCGGAAAGTAAAACATTGCATATGAAGGTAAAGGGGAGGGTTTGGAGAGTGCAAACGCAATGATGACACGGAGATTTTGAGCGTGGTTCCGATAGGTGGTGCTATCGTACATCCATGTTGATTGAGACTTCAACTCACGAAGGGTAACGGTTGTGCGAGTCCATGGAGGGCTCCACCCATGAAGGGTCCATGAAGAAGCAACCTTTGTCTATCCCACCATGGCAATCACCCACGAAGGACTTGCCTCACTCAGGTAGATCTTCATGAAGTAGACGATCTCCTTGCCTGTACAAACTTCTTGGTTCAACTCCACAATCTTGTCGGAGGCTCCCAAGCGACACCTAACCAATCTAGGAGATACCACTCTCCAAAAGGTAATAGATGTTGTGTTGATGATTAACTCCTTGCTCCTGTGCTTCAGATGATAGTCTCCCCAGCACTCAACTCTCTCACACAGATTTGGATATGGTGGAAATATGATTTGAGTAGAAAGCAACTTGGAGAAGGCTAGAGATCAAGATTCTTGTGGTAGGATTGGTATATCTTTATCTCAACACATGAGTATGTGGTTCTCTCTTAGAAAATGTATGCTGGAAGTGTAGGCACGTTCTGATGGCTCTCTCACATATGGAGAAGCGGGTGGAGGGGTATATATAGCCTCCACACAAAATCCAACCATTACACACATTTGACCCAAGTCGGTCAGACCGAATATAAGAACTCGGTGAGACCAATTCAGTTCAAAATGCGAACGTTAGGAATCTCGGTGGGACCGACTGGAACAACTCGGTGGGACCAATGTACTAGGGCTAGGGCAAAACCTCATCTTGGTGAAGCCAATTGCATGAACTTTGTGAGACCGATTTCAGCAAAGAGCAAACAGAGAGTTTGTCAAGCAAACTCGGTGTGACCGATCGCTCGTTTTAGTGAGACAGAAATGTTACAAATGGGAAACAGAGAGTTTGCAGGGCCATCTCGGTGAGACCGAGATCCGTATCGGTGTGACCTAGGTGTTAGGGTTTTTGGTAGTGTCTCTATCGAATGAACTCAGTGGTATAGAAGATTTTGATGGGGCTGAGTTTGACTTTGGGTTTTGGAGCTATTTGGAAATGAGAAAGTGTTTGAGGGCTTTGGAGCAATATCACTAAGCATTTTGAGCAAGTAGACCATTAAGCAACACCTCATCCCCTTCTAATAGTATTGGCTTTCCTATGGACTCAATGTGATCTTGGATCACTAAAATATAAATGAAGAGTCTTGAGCTTTTGCCAATATGTGTCCTTAGCATTTTGTGGGGTCCACATCTCCAGTCCATCCCATGCCATTCATTGAACTTTCTGAAATATTAGAGTTGAATGGATATTAGTTCAATGAGCTATATGTTGTTATGAATTACCAAAACCACCCAGGGATTAGTTGCATTTTCAAAACTCTCATCTCTTGCATTACATGATTCACCATTTGCATCTCGTTTTCCTCCCCCCGCCCCCACTTCCAAAACAATTTCAAAAAAACACAAAAATATTTTGCTTTTTATTCGCCCTTCTTCTGTTCGCCTTTTCATTTGCTTTTTGTTTGCCTGTTTGCTTGAATCGGTTTGTTGCCACCATGTCTGAATCTGGGGAGGTTCTCATTGAAAATTTTGAGAATATTGCTAGAACAAATCTTGAGGAAAAACTTGGTTCTTGTTCCTTAGATCGTGAAATGGAAACTCCCCCTAATTATAAGGCAAAAACTTTTCATGTGGGAGACGGTAATATTATCAGGAAAAGTATGTTTCAAGAATTCATTGAGTGTACGGGAACCTTGCCTATTAATAATAGATCTATACTTCTTGATACAAATTGTTATGCGGATGCCATTGCCATGCTTATTGACAAATTAGAAATAAAATTTGTGCACATCTGCCCCGCTTTACAAAAGATGTTTTGAACTCCCCAATATTCATCATCCTAAGTCTAAAAAGATTTCCACTATTATGCTTATGCGGGAATTTAATTTTATAATACAAGAAGCTAGGAAATTTTTTGTTTTCTACAATAAAGATATTGAACATCCTCCAATTGAAGAAATTCTCCATGATAAGGAAACTTTGCGTAGCCTGGAATCTAGAGATTATCAATCTTACAGTGACAATCTTAGGAGGAGAGTGCCTTATTCAGAAATTACTCAGGCCCTTTACCTTCATAATTATGATAAATTTGATTGGGTAACTCGGGGAATTTATTTAGGATTTAATGATGATTGGTTGGAAGAGATGACAAGGAAACCAATTAAAAACAAGATACACATTTTATATGATGATATATATGGTGATGATCCAAACTATGGGTTTTTGAATGTCAAAATCACTAATCAAAGTCCTTTTCATGAATTAAGTTCACCTACTAGAAGGGAATGAAAAGAAAAGAAGGATTTGCTAAGAAAAAGTTTTGGAAGATTTGATTAAAAGGAATTGGATGACAATACCTAGATCTATCTTTTATGCCTAGCTACGGGCGTTAAACAATATCGCTTGTTGGGAGGAAACCCAATTTTATTTTTATGTTTTTTTGGTTCTGTTTTTTCATAAATAAACATTATTACCTCTGTAGTAATTGTGATTTGGTGTTTTAGTTAGTGTTTGAGCCAAGTAAGACCTTTGGGATGGTTTACGATGATAGTTGATTTGATCTTGCTGAAAAACAGAAACTTTTGGGCCCAGTAAAACAATTTTGGAAAATCACAAAAGCATGCTTTTGATCTGAATTTTCTACACAAGATTTATATACAAATTGCCCAAGTTTTCTTATGTTTTCGGAATTTTTGGAGTTACAGAAGTATACGAAGTTTCCAAATTGCTACAGACTATTATGTTTTTGACAAATTCCGTTTTCTATTTGTTGTTTGCTTATTTTGATGAATCTATGGGTAGTTTTGAGGAAGAATCATGGACATGTTTTGTTGAGGTGTTATGGGAGGAAATGCTTGGAGGTGGCCTTGCTGATGAGGATCCAATTCCTCCTCCAGGGGTGGATGTCGGTGTCAAAACTGGCGGATCTCGGCTAGGGGGTCCCGAACTGTGCGTCTAAGGCTAATGGTAACAGGAGGCGGGGGACACGATGTTTACCCAGGTTCGGGCCCTCTCGATGGAGGTAATACACTACTTCCTGCTTGATTGATCTTGATGATATGAGTATTACAAGAGTTGATCTACCACGAGATCGTAGAGGCTAAACCCTAGAAGCTAGCCTATGATTATGATTGTTCTTGTCCTATGGACCAAACCCTCTAGTTTATATAGACACCGGAGGGGGCTAGGGTTACACAGAGTCGGTTATAGAGAAGGAAATCTACATATCTGAATTGCCAAGCTTGCCTTCCACGCAAAGGAGAGTTCCACCCAGACACGTGACAAAGTCTTCAATCTTGTATCTTCATAGTCCAACAGTCCGGCACAAGTACATAGTCTGGCTGTCCGAGGACCCCCTAATCCAGGACTCCCTCAGTAGCCCCTAAACCAGGCTTCAATGACGATGAGTCCGACGCAGATTGTCTTCGGCATTGCAAGGCGGGTTCTTCTCCAAATCCTTGAGTACCTCTTGTAACAAGCAGTGTCTGGCTTCCCATTAATGTTGCACTCCTCGGCTTTTGTACCTAAATAATGGGAGTCTCCACGTGTCGAGCGAATGCGAGAATTTAGGGCATTTTTACATTTGCCACCCTGACCACGTAAGTAAATTGTCTATTAAAGAGATGGGGATCCTCAGATCCAAATCACACCATCCTCCCCAAGCGAGGATTCATCAGAGCGCGCCCGAAAAAAGCCATCCCATCATGGCCGGTCGCCGCAGCTCCTCCTCTCGCTCCCATAGCGCTAAGCCAGGTGATTGGGAGAAGTGTTCTGTATCCCATGGCCAATTGGTGGAGTTGCAGACCCAGAGGTTTCTCCCGCCTGCATATCTTGTCCCCGTCCGAGCCGAACTAGCCACTTACGATGGCGGGGAGCAAGCAGAGAGTTTCCCCAACCCATCCAGGGGGGGGGGCGAGTATGACTTGTCCCTTACTTGTTGAGTGGCCTCAGATTTCCAATCCATCCGTTCCTCCGCGGGCTCCTGGAGTACTATAGCCTCCAGCTGCATAACTTCACTCCTGCTTCCATACTGCACATCACAGGTTATGTTGCCCTTTGCGAGCTATTTCTGGGCTGCGAAGCTCATTTCGAGCTATGGAAGAGGTTGTTCTACCTCGTCCCTCGCAATCAGGAGGGATCAATATATCAAGTGGGCGGAGCCAAAATATGGCGCATCGCCGGGACCGGATACCTGTCCGGCACTCCGAAGAAGACATCCAAAGACTGGCCTTCGGAGTGGTTTTATATAGAGGACGTCCCCCTTCCGGACCCTATCCGGATGGGTCTTCCTGAGTTTACCAATGCCCCACTGAAGAAACACCGCAACTAGTGTCCCCGGAGCCCCCAGGAGGAAGATAACAGAGAGGTCCTTTATCTGATGGGCAGGATAAAAACACTGGCCAAATCTGGATTGACAATAATCGAGGTTATGTCAATATGCATAATGCGGGGGGTGCAGCCACTCCAGTACCGGGGGAATCCCATGTGGCACTTCAATGGAGAAGACGACGCCACCCGCTGCTGTCGTAAAGGTCCGAACTCCACCGCTGCTCTGGCGAAAATATTGTCCGATTTGTATAAAGGAGAAGAAGAGGAGTTCACCCGCATTAAGCCACGGGATGGATTTTCCATGTACAACCCCCCTAGCTGGGTGAGGTGCCATCCTTTACTCAACTCTGTTCATTCCTGCATTCTATCATCACAAATATTTACCTTGCTAATTCATATCAGGAACTGCGAAAAGCTGTGAGGGAGGTCCACAACCCGTCTCCACAGCCAGAGGACCCCAACCGGGCCCTCGACCCCAGACTTGAAGAAGATCCGAACATATTTGTGGAGCTCGTCGACAGGATGTTTTACCAGTTAAGCTGTGATGGTGCCTTGGTGGCCATCATAGCTGATTATCCTGGCCTACTCCATGCATCACATGTAAGTAAAACCGGAGTCCTGACTTCCGAGAAGGATCCCTTCTTTGCACCTTACCCACCGCACATGTATTGCATTTTACAGGGAAGGCCATTGGGGCACCATACCGAACCCGCGGCGAATCGCCAACAAGGGGCACCGAAGCCGGGTAGGCTTAAAAGGAAGGCGGTCATGACCGAGACGCCATCGCAGAGGTATGATTAAAAACCTGCTCTGTTATTATCGTCTTTAAAATATAACAATGTCCATGGTCCCCTGGCAGAAAAAGCGCTTGCCGGACTATGTCTGGAGAGCCTGCCGGCCATACCTCCACCAGCCGGACTCCAGAGCCGGACTCAGGGGCGGAGGCTAATGCGGGGACAACACTGGACGGTCCTCCTACAGAGGATGCGGATAGAATATCCGCTACAAATTCCGAAGTGGAGAGCGCAATGAATCACAGGCGTCGACGGGCCGTACTCTGCGAACCTAATTTCTCCGAAGAGGCGTTCAATGCCTTCAACTCAGGAGATGCGTACATCCGAGCTGCTCAAGGTGGTCTTGCTAGAGCCACGGACCAGTATTTAAAGGATATATGGATAAGAAAATCTGATAATTATGTATATCAGTAGCCCCTGAGACTTGAAATGGTTGGCACAACTAATTTAAGGTTTATTGTATGCATAGGTTCTTACAGAGAAGAACACCCATTTGTCCCAAGAGCTGGAGGAGTGCAAAGCCCAGCTAAGGGCCGCAGTTGCCGGAATGGAGGAATCTAAGAAGGCCTCATCTGGTAATACTTGTCTCAAAAAGAATGTAATTATGTGTACCAGTTAGTATTCGGCATGCTTGTGAATCTAACAATAGATTCTGCAGATAATCCCGGAGGGAATCTGGGTATCATACAAGAGGATGAGAAACTAGCTAAACGACAACTATAGGCTGGCGAGCATGTGCTTACACGGGTTAGGCGGGAAGAAAAACGATCTCCAAGATGCCAATACCCGGCTGGGCGTTGAATTAAAAGATGTTCGGGCCCAGCTTATTGACTCCATGAAGGAGAATAAGAGGCTTCGACGCGGCATTTTTAGTAAGTGATCGAACGAACCTTTATACAGTTTGGCGAAGAAACGGGCTAACAGAGTTATGTCTGTAGGTATGCTGATAGGTCATCCTGAAGAGGAGATGCCCAGACCCGCAGGCGATCTTCTGCAAGAGCTCTCACAATGGCACGAACAAGTTCGGCGGGTGATGCAGGGTATTGCCCAGGCCTTGTGGCCATCCGCCTCCCTGCTAGGAGGCATGGGGAGTGTGTAGATATGCTCAAGGGAGCGCGGAGGCACTTATGATTATGGAAAATATCGGCCTGCCGACAAGGTGCGAGGGAAGCCTGGGCCATGGTGAAGACGCGATACACCAAGGTTGACCCAAATCACATGGCCGAGGTCGGACCTGTAGGGTCAGATGGGAAAGAGATCCCCGTTAGTCTGGTATATGACCAGGTAGGATTAGCCGCAAAGTATTCCCAATAGGATTGTAGGCTAGACAACCTGTTGGATGGTATAGAAGAAGAATTTAGTCAGCCTAAGTGATTGTGTACTTCAAATGACATATTTTGTCCCTAGCCGGATTGTAAATCATTTGTCATGGCGGACCTTTTCGCTTCAACCTCCGAACCCGACAGTCCGGAGTGTATCCGAATACCCGCTCAGTTATGTAAATCGGGGTACGCGTGGAAACCAGGCGTAGGGGTCATAAGTGCTTGAACAGACAAGTACCCAACTAGTTATGTTATATTACATGGATAGTAAGAAACATCTTCCAGGGAGAATAGTTCCGTTACGGGTTCCTTTCCCTGGGTACGCATGCATTAATGTGCATGTCCAAACTATGAACAGAGATGCAGGATATGAAACATCTGGGGGTTTATATTGTAAATAGGTAAGAAACATCTTTTGTTCACCAACCGAATATTCCCTTAAGAATGCTAGCTTTCGGCTTCACCCAGTCTGAGGTACACGTCTGGCTGACCCGGCAGTAACAATTGCAGAGGTGCTCCCCTTATGCCCTAGCCGAACTAACGGGAATGTAGGGCATAAACATAGGAGCCAGGCAACCCAGCTTGGCCAAAACTTAAGTCATATCGATGCATATGATGGCGAAAAAAGGTACTATGGAAAAGTGACACATATGTAGTGGGCATAAAGCCTGGGAGATAGTTATATTATGCTTCTGTATAAGAAGCCCCCAGGTATAATGAGCACGCATAGCGCGTCAAGATTGTGTAGTCAAGACACACTTGAAGCCTTTAAGGCCATAAAAAAAGAGAAAGAAAGAAATAGAGAAAGAGGATATAACTTAAAAAAGAAAGGCGGAGGTAAGGAGACGAACATACAGTTTGACACTAGGCGTAGAATATTCGGAGTCTGGCCGTGTTCCATGGGTTTGGCTCGAGTCGATTATCAGATGCATCACACAAACGGTACACTCCTCTGGTGAGAACTTTATCAATGATGAACGGACCCTCCCACTTGGGCTTGAGCTTGTCCTTTTTCTTCTTAGGCGTAGAACGAGTTCACCAACGTTATAAGTTTTGGCCCGTACTTCTCTGCTTTGATACCTTCAAGCCTGTTGCTGATAGAATGCGGAACGGGCTTTTGCGACGTCACGCTCCTCCTCCAGGGCATCTAAACTGTCCTGCCGATGAAGCTCAGCTAGTCTCTCTCCGTACATGTGCACTCGAGGTGAGTCATGAATGATATCGCAGGGCAATACCGCCTCTGCACCGTACACTATAAAAAATGGTGTGTATCCAGTAGTGCGATTCGGCATGGTCCGCAGCCCCCATAGTACGGAGTCGAGCTCCTCGACCCAGTGTGTATATGATTCCTTCAAGGATCGCACTAGTCTGGGTTTGATGCCGCTCATAATAAGACCATTTGCTCGTTCGACTTGACCATTTATTTGGGGGTGATAGACGAAGGCGTAATCGAGCTTAATGCCCATGTTGCCACACCAAGTTTTCACCTCGTCGGCTGTGAAGTTGGAGCCATTATCGATGATGATGCTGTGGGGGACACCGTAACGGTGTACGACCCCTGATATGAAGTCTATCACTGGTCCGAATTCGGCCGTTTTAACTGGTTTGGCTTCTATCCATTTGGTGAATTTATCCACCATGACCAACAAGTATTTTTTTTCTTATGGCTTCCTCCTTTAAGGGGTCCAACCATATCGAGCCCCCAGACCACAAAGGGACAAGTTATGGGGTTTGTTTGGAGAGCGGTAGGTGGCATATGGCTTTGATTTGCAAAAGGCTGGTAACTGACACAATGTTGGGCGAGGTCCTGTGCGTCTGCTCGGGCTGTCGGCCAGTAGAAACCTGTACCGAAGGCCTTGCTTACAAGGGCCCGAGCTGCAGCGTGGTGGCCGCCGAGTCCAACATGAATTTTGGCCAAGAGTTGCCGCCCTTCCTCTTTGGAGATGCACCTTTGGAGCATTCTGGTTGCACTTTTCTTATAAAGCTCTCCCTCGTGGACCTTGTAGGCTTTAGACCGCCGCACAATGCAACGTGCCTCATTTTGGTCCTCGGGGAGTTCTTGCCTATCTAGGTAGGCTAAGAAGGGTTCTGTCCACAGGGCAATGATAGCCATGATCACGTGGGACGAAGGTGTTATTTCGGTGGCGGAGCCTCCAATTATGTCAGTGTGTTCGGGATCTGGGGTTGTGGTTGGATCCGGACTAGTATTGCCGGTCTCCCCTTGCCACACCACGGATGGCTTGAACAGCCTTTCCAAGAAGATATTAGGTGGGACGGGGTTGCGCTTAGCGCTGATGCGGGCGAGGATATCCGCCGCTTGATTGTTTTCTCGAACCACATGATGGAATTCGAGGCCCTCGAACCAAACTAACATCTTGAGGACGGCATTGCGGTAAACCGCCATTTTTGGGTCCTTGGCATCAAAGTCTCCATTTGTTTGAGATATTCCGAGGATCGAATCCCCATGTACTTCTAGGCGTTGAATGCCCATGGAGACTGCCATACGAAGACCATGCAACAGAGCCTCGTATTCGGCTGCATTATTGGAGTCCGTGTATAATATTTGGAGTACGTATTGGACTGTATCTCTAGTGGGGGATGTCAGGACAACGCCCGCTCCCAGTCCAGCCAGCATCTTAGAGCCGTCAAAGTGCATGATCCAATTGGAGTACGCACCGTACTCTTTAGGGAGTTCGGCTTCTGTCCATTCGGCAACAAAGTCAGCCAGTACTTGTGACTTAATGGCTCGCCGTGGTTTGTATATGATGTCGAACGGGAGGAGCTCGATAGCCCACTTAGCAATCCGGCCCATGGCATCGCGGTTATTTATTATATCATTGAGTGGTACTTCGGAGGCCACCGTGATTGAACACTCTTGAAAGTAGTGTCGTAGTTTCCGGGATGCCATAAAAACCGCGTATGCTATCTTTTGATAATGTGGGTACCGTGACTTGCATGGAGTGAGGACAGTGGATACATAGTATACCATCTTTTGAAGTGGGAACTTATGTCCGTCCTCCTCTCTTTCGACGACGAGCACTGCGCTTACAACTTGGTGCGTTGCAGCTATATATAATAGCATGGGTTCGCCGATGTTTGGTGCGGCCAGGATTGGATTGCTAGCCAAGAGGGCCTTTATTTCTTCCAATCCGGCCGTAGCCGCATCCGTCCACTTGAAGTGTTCGGTGTGTCAAAGAAGGCGATAGAGAGGAGATAAAGTGGCTTAAGGCAGCCACGCATCCAGTTAACTTCTGGATTTTCTTGAGGTCTGTTGGGGTAGCCAACTATGACAGAGCTCGGATTTTAGCCGGATTTGCTTCAATTCCTCTATTGGAAACGATGAAGCCCAGGAGCTTTCCAACAGGGACGCTGAAAATGCATTTTTCCGGGTTGAGCTTGATGCCATATGTTTGGAGATTGTCGAACGTAAGCCTTAGGTCATCTATTAAAGACTCGACGTGTCTGGTTTTGATGACCACGTCATCTACGTATGCCTCAATTGTTTTGCAGATTTGTGTTTCCAGGCATGTCTAAATCATGCGTTAATAGGTTGCACTGGCATTTTTGAGCCCGAAAGGCATGGTGTTAAAACAGAAGGGGCCGTATGGAGTGATGAATGCCGTTGCGGCTTGATCGGACTCCACCATCTTGATTTGATGGTATCCGGAGTATGCGTCGAGGAAGCTTGACCGGCTTGTATCCCTTCAGTATGTTTAGGCTATGCTCGGCCAGCCTGCGTGGGATACCTGGCATGTCTGAAGGATGCCAGGCGAAGATGTCCCTATTCTCACGCAACAACTCTCGCAGTGCGGCGTCTACTGTGGGGTTCAGCTGTGCCCAGATGGATGCTGTTTTTGTAGAGTCCGTTGGGTGGACTTGGAATTTGACTATTTCGTCCGCTGGTTTGAAAGAGGTGGACTTGGATCATTTGTCGAGTATTACGTCGTCCCTGTCCACTGTGGAGCGTAGCGCCGTTAGTTCTTCGGCTGCGAGGGCTTCAGATAATGCCTCAAGGGATAGGACGGCGATTTTGTTTTTGGCGCGGAGTGCTACGTCCGGATCACTGGCTAGAGTGATGATTCCATTGGGCTCGGGCATCTTGAGCTTCATGTACCTGTAATGGGGTATAGCTTGGAAGCTCGTGAATGCATCCCGCCCTAAAAGGGCGTGGTATCCGCTACTGAACGGGGCCACCTGGAATGTGATTTCTCCGGACCTGTAATTCTCTGGCGTGCTGAATACCACATCTAGTGTGATTTTTCCTGCACATCGTGCCTCTCGACTAGGGATAATTCCTCTAAAGGTTGTGCTGCTTTGCTCAATGCGGCTCTTGTCTATTTCCATTTTGTTGAGAGTTTCCTCGTAGATGAGTTTTAATCCGCCGCCACCGTCCATGAGCACTTTAGTAAGCCGGAAGCCGTCCACAATTGGATTGAGGACCAAAGCGGCTGGTGCTCGGACTGTTCGGAATTGAGGTTCGTCACTGGCGTTGAAGGTTATGGCCGTGTCGTTCCATGGATTTATAACTGCAACGTGGCAGACTTCGGCGAGGCTGCGGAGTGCTCGCTTGCGCCTGTTATTTGAGGCGAAAGTCTTGAAGACTGTCAATACTGTATTGTTGTTTTCTGCGGGATGATGCTCCGCGGTATCGTTAATGAGGAGGTCCTTGAAGGAAATATGCCCTAGAGGCAATAGTAAAGTTATTATTTATTCCTTATTGCATGATAAATGTTTATTATTCATGCTAGAATTGTATTATCCGGAAACATAATACATGTTTGAATATATAGACAAACATAGTGTCACTAGTATGCCTCTACTTGACTAGCTCGTGAATCAAAGATGGTTAAGTTTCCTAACCATAGACATGAGTTGTCATTTGATTAACATGATCACATCATTAGAAGAATGATGTGATTGACTTTACCCATTTCGTTAGCTTCGCACTTGATCGTTTAGTTTGTTGCTATTGCTTTCTTCATGACTTATATATGTTCCTATGACTATGAGATTATGCAACTCCCATTTACCGGAGGAACACTTTGTGTGCTACCAAACATCAGAATGTAACTGGGTGATTATAAATGTGCTCTACAGGTGTCTCAGAAGGTACTTGTTGAGTTGGCGTATTTCGAGATTAGGATTTGTCACTCCGATTGTCGAAGAGGTATCTCTGGGCCCTCTCGGTAATGCACATCACTATAAGCCTTGCAGGAAATGTGACTAATGAATTAGTTGCGGGATGATGCATTGCATAATGAATAAAGAGACTTTCCAGTAACGAGATTGAACTAGGTATTGAGATACCAACGATCCAATATCGGGTAAGCAACATACCGATGACAAAGGGAACAAAGTATGTTGCTATGCGGTTTGACCAATAAAGATCTTCGTAGAATATGTGGGACCCAATATGAGCATCCAGGTTCCGCTATTGGTTATTAACCGGAGACGTGTCTTGGTCATGTCTACATAGTTCTCGAACTCGCAGGGTCCGCATGCTTAAAGTTCGGTGACGATCGGTATTATGAGTTTATGTGTTTTGATGTACCGAAGGTAGTTCGGAGTCCCAGATGAGATCACGGACATGACGAGGAGTCTCGAAATGGTTGAGATGTAAAGATCGATATATTGGACGACTATATTGGGACTTTGAAAAGATTCCGAGTGATTCGGGTATTTTTCGGAGTATCAGAGATTTACGGGAATTCACCGAGGAGTATATGGGCCTTATTGGGCCATACGGGAATAGAGGAGAGAGGCCACAAGGAAGGAGGCGTGCGCCCCCCCCCCTCTGGACCGAATTGGACAACGGGTGCAGCCCCCTTTTTCTTCTCCCTCTCCCCCTCTTTCCTTCTCTCCTACTCCAGAAAGGAAAGGGGGATCCTACTAGGACTTGGGAGTCCTAGTAGGACTCCCCACCCTTGGTGTGCCCTCCTCCTAGGCCGGCCGCCTCCCCCCTTGCTCCTTTATATACGGGGGTAGGGGGCACTTCTAGGCACAACAATTGATCCTTGAGATCTCTTAGCCGTGTGCGGTGCCTCCCTCCACCATTATCCACCTCGATAATATCGTAGCGGTGCTGAGGCGAAGCCCTGTGTCAGTAGAATATCATCATCATCACCACGCCGTCGTGCTGACGGAACTCTCCCTCAAAGCTCGGCTGGATCGGAGTTCAAGGGACGTCATCGAGCTGAACGTGTGCTAAACTCGGAGGTGTCGTGCGTTCGGTGCTTGATCGGTCGGATCGTGAAGACGTACGACTACATCAACCGCGTTGTGCTAATGCTTCTGCTTTCGGTCTACGAGGGTACGTGGACACACTCTCCCCTCTCGTTGCTATGCATCACCATGATCTTGCGTGTGCATAGGAATTTTTTTGAAATTACCACATTCCCCAACAGTGGTATCTGAGCCTGGTTTTATGCGTAGATGTTATATGCACGAGTAGAACACAAGTGAGTTGTGGGCGATACAAGTCATACTGCTTACTAGCATGTCATACTTTGGTTCGGCGGTATTGTTGGATGAAGCGGCCCAGACCGACATTACGCGTACGCTTACGCGAGACTGGTTCTACCGACGTGCTTTGCACACAGGTGGCTGGCGGGTGTCAGTTTCTCCAACTTTAGTTGAACCGAGTGTGGCTACGCCCGGTCCTTGAGAAGGTTAAAACAGCATTAACTTGACGAACTATCGTTGTGGTTTTGATGCGTAGGTAAGAGCGGTTCTTGCTAAGCCCGTAGCAGCCATGTAAAACTTGCAACAACAAAGTAGAGGACGTTTAACTTCTTTTCGCAGGGCATGTTGTGATGTGATATGGTCAAGACGTTATGCTATATTTTATTGTATGAGATGATCATGTTTTGTAACCGAGTTATCGACAACTGGCAGGAACCATATGGTTGTCGCTTTATTGTATGCAATGCAATCGCCCTGTAATTGCTTTACTTTATCACTAAGCGGTAGCGATTCTCGTAGAAGCAATAGTTGGCGAGATGACAACGATGCTACGATGGAGATCAAGGTGTCACCCCGGTGACGATGGTGATCATGACGGTGCTTCGGAGATGGAGATCACAAGCACAAGATGATGATGGCCATATCATATCACTTATATTGATTGCATGTGATGTTTATCTTTTATGCATCTTATCTTGCTTTGATTAACGGTAGGATTATATGATGATCTCTCACTAAATTTCAAGATAAAAGTGTTCTCCCTGAGTATGCACCGTTGCGAAACTTCTTTGTGTTGAGACACCACGTGATGATCGGATGTGATAGGCTCTACGTTCAAATACAACGGGTGCAAAACAGTTGCACACACGGAATACTCAGGTTAAACTTGACGAGCCTAGCATATACAGATATGGCCTCGGAACACTGAGACCGAAAGGTCGAGCGTGAATCATATAGTAGATATGATCAACATAGTGATGCTCACCATGGAAGACTACTTCATCTCACGTCATGATTGGACATGGTTTAGTTGATTTGGATCACGTGATCACTTAGAAGATTAGAGGGATGTCTATCTAAGTGGGAGTTCTTAAGTAATATGATTAATTGAACTTTAATTTATCATGAACTTAGTCCTGATAGTATTTTGCAAATTATGTTGTAGATCAGTAGCTCAAGTTGTTGCTTCCCTATGTTTTTATATATGTTCCTAGAGAAAAATGTGATGAAAGATGTTAGTATAAATGATGCGGATTGGATCCGTGATCTGAGGATTATCCTCATTGCTGCACAAAATAATTATGTCCTTGATGCATCACTAGGTGACAGACCTATTGCAGGAGCAGATGCAGACGTTATGAACGTTTGGCTAGCTCAATATGATGACTACTTAATAGTTTAGTGCACCATGCTTAACGACTTAGAATCGGGACTTCAAAGACGTTTTGAACGTCATGGAACATATGAGATGTTCCAGGAGTTGAAGTTAATATTTCAAGCAAATACCCGAATTGAGAGATACGAAGTCTCCAACAAGTTCTATAGCTAAAAGATGGAGGATAATTGCTCAACTAGTGAGCACGTGCTCAGATTGTCTGGGTACTACAATCACTTGACTCAAGTGGGAGTTAATCTTCCAGATAATATAGTGATTGACAGAGTTCTCCAGTCACCATCGCCAAGTTACTGGAACTTCATGATGAACTATAGTATGCAAGGGATGAAGAAAACGATTCCCGAGCTCTTCGTGATGTTGAAATCAACGAAGGTAGAAATCAAGAAAGAGCATCAAGTGTTGATGATTGACAAGACCACTAGTTTCAAGAAAAGGGCAAAGGGAAAGAAAGGGAAACTTCGAGTAGAATGGCAAGCAAGTTGTCACTCCCGTGAAGAAGCCCAAAGCTGGAGCAAAGCCTGAAACTGAGTGCTTCTACTGCAAAGGAAATGGTCACTAGAAGTGGAAATTCCCTGAATATTTGGTGAATAAGTAGGATGGCAAAGTGAACAAGGGTATATTTGATATACATGTTATTGATGTGTACCATACTAGTGTTTATAGTAGCCCCTGAGTATTTGATACTTGTTCGGTTGCTAAAAATTAGTAACTCAAAACAGGAGTTACAGAATAAACAGAGACTAGTTGAGGGTGAAGTGACGATGTGTGTTGGAAGTAGTTCCAAGATTGATATGATCATCATCGGACACTCCCTATACTTTCGGGATTAGTGTTAAACCTAAATAAATTTTATTTGGCGTTTGCGTTGAGCATGAATATGAGTTGATCATGTTTATTGCAATACGGTTATTCATTTAAAGTCAGAGAATAATTGTTGTTCTATTTACATGAATAAAACCTTCGATGGTCATACACCCAATGAAAATAGTTTGTTGGATCTCGACCGTAGTGATACACATATTCATAATATTGATGCCAAAAGATGCAAAGTTGATATTGATAGTAACTTATTTGTGCCACTGCCGTTTGGGTCATATCGATGTAAAGCGCATGAAGAAACTCTATAAACATGGATTTTTGGAATAACTTGGTTATGAATCATTTGATGCTTGCGAACCGTGCCTTTTGGGCAAGATGACTAAAACTTCGTTCTCCGGAACAATGGAACGAACTACTGACTTGTTGGAAATAATACATGCCGATGTATGTGGTCTAATGAGTGTTGATGCTCGTGGCAGGTATCGTTATTTTCTGACCTTCACAGATGATTTGAGCAGATATGAGTATATCTACTTAATGAAGCACAAGTCTGAAACATTTGAAAAGTTCGAAGGATTTCAGAGTGAAGTTGTTGGGGATATAATTACTGAGTGTAAACCGGCCAGGAGGGCCCGGTTCACCCTCAACTATATTGAAGCCCACGAAGATCCAAAAGATGGCGTTTTACTAATGAAGCTTAGAGGCCCGGAGCCCAAAGGCGGATTAGGGCCCATAGTGGTAAACCGCCATGGTTATGTAACTTGTGTTGTAAGTTAGGAAAGGAGAGACCGAGCCGGACACTTGTATGAGTCAGCCTCGGGACTCTGTAGACCGGCCGGGCGTCAACGTATGTATATAAAGGGACGACCCGGCGGTGGTTCAGGGACAAGAAACAACAACTCGAGACTCAGGCAAAGCATATTTGCTCCCTGGTCATCGAAACCCAATCAATCCCATCACAACTAGACGTAGGCTTTTACCTTCATCGAATGGGCCAAACTAGTATAAACTCCCATGTCCCTTGTCCGGTTTAATCCCTTCAAGCTAACCAGTTGCGATGGCTTTGCGACTAAGTCCTTTCATGAGGACATCTCACGTGTTAATTCCACGACAGTTGGCACCCACCGCGGGGCTATCGCACGATGGTTTCGAGTTCTTGAAGGGCAGCTCTGAAGGACTCAAGGGGTACGTAGTTGGCCGAATGACCAAGAGTCGCCGCGGAAAGCTCTACATCAACGACGAAGGATGGGGCCCTGAGGCTGGCTCAATCGAGTATGGATACCGGGTCCCCTTTGGCGGAATTCATGTCTTCATCCGCAAGATTGGCGAACCGGGCCCTGAGCCGGACATCTGCACCGACCTCATTGAGACGGCTCAGCGTGCGAATCCTGCCCGGGTTAAGCCCGCCATGAAGCGTGCGTTCGTAGGATGTGTCCATGGGATCGGATCTGAACCAGTGTCTGAAGGCGAGACGGCTGTTTATTCCGACGGCGAGTCATCCACTGGTGAAACTGAGTCCCTATACCAAATTCACGATGGTGTGTTCAAAGGATATTCCGATGGCAACAGTATTCCGGACCTCCTTGAACCGCTGAGTCGGGTTACTGTGTACATGGCCGGAACACATCCCACTTTGCTGTCTTCATCTACAGCGGCAATGAATACCGGATCAGCGGCCGCGGCAGGAGCCCCAGCGCGCCGACTGGCTCAAGTCCTCTCCGGTTTGATGGATGCCTGGGCGACCTTGTTAACCACGACAGTTACGCTAGAGATGCAGGATCAGCACAATGTGGACGTTGCAAAGCTGAAGGGCCAGATAACGCAGGCTAAGGAGGACCTGGCAATTGAGGATGCTAGGATGGCTGAAGAACGGGCCACTTTGGATGCCCAGTCACAGCAGATACAAGCGCATAATTACCGGCTCATGCTGGATCAGATCGCATCAGATGACGTAATGCGAAGGAAGTACCGGTCTCGTCTGCCTCTGGTCTACGAAGGACTGAACCTCTTTCACACACCAGGCGCTGGGCCGAGCAATCCAGAGGCTGCAAACCGGTCCGATGCGCCTAGGGCAGCGCCTGATCAACCACGGATGACGGAACCACCTCGACGAACGGATAACCTGCTGCAGTACGTATCCACACCGCTGGGTCACTTCTTGAGCCCTTTGGATAACATGATTGCCGCAGCATCTCACCTGGCAGCCATTCCAATGGAGGGCGATTCACTAGCGGCGATTCAAACGCGGCGGGCTAGGGATCTTCTTCAAACCGCCGTGGTGCAGCAGCAGGCATATTCCTATAGCCGAGATAGAATTCATTCAACCCCCCGTCCGATCAAGAGCTATAGCAGGCACATAGATGAACAAGAAGTGTCTAGCAGTGCGCGGCACTGTAATGGATCCAATCTGGCACGCAGTGAGGGAAATGCTCAAGATGTGGTGGATAATGGCAGAGCACGAAGGGAGGCCGCTTTGGCAGCACAATATGTGGGTCGGCATCAACCCGCCCCGGTTCAGCCAGCGTCATCAGTAGACCGAGGCACCAGGCTTGCCTTTAATTCCTGGGGAGTGTTGTGTCTCATTCCGGCTCTCCGTAATGTGCGACTGCCCAAGGACTTCAAGGGTCCACGTAAGGTGCCTAATTACACTGCGGATCAGCCACCTGAGGCATGGGTCGAGAGTTATGAGATGGCAATGGAGATGCTAGATGTGGATGAAACGGCCTGTGCAAAGTACTTCACGATGATGTTGGAAGGGACAACCCGTACTTGGTTGAAAAATTTACCAGCTAACTCCATCGAGTCATGGGATCAGTTGAAGGCCCGGTTTATAGCCAATTTCAAAGACACGTGCAAACAGCCTATGTCCATTGTGGATCTAGATGCTTGTGTTCAAGGGGAGAACGAGTCAACAACTCATTGGGTGCGCCGGGTTTCAGAGGTTTTGCATTCGTCCGACCGAATTAACGCTGGTCAAGCGATCATACGCTAGAGCGTAATTGCCGGTTTAAGTCACTAAAGATGAAGTTGGGACAACTCAAGCGCCACCGCAATGACATGGGAACCCTTATGGCAGCCTTAGTCAAATATGCTGATTCTGATAATACCAAGGATCCCGATTCTGATGAGGAGAAACCGGAGAAGGGAAAGAAGAACGGCGGTGCAAAGGGACAACATCACAACCAAGGAGCCATGGGAATAATGGTAAGCGCAAGGCAGATAGTTCAGATCTTGTGGCTAACACCAATATGCAGCGTCGTAAAGGTAAATCGCCCCGCAGCGATGGAGGGATGAATCTGGAGCGTTTGTTAAACCAGCCCTGCCCAAAGCATGGGACCAAGGAGGCCCCTTCCACACATCTTTGGAAAGATTGCTATATCATGAAGGAGTTCAAGAATTCCGATGTCTTCCGGTATGATCAGGGTCCATCGGGCGGTTCAGGTCCAGGTTTTCATGGTGGCGGCGGTTCAAGCTCTGGATTTCAGAATAATCAGGGCAACCAGAATAACCAAGGTGGTAATGGCCAACAGAATAATCAAGGAAATCAGCAGCAGTCAGGTTATCAGAGTCACCCCAAGCAGTTGAACGGTGGGCAGTATCATGTGTTCACTACTAGCCTGTGTAAGCGCGATCAGAAGCTTCACAAAAGGGCAGTTAATGCTGTTGAACCGGCAGTACCACGTTACTTACGGTGGTCCGAGCAGCCCATTGTGTGGAGCAGAGAGGATCATCCGCCCCGGGTTGACAATCCGGGTCAACTGGCTTTGGTGGTAGCACCTCAGGTGGGGGGTTATAAGTTTACCAAAGTTCTGATGGATGGAGGGAGTAGTATGAACATCCTGTACTATGAGACTTTTCGTCGCATGGGGTTGATAGACAAGAGTCTTAAACCGTCCAACACTGTTTTTCATGGTGTAGTACCAGGTAAATCGGCATATCCTGTTGGCAAGATCGCTTTGGAGGTTGTGTTTGGAGATGAGCATGATTCCAGGTCTGAAAAATTGACCCTTGAAGTGGTGAAAATCCAGAGCCCGTATCACGCACTGTTTGGACGGCCGGCTTACGCAAAATTCATGGCGAGACCTTGTTATATCTATTTACAGCTCAAAATGCCGGGTCATAAGGGGACTATAACAGTACATGGAAGTCGAAAGATCGCTTTGGATTGTGAGGAAGGTGATGCGGCTTACGCTGAGTCGGTTTGTGCTACAGAGGAGCTGAAGTTTTATAAGGACAATGTTGATCCGGCAGACATGACTCCTCTGAAGAAGCCCACCACTGAGCATGACCCGACCCTGAAGTTCAAACCGGCTGATGAGACTAAACTTGTTGACTTTGTTCCTGGCGATTCATCTAAACAGTTTAGCATCAGCACCAATCTGGATCCAAAATAGGAAAGCGCGCTCATCGAGTTCGTCCATGAGAACCAGGACATCTTTGCATGGAAGCCTTCTGACATGCCAGGTGTACCGAGGGAACTCGCTGAGCACAGTCTCAATATTGATCCCAAGTTTAAACTGGTCAAGCAATTTCTTCGCCGCTTTAATGAGGAAAGACGCAAGGCTATTGGTGAAGAGGTAGCCCGGCTGTTGGCTGCTGGGTTTATCATCGAAGTGTTTCACCCCGAGTGGTTGGCTAATCCGGTGCTCGTTCTTAAGAAAAACGGCACTTGGCGTATGTGTGTGGATTACACAGATTTGAACAAGGCTTGTCCGGCAGATCCTTTTGCTCTCCCGCGTATTGATCAGATTATTGATGAGACGGCGGGTTGTGAGCGCCTGAGTTTCTTGGATGCTTATTCTGGTTATCATCAGATTAAAATGGCAGTTAAGGACCAGGAGAAGATAGCCTTCATCACTCCCTTTGGAGCCTTCTGCTATGTTTCTATGCCCTTTGGGCTCAAAAGTGCCCAGGCAACTTATCAGCGTTGTGTGCAAAATTCTCTTCACGCGCAGATTGGGCGCAATGTTCATGCCTATGTGGATGACATTGTGGTGAAGTCCAGGAAAAAGGAACCCTTGATAGATGACCTCAGGGAAACGTTTGACAATCTTCGGGTTTACAAAATGATGCTTAATCCGGACACGTGTGTTTTTGGTGTTCCGGCAGGCAAGCTCTTAGGTTTTCTGGTGTCCAACCGAGGCATTGAGGCTAATCCGGAAAAAATCAAAGCGATTACATCTTTGGCTAAACCGAAGTGTATCAATGATGTTCAGCGTTTGGCGGGTCGAATTGCAGCCCTTAGCCGGTTTATCAGTCGTTTGCGAGCGAAGGCAGTTCCTTTGTACCAGATGTTGAAAAAGATAGATGATTTCGTCTAGAGCGATGCAGCCAATGCGGCGTTTGAGGACTTAAAGCGGCAGTTGGTTGAACCACCGGTTCTTGCTGCTCCGGTTGACAAAGAGCCCTTGTTATTTTACGTGGCTGCTAATGCCTATGCTGTCAGTGTGGCAATTGTGGTGGAGCGCAAAGAGGCTGGTAAGGAATATCCGGTTCAATGACCAGTTTACTATATCAGCGAAGTACTTATTGAGTCAAAGCAACGGTATCCGCATTGGCAGAAGCTGGTTTATGGGGTTTTTATGGCAAGTCGGAAGCTCAAACAATACTTTCAAGGCCATCCCATTACAGTGGTCAGTTTAGCTCCTTTGGGCGATATAATTCTGAACAGGGAGGCAATTGGCCGGGTTGCAAAATGGGCAATTGAGCTTGGCCCGCACGGATTGAAGTATATGCCTTGGACATCAATCAAATCACAGGCTCTTGTTAACTTCATCAATGATTGGACCGAGTTACAGGCACCAGAGGACAAACCGAATAATACATACTGGACTATTCATTTTGATGGATCCAGGCAATTGGAAGGCTCGGGGGCTGGAGTTGTTCTTACTTCCCCTCAAGGTGATAAAATTTGTTATGTTCTCCGCTTAATGGTTCCTTGTACTAACAATGCAGCTGAGTACGAGGCCTTACTCCATGGTCTCCGTGTGGCTAAGGAAATGAACTTAAGCCGGGTTCGCTGTTTTGGAGATTCTGATCTGGTGGCTCAGCAAGTTTCTGGTACTTGGGATTCTAAGGATCCACTCATGGCGGCTTACAGACGCGAGGTGGATATTGTGGCAGGTCACTTTAAGGGTTATCAGGTTGAGCACATTGACCGGCGCAAAAACGAAGCAGCAGATGCTTTAAGCCGGCTGGGATCTCAGCGTAAACCGGTACCACCCAATAGTTTTTTAGATATCTTGCATAACCCGTCTGTTAAGTTGCCTATAAAGGAGGATTTAGCTATTCCTAATCCGGAGGCCCAATTGGTGGATGCTTTACATACCGCTCCAGATTGGACGGTTCCGTATTTGGCATATCTGAACCGAGGTGAGTTACCAGATGATGAGGTTTTCGCCAGACAGATAATCCGGCGCTCCAAGTCCATGGTTATTCACAATGGCAAGTTACACTGTTGCAGTGTTTCAGGCGTATTCCAACATTGTATTTCTCCTGAAGAAGGACAAGAGATCTTATGTGAAATCCATGAAGGGGATTGTGGTCACCATGCCGGTTCAAAGTCCCTGGTGGCTAAAGCTTTTCGTCATGGGTTCTATTGGTTGACAGCTCGTGCTGATGCAGAGGATCTGGTCAAGCGGTGTGATGCTTGTCAAAAAAATTCACGTCGAGCGCATGTTCCAGCTCAGGAGCTACGGATGATTCCTATCACTTGGCCATTTGCCACTTGGGGGCTTGATATGGTGGGACCTTTTAAGCGCTCCCAGGATAAGAAGAACCACCTGTTGGTGGCGGTTGACAAGTTCACTAAATGGGTTGAAGCGGAGCCCGTCAGCAAGTGTGGTGCAGCCACGGCTGTTCAATTTCTCAAAAAGATCATTTTCCGTTTTGGTTTTCCACACAACATCATTACAGATAATGGCATGAACCTATCTAAAGGGGAGATGGAGGAGTTTTGTCAACAAGAGCACATCCGGCTTGATGTAGCATCCATGGCTCATCCCCAATCCAATGGTCAAGCTGAAAGGGCGAATCAAGAAATCCTGAAGGGTATCAAGCCCCGGCTCATGGTTCCTTTGAAACGGACGCCGGGTTGTTGGGTGGAAGAATTACCATCTATGTTATGGAGTATAAACACCACCCCAAACCGATCTATGGGTTATACACCTTTCTTCATGGTTTACGGGGCTGAGGCCGTCCTCCCAAGTGATATTCGTCATGATTCGCCCTGGGTTACCAATTATGTTGAAACAGATAATGAGCAAGCACGCCAAGAGGTGTTGGACCTGTTAGATGAGAAATGGGACATGGCTTTGGCTCGATCGGCGGCTTATCAACAAGACCTGCGGCGTTATCATAGCCGCCGGGTTAAGACACGAACCTTTCAAGAAGGGGACTTAGTGCTCCGGCTCATCCAGGATCAGACCGATATGCACACGTTATCCCCACCTTGGGAAGGACCCTTTGTGGTCAACAAAAATTTGCACAACGGATCATACTACCTCATTGACGTTCGAGAAGACTCACGCAGTTCTGAGGAGGAGACCCGGCGGCCGTGGAACATAGCTCTCCTTCGGCCTTACTACACTTGAGCCATAGGCTTTTCTTATGTACATATTTCAACAATGTATATATTATGATCAATATAATAAACCGGCATCCTTGCTATAAGCAGGGCCTCTGCCGTTTCTTCTTCAAATCTCTTAGTTTACATAGGGGCTTCAGCTGACAAAGCGAAGTACTACCTATTAAACCGGCTATCATGCCACAACATAGCTTGGGAGCTTCACACCCAAGGGGCCAAAGAGAGTCTGGATGTTATGCACAACTCAAACATAGGCACCCATTGAGCACAGCTCACAAAGTTACTTGGGGGCTCTTTTGTGCAAAAGCCATAAAGAGTTTAAAAGGACCCTTGTAATTGGGTATCGACCCATGGCTTGGAAGCCTGGTGTATTCACCTAAAACCCTGGGTTAACCTGCCTTCATCAAGTAAGCCACTCCTATCCAGGTAATCCTGGCACGACCCGCCAAACGTTTGACAAGTCAATCTTATAGACCCTGAACTTGTCAAAGTTAAAACGACGATTGGTTAGTTGGAGGCCCATCTTAAAAGGCTTTGCAAAATGGTTTAACTCAGTGGCCTGGCAGCCCATGAAAAGCCTCGAATTTGGGCCTGGCAGCCCTTGAAAAGCCTTGACTACATGGTTTCTTGTTTACTTTTTTGCCAAGTTTTCACCTTTTTGATGAATTTATCTTGAACCGGTGTCCTTTGACCCGGTGTGGCTTTTCAGTCATCATGTTAACCCGGTATTTGTTAACCCGGCTTGGCTTTCAGCTATAAGTTGTCAGACCATCTTATCAAACCGATGTTTGTCAACCCGGCCTGGCTTTGATTATATGTCGCCAGTATGATCATCTGGTGTTCATCGTAACCCGGCATGACTTATTCATAACATCATTATAGGGTAAGGGTTTTAACAGCTCAAAGATTTGGGTTTTCACCCTTACTAAGGGATTTCATATCACAGGTATGAGTTATTTCATATTTATTCCACTTTAGTTATTAGCCAGGCTTTATCTTGGGCATTATGACCCGTCCAGCGGTAAACCGCCCAGACAGCTCTTTTTATGCAGACATAGGGATTGCATAATATTATAAAGATATATAAGCCAGCAGTGAAATTGGCATGGCGGATCAAGCAAACTATATCCCAGTGCACGATGGCAGCAGATCAAGGTATTTTTACTAGCCTATTACAAGGCGCTTTAAGGCCCAAAATATGGAATTGTTCTTTCCACAGAACAAAGTTTATGAAGCGTCAACCAGATTGCCGGATCAAGCCTCGTCACCATGTTGACGTGAAGTTGATGGATCATCTGGCATCGGTTCAGCCTCCTCCTCCTCATCTAGTGGTTGGAAGTCAACGGTGGTCCAGTCAATCCGGGTTATGGCCTGAAAGACTGCCTCTTCACTTATAAGTTCAGCCGGATCAACGTCAGGGGCGTAAGTGTGCTTACGGATTAGCGGAATAAGATTTTGCATCTCCGGCATGACAGTGTCAATCTGTTTGTTGTTGGCATTGTAGAAGGACCCGTGAACCATCAAACTAGCTTCTTCTGCCAATTGACTCGCCAGAGGATGCATCTCCCTAGTCACATTTTTGAGGGCTTCGTTGTCAAACTCTGCCCCGTTTTCTTGTTCACTAGGGAAGCCCTTGGCAATGTCAACCGGATCCAGGTCAGCTATCCATGCTTTGGCTCGAGTAAGTGCCAAAAAAGTGCCAGCCCTCACAGCTGATCGCTTCATTTCTTCTATCTGTGCTGGCGTCATGGATAACCTTGCTAGAGTATCCTTGATCAAAGTTGGGGCTGGATTGTTGTATGAGGCTGCACAGATAACCCGTTGAGCACTAGTATACAATTGTTCAATCAGAGTATATGTTGCCTTCAGCTTCATCCGCATGTCAGAACCCAGATGAGCAATGGGGCCACCTACGACGGTTTAAGAATTTCATGTTAAACCGGCAACTCACAAAGACGGTCATTCAAGAAGCCTTGGCAAGAGTACTTACCAAAAACTGCAGAAGTCATGCTGTTCACTTGGCGCTTCAACCCAGTCAGCTCTTCCGCCACCGGTTTAAGAGCTGACTCGGCGTCTTCCGCCCGCTTCAGCAATGCATTCTTTTCAGTCTCCTAGTTGGCACGCTCTGTCTTGAACCCTTCCTTGAGTTGTTCCATGGCTGCCAAAGTGGTTTTAAGCTCATCTTTCTCCTTGGATGTTTCTGCTTGTTGGGACTTGATGTTTTCTTGAAGGTCAGCTATTTGAGAGCCTTGGTGATTTATATCAGCATGTCACAATCAGATGAGGAGCATGTAAATAATTTGACAAAAGTCCCAAGCATATAACAAGTTATACACTTGGCACTTGGGGGCTAATGCGGATTGCTTCTTTACTACTGATTGTCTGAAGTCCCAAGGATCAATACAAGTTTTAATCTTGGCACTTGGGGGCTAATGTGTGTTTGATCAGGAAAATACATAAGGAAAGTCAACAAAGTACAATATGGAATCTAAAAGTCCCGGTTTGTCTTTACAAGACAAACCGGCCCTTGGGGGCTACAATACAATGAATGTACATAATAAAGATGAAGGTGTTTTGAAGATTACCTCATAGCGTTCCTTCATCAGATTCACCAAACCGGCTTCATAATCTCGGCTGGTGTAAAGCCGGTTCAAGAATTCGAAATGAAGATCTTGAGCAGAAAGATTAATATAGCTTGACAAGTCGGTCTTCCCTTTTCCCTTGCCCATAGCAGCAAATTCATCTTTGGCAGTATGCTTCGATAAAGCAACTGGATTGCCTGGGGCGGTATAAGTAGTACTAGTGACAACAACATCATCATCATCTTTGGCTGGGCTTGGTGGATTGACATTGTCTTTGGCTGGGCTTGGCGGGTTTGCAGTAGGGCTTGGCGGATTAGCAGCCAAACCCAGCAGATCAGCAACTAGACTTGGAGGCGTGGCATGTGGACTCGATGTTTCAACATGTGTTTCCGGGTCAGCCTCCGGCGGATTAGCAACAGTAGCTGGGTCTTGCGGGGCAGAGTCATCCATGACAATATCAGGATTTTCACCACCATTTTCTGGGGTCTTGTCCGGTTCAACATCGTCAGAGGTGCCGCTGGTCTTGGCTTTCTTGGTCAATCGGGCCTTGCACTGCGATACCAAAATAAAGATTAGTATGATAAACTGATGCATGAAGAAACAAACCGAAAAACTTGGAAACTTACCCAGCGATGGTCTTGAGGGGAGGCAGTTGAGTGGTGATGAACCGGCAGACGAGTTCGAAGATGCCTGGTAATTTGGATCAGACGGATTAAGTGGGTATCGAAATAAACCCTTCAAAGGATAACATTTTTCGGGAGAACAAGTAACCTCTGGACGACGCTTCCGGGTTGGTGTATCCAGTAAATCAGAAGACGTGACTTGCTGGCCACTATGTCGGGTTGTGTGACGCCCTTCAGGTTGTTGGATCCAAATAAGCAAGAGGGTGAGAGTATTTCACTTTCCGAACTGCACGGTGAAATCTTTGAATCGGCACGAGATCTGAATCGGAGGAAAGAGAGATTACCTCAACATGGTCCGCATGGCTGACCTCCGCATCATCCTAATAATAGTCATTGTTAATAAGATGTATGAAAAAGGAGCCAAGGGAGTCAAGTTCTACCTCTTGATCAAAATCTTCAACATCTTCGGGCGGTTCAGCAGCTTCGCCGGTCTTCTTCTTGGCTGCTTTCTTGATAGCTTTGCTCTTAGCACGAGGAGCTCTTGCCGGTTTATCTGAAGCCTTCCTTTTCCAAAAGGAGCTATTGGCCTGGAAAATTAAACAAAGGATTATTAGAACAAATGTTAAAGCGGAGGCGGATCAAGAAAGTACAAGGTTAAAATCTTACTGCTGGCGGTTTGTTGGCGGCGTAAAAGGGAGCCAGCCCGGTTTGACTGCATGTGGCGATTGGTTCGTCTAACATCTTCTTCACCGATTCTGTAACTTCATTATCAGTCATTTATATTTCATTGAACCGTTGAGGGTCCTTGGCGTCGCCGGTACTCATGCATTAATCCGGAGCGGCGACTTTAGGGCAGGATGTGCCATTTAACCCAACAGCGAATGAGATCAACACCAGTCAAACCGTTGGCCAAGAGAGCCCGGAGCTTGGCGAGTTGCGGTGCGTAAGTTTGTCATTCTTTGGCAGTTAATCGTCGAGGCAACGGGTGGCCGTTGCTAAGCCGGTGAGGGCGGTAACCCGGCAAGGGATTTTCTCCAGCAGGGGCAGTGTTCTGGCAGTAAAACCAAGTTTGGTTCCAGTCTTTGGGATGACTGTGGTGTGATGCATGTGGGAAATCAACTTCCTTCCTCTTGTGGATTGATACCCCGCCAAGTTCCGTTTTAGGACCATCAGGAAACTCAGTTCGGCGGTTTAGATGGAAAAAATCCCGAAAGAGCTCAACAGATAGTTCTTCTTGAAGGTATACTTCACAAAATACTTGAAAGTTGCATATATTTGATACGGAATTTGGTCCAATATACTGTGTATGGAGCTGAAAGCTTGCAAGGACATCCCAGAATTTTTTTGATCCGGGAGGGCTCAAGCCCCGGTCTAGATGCTGCATAAAAACAATAACTTCGCCATCTTGAGGCTCAGGAGGGCACTCTGGGCCAGGAACTCGCCAGTGAAGGACATTTTTTGAAGCTAAAGCGCCCGTTACAACATATCCGTTGATTTGCGTTTCTGTGATCCGGGATGGAACCTAGTTGCAAGCAGCGAATTGCTTAGTCATCTTGGAAACAAACTTTAAAGGGAAAAATGAAGGCCGGTTTACGACAGTTGGTTGGTGTGTACTAATCGGTGTTAAACCGGGGAATTTGATGAAGGCATATAAGTAAGTTAAACTGGAGTTTATTATTCAAGAACAAGACGGCGGTTTAAGTGAGGGCTAATGACATGTGGCAGATTACCAACTACTAAGGTTTAAACCGCCCTTAGGTGGAGGAGCCAGAGATGAAAATCTACTAAGTGTTGACATAAACAGGTTTCACACAATGATGAAATTTATTTGGATCTACCATGCTTCAATAAAGAAAAATTTCTGTGACCTATAAATGGCGTTAAGTAGAAAAGAGAAGGCCGTATGTTCTACTGAGGATTCTTTACAAAAAAAGGAAGATCTACTACTATTGAAAATGGACTCGGAGCAACTACCGCACGAGATCTACACTACTGATTGGATCAAAGAAACTATGGCAGAAGCAAAATATGAAGAACTAGGATGAACACTTATGAACACGGATGAACTCATTAACCCTAGCACAGATCTAAAGATGCGGTAAAGGGAAAACTTACCAGTGCATATCTACTGCGGCGGGATGCCGCGAAACTCTGGTTCGATTCAGGGTGATGCAGCGGCCGGAGACGAAGACGACAGTGCTCTCTATGGCGGCGGCGGAGCTCGAGCGGTAGGAGTTCGCGAGAGGAAGAAGAAGAGGCAAGGGGAAAGAATGGAAAGACCCATCGGCTTTATTTATAAGGAGAAAGGGATAAGTGGCAGGCGCAAGAATCGAGGAGCCTGAAGCGGCAAAGAGGGTGCGCCTGTTGCCTCGACTTTCGGGATACCATTAATGAAGGGAATCTTTTTAATCTTTTTATACAGAGATGATGTCATGATGGTCCGTTGCTGTGTCCAGAGGATGACATCACGACAGTTTAACAAAGTTTACAGGAGAAGACAGCAGGGCGGTTTACGGGAATATAAGAAGATGTTCACAAGATTTCTTTAAGTATTGAAGATTGACATGAACAAGTTCAAATCAGTCTAGGGCCTATTCTTGGGGATATAACTACTGAGTGTAAACTGGCCAGGAGGGCCCGGTTCACCCTCAACTATATTGAAGCCCATGAAGATCTAGAAGATGGCGTTTTACTAATGAAGCTCAGAGGCCCGGAGCCCAAAGGCGGATTAGGGCCCATAGTGGTAAACCGCCATGGTTATGTAACTTGCGTTGTAAGTTAGAAAAAGGAGAGACCGAGACGGAAACTTGTATGAGTCGGCCTCGGGACTCTATAGACCGGCCGGGCGTCAACCTATGTATATAAAGGAATGACCCAGCGTCGGTTCAGGGACAAGAAACAACAACTCGAGACTCGGGCAAAGCATATTTGCTCCCTGGTCATCGAAACCCAATCAATCCCATCACAACTAGACGTAGGCTTTTACCTTCATCGAAGGGGCCGAACTAGTATAAACTCCCGTGTCCGTTGTCTGGGTTAATCCCTTCAAGCTAACCCGTTGCGATTGCTCTGCGACTAAGTCCTTTCATGAGGACATCTGACGTGTTAATTCCATGACAGAAGTGGAGAATCATCATAACAAGAAAATAAAGTTTCTACGATCTGATCGTGGAGGAGAATATTTGAGTTAGGAGTTTGGCATTCAGTTAAAATAATGTGGAATAGTTTCACAAACTCATGCCACCTGGAACACCACAGCGTAACGGTGTGTCCGAACGTCATAACCGCACTTTATTTGATATGGTGCGATCTATAATATATCTTAACGATTTACCACTATCGTTTTGGGGTTATGCATTAGAGACACCTGCATTCACGCTAAATAGGGCACCATCAAAATCCGTTGAGACGATGCCTTATGAACTGTGGTTTGGCAAGAAACCGAAGTTGTCGTTTCTTAAAGTTTGGAGTTGCGATGCTTATGTGAAAAAGTTTTCAACCTGATAAGCTCGAACCCAAATCGGAGAAATGCGCCTTCATAGGATACCCAAAGGAGATTGTTGGGTACACCTTCTAATCACAGATCCGAAGGCAAAATATTCGTTGCTAAGAATGGATTCTTTCTAGAGAAGGAGTTTCTATCGAAAGAAGTGAGTGGGAGGAAAGTAGAGCTTGATAAGGTAATTTGTACCTTCTCCCGAATTGGAAACTAGTTCATCACAGAAATCAGTTCCAGTGATTCCTACACCAATTAGTGAGGAAGCTAATGATGATGATCATGAAACTTCAGATTAAGTTACTACAAAACCTCGTAGGTCTTCCAAAGTACAGTCCGCACCAGAGTGGTACGGTAATCCTGTTCTAGAAGTCATGTTACTAGACCATGATGAACCTAGGAACTATGAGGAAGCGATGATGAGCCTAGATTCCGTGAAATGGCTTGAAGGCCATGAAATCTAAGATGAGATCCATGTATGAGAACAAAGTGTGGACTTTGGTGGACTTGCCTGGTGATCGGCAAGCCATGGAAAATAAATGGATCTTCAAGAGGAAGACAAACACTGATAGTAGTGTTACTATCTACAAAGCTTGTCGCAAAAAAGGTTTTATCGAAAAGTTCAAGGTGTTGAATATGATGAGATTTTCTCACTCGTATCGATGCTTAAGTCTGTCTGAATCATGTTAGCCATTGCCACATTTTATGAAATCTGGCAAATGGATGTCGAAACTGCATTCCTTAATGGATTTATTAAAGAAGAGTTGTATATGATGCAACCAGAAGGTTTTGTCAATCCTAAAGGTGCTAACAAAATGTACAAACTCCAGCGATCCATCTATGGACTGGTGCAAGCATCTCCGAGTTGGAATATACGCTTTGATAAGTTGATCAAAGCATATAGTTTTATACGGACTTGCAGTGAAGCCTATATTTACAATAAAGTGAGTGGGAGCACTACAGCCTTTCTGGTAAGTATATGTGAGTGACATATTGTTGATCAGAAATGATGTAGAACTTTTATGGAAAGCATAAAGAAGTGTTTGAAAGGAGTTCTTTAAAAGAAAGACCTCAGTAAAAAAACTTACATATTGAGCATCAAGATCTATTGAGATAGATCAGGACGCTTTATAAGATTTTCAATGAGTACATACCTTAACAAGATTTTGAAGTAGTTGAAAATGGAACAGTCAAAGAAAGAGTTCTTGCCTGTGTTGCAAAGGTATGAAATTGAGTAAGACTCAAATCCCGACAACGGCAGAAAATAGAAAGAGAATGAAAGTCATTCCCTATGCCTCAGTCATAGGTTCTATAGAAGTATGCCATGCTATGGACCAGACCTATTGTATACTATGCCCTGGTTTGGCAAGGGAGTACAATGATAATCTAGGAGTAGATCACTGGACATTGGTCAAAATTATCCTTAGTGGAATAAGGATATGTTTCTCGATTATGAAGGTGACCAGACGTTCGTCGTAAAGGGTTACGTCGATGCAAGATTTGACACTGATCCAGATGACTCTAAGTCTCAATGTGGGTACATATTGAAAGTGGGAGCAATTAGCTAGAGTAGCTCCGTACAGAGCATTGTAGACATAGAATATTTTTGCAAAATACACACGCCTCTGAATGTGACAGACCCGTTGAGTAAACTTCTCTCACGAGTAAAACATGATCACAACTTAGTACTCTTTGGGTGTTAATCACATAGCAATGTGAACTAGATTATTGACTCTAGTAAACCCTTTGGGTGTTGGTCACATGACGATGTGAACTATGGGTGTTAATCATATACAAATATGAATATTGGTGTTAAATCACATGGCGATGTGAACTAGATTATTGACTCTAGTGCAAGTGGGAGACTGATGAAAATATGCTTTAGAGGCAATAATAAAGTTATTATTTATTTCCTTATTTCATGATAAATGTTTATTATTCATGCTAGAATTGTATTAACCAGAAGCATAATACATGTGTGAATACATAGACAAACATAGTGTCACTAGTATGCCTCTACTTGACTAGCCCGTGAATCAAAGATGGTTAAGTTTCCTAACCATAGACATGAGTTGTCATTTGATTAACGGGATCACATCATTAGGAGAATGATGTGATTGACTTGACCCATTCCGTTAGCTTAGCACTTGATCGTTTAGTATGTTGCTATTGCTTTCTTCATGACTTATACATGTTCCTATGACTATGAGATTATGCAACTCCCGTTTACCGAAGGAACACTTTGTGTGCTACCAAATGTCACAACATAATTGGGTGATTATAAAGGTGCTCTACAGGTGTCTTCGAAGGTACTTGTTGAGTTGGTGTATTTCGAGATTAGGATTTGTCCCTCCGATTGTCGAAGAGGTATCTCTGGGCCCTCTCGGTAATGCACATCACTATAAGCCTGGCAAGAAATGTGACTAATGAATTAGTTGTGAGATGATGCATTACATAACGAGTAAAGAGACTTGCCGGTAACGATATTGAACTAGGTATTGAGATACCAACGATCAAATCTCGGGCAAGTAACATACCGATGACAAAGGGAACAAAGTATGTTGTTATGTGGTTTGACCGATAAAGATCTTCGTAGAATATGTGGGAGCCAATATGAGCATCCAGGTTCTGCTAATGGTTATTGACTGGTGACGTGTCTCCGTCATGTCTACATAGTTCTCGAACCAGTAGGGTCCGCACGCTTAAAGTTCGATGATGATCGGCATTATTAGTTTATGTGTTTTGATGTACCGAAGGTAGTTAGGAGTCCCGAATGAGATCAGGGACATGGCGAGAAGTCTCAAAATGGTCGAGATGTAAAGATTGATATATTGGATGACTATATTCGGACTTCGGAAAGGTTCCGAGTGATTCGGGTATTTTTCGGAGTACCAGAGAGTTACGGGAATTCGCCGGGGAGTATATGGGCCTTATTGGGCCATACGGGAATAGAGGAGAGAGGCCAAAAGGAAGGAGGCGTGCGCCCCCCCTCCCTCTGGACCGAACTGGACAAGGGGTGCAGCCCCTTTTTTCTTTTGCCTCTCCCCCTCTTTCCTTCTCTCCTACATCGGAAAAGAAAGGGGAATCCTACTAGGACTTGGGAGTCCTAGTAGGGCTCCCCACCCTTGGCGCGCCCTCCTCCTAGGCCGGCCGCCTCCCCCTTGCTCCTTTATATACAGGGGCAGGGGGGCAGCTCTGGGCACAACAATTGATCCTTGAGGTCTCTTAGCCGTGTGTGGTGCCTCCCTCCACCATTATCCACCTCGATAATATCGTAGCGGTGCTTAGGCGAAGCCCTGCGTTAGTAGAACATCATCATCGTCACCACGCCGTCGTGCTCACGGAACTCTCCCTCAAAGCTCGGCTGGATCGGAGTATGAGGGACGTCATCAAGCTGAACGTGTGCTAAACTCGAAGGTGTCGTGCGTTCGGTGCTTGATCGGTCGGATCGTGAAGACGTACGACTACATCAACCGTGTTGTGCTAACGCTTCCGCTTTCGGTCTACGAGGGTACGTGGACACTCTCTCCCCTCTCGTTGCTATGCATCACCATGATCTTGCGTGTGCGTAGGAATTTTTTGAAATTACTATGTTCCCCAACAGTCCTCGCCGCTCTTGGCCACCTGCCAAAGTATCCAACATGCTCTAAGGCTGTGTGTTGGTATGGTATCCGGTGTGGTGTGAATTTTGCATGGCCCATTGAGCCATCCCTCCAATACGGTTCCACGCCCTGTAGTGGGCTTTGGTTTCTTCGTGATTGGGTCGGGTGACTTACGAGAGTGCACCCGTTTAGTTCGGGCGAGGGGTTTAGTGAGAGCCGGAGGATCCCGGAATTTTGCTTGGGTTTTCCAGGCACTTTCCATTACATAGTACTTCTGTGCTATGGTCACCAAGTCAGCGAAGTGTGCTATGTCACGGCAACTTATGGCATTGAGGATTCCCTTGTCCATGCAAATTTTGCAAAAAAAATGAGATTGCGCCTTCCTCGTGACAGTCCTTGACTGTGTTCCATACAAGGAGGAATCTGGCCCAAAAGTGATGTACTGTCTCTTGGGACTCTTTTCTGATGTGGGAAAGATCACTTGTATATGGGTGGGTGGGTAGATTTAAGTCCAAACCCTGACCCGATCTGAGACCCAGGGGTAGAGGAGTTTCTGAGCTTGGCAGTTCGGGCTCCGGGATGTTGCCCAATTTTTCTGGCCCACTGTCCAATTCTAGGTTCGGAGTTTGGGCCATGTCCTCCCGTAGACGGGTATCCGGCTCAGAGAGCTCGGGAATCCGGACATAGTTCGTCCTCAAAATAGAGGAAGAATCGCTGCATTGCTCCTCCACCACCGCTATCTGATGGGTGATCGGCGGAGAGTTCATCTCCCTTTGATTGGGTTTAAGCCCAATCCGATCATTGTCTGTAGCGACTCCCAAGGCGGCGATGTGATCCAGGAGCTCGTTTAAGGACGAGAGCTCCATTGGATCCATCTGCTCGGTGTATTCTGAGCTGACGTGGAGGCTGTTTTTGATGACCCGAGAAGTCATCATCGGCGCGGCGGCCGAACGGGTGGTCATGATGAAGCCGCCTAGTCGGAGGGTTTGGCCTAAAGCCAGGGCTCCCCAGAGGTGATGTTGTCCTTGATAACAAGGCAGACCATTAAGCCTTACCGTGACGACACAGTGGAAATCTCAATGAAAGCACCAATGTCGGTGTCAAAACCGGTGGATCTTGGGTAGGGGGTCCCGAACTGTGCGTCTAAGGCTAATGGTAACAGGAGGCGGGGGACACGATGTTTACCCAGGTTCGGGCCCTCTCGATGGAGGTAATACCCTACTTCCTACTTGATTGATCTTGATGATATGAGTATTACAAGAGTTGATCTACCACGAGATCGTAGAGGCTAAACCCTAGAAGCCAGCCTTTGATTATGATTGTTCTTGTCCTATGGACCAAACCCTCCAGTTTATATAGACATCGGAGGGGGCTAGGGTTACACAGAGTCGGTTACAGAGAAGGAAATCTACATATCCGAATTGCCAAGCTTGTCTTCCACGCAAAGGAGAGTCACACCCGGACACGGGATGAAGTCTTCAATCTTGTATCTTCATAGTCCAACAGTCCGACAGAAGTACATAGTCCGGCTATCCGAGGACCCCCTAATCTAGGACTCCCTCAGTGGACCCACATCTAGTTCCATAGCATGCTAATGACTTTCCTGGGTTCCAGCCTTTGCCATTAAATAATGATCATGTCAACAATGCTGAATGGGATGAGTGGGATGAGTGGGATGAGTAGGAGGAAAATGATCACTAGGCTTTTCCATAGCCAAACCCTCCTGCACCTGTGCAACAGCAGTTGGAGATACCTATGCTACGTGAAGATGGTGCTCCCAATAGTAGCATTACAACCATTGTTTCTCTGTCTAATGGACTTCTTTCTCTCACACACTCTGCTAGTGAGGAGGTGAATTAGGGTGCTCTGTCACCCCTTTTGGGCATGGGACTGCACAACATTGCCTTAGCTTACCAGGAAGACCTAGAGGAGGTTGATCCAGGTGAGGAGGCCATTGGGGTGGAAAATCTAATCAGACAAGTGCCAGACCCTCAGCCCTTGGAGATTCAGGCTCCTCCACTTGTCTCGCGGGATCAAATTGCACCTGTGGCTCAACCACAAGTTGTTGAGCAAGTACATATGCTTGCTTCTGAGGAAAATCCAAGTCGGAACACCATTGGTAATATCAATCTAGTGACTGTAAATTCTGCAACAATTGACTGTGCTTTAGAAGGAGCTGCAGATAGTGAGAAAGACAATATTGCAGTAAAGTACACTGAGAATGTTGTTTCTAGGAAGGAAATGGATGTGTCTGCTCTTAAAGGAAAGGAGAATGTCCCAATTGAACCTGCAGATGTTAATAAGAAAGGTACCTTTGGACCTCATTCTGCTCCCTGTTCCCCAACTTATTTTGATGTACACAAAATTGTTGAATCACATGCTATGGATATTATTGATGGTTCTCATTTGATTTCTAAAGAAGGTTTAGACCTGTGGATCCAGCATTTTGCTCCAGCCACTCAGGGGGCAGTTAACACATTCAAGATTGATATCCTAGTAAGTTGGTTCAACTTCATAATACATCTCCTTTTAACTCCTGACAAGTTTGGCTGGATTATGAAATTGCTCAAATCTGAACTATGGACTTTGTTGACTGCCAACTGCTCTTCTAAAGAAACTATCTCTTTTCACATACCTGATAACTGCTCCTCTACTCAGGCTCCTAGTTGTAAGGACATTATGCAGGGAATTGGCAAGGAGAATGAGGGAATTAGCCCAGCTGCTCATTCTTCCAGTGGCACTGGGAGTCCACTGCAGCAGGTGTCCCCAAATAAAGTTCTCATTTTGCCACTTGGGGAGGCAGTTTCAAGGAAGAGAAGGGAGAAAGAACCTCTTGTGGAAACTGAGGTAAGAAGAAGTGAAAGGATTAAAAGAGATAACAATGGTTATAGGAGTAAATCTTGTGTTGTTCAATCTTGTCTACCTTGTAATACTTTACCTCCAACAATTCCTAATAAAATTGTCAAAAATTTGACAAAGAGTTTCTGCAAGGTCTCTGAGGAAGAAGCACATGATAAGCTATCCAAGAAACTCAAGAAAAAGGAAAAGGAGGAGATGGCCAAGGTCCCCAAGGCCACTAGAGATGTTGAGCACCCAAATGCAGTGTAGTCATGATTGCACAACACAACTCCAAGTCCTCAAGACAGCTTCCCCACCTTCATATCTTTTAGCATAAACATTGTAGGATGGATGTGGTTAATTCTGGTCCTATATGTAATATTATTGGTTTTGGTACTCTATGCCACTTTTGAGTTAGTAGTGGCAGATCTTGTCCATTTCATGTGTATACCCAAGACTGTGAGATGTGGGTTATGTGGGTCAAATGTATTTTGGTACTCTTGGAAAGTGCTTATGATTGTTCTGCTCTTGATGGGTTGAGAAAGGAAGTTTTTGTTGGGTATGTTCAACTAATTAATATAGGGATGAGCACCAGGGGATGGTACTTGGTGTTTAACATCAATCTGATTATATGTGTTAATGAATAACAACAGATCATGGAACATACTGAACTAGAATGTTAGGGGTATTAATTCCTCAGATAAATGGTTGGCTATCAGACAAAAAATTGAGGAGAGTGCAGCTTGTATTGTTTGTATTCAGGAAACTAAAAGAGAATTTTTTGATCTTGCTTACATACACAATTTCTGCCCCCAAAGATTTAACAAGTTTGAATTCCTGCCCTCAGTTGGGGCTTCTGGTGGTATTTTGACTGCATGGAATGCCTCCCTTTTCAATGGTGAATTGATATTTCAAAAAAAATTCTCTCTCACAGTTTAGTTTACCTGCAATACCACTCATCACTCCTGGATACTAACTAATATTTATGGCCCTTGCAACCATGAAGATAAGCTGGAATTTTTGATTGGTTAAATTCTATTCAAATGGATAATGAGGTAAATGGATTATCATGGGAGATTTTAACTTCATAAGATCTCCAGATGACAGAAATAAACTAGGAGGGGATATCAATCAAATGTTGTTGTTCAATGAGGCTATTAGTAATCTTGGGTTGGTTGAGCTACCCTTCAAAGGTAGACAGTATAGTTGGAGTAACATGCAAGAAAGCCCACTTCTGGAAAAGCTGGACTGGATTTTTACATCAGCTGCTTGGATGACATCTTTCCCTGACTCTACTGCACTTCCTCTAGCCAAACCAATTTCTGATCACATCCCATGTATGATCAAAATTAGAACAAGTATTCCCAAGTCTAAGGTATTGAGGTTCGAAAATTACTGGCTGAAACACAGCTCATTCAAGGAAATTGTTCAGGCTGCTTGGAATATTCCAGTGAGTTTCTCTGATCCTGCCAAGAGGATTAATGCCAAATTTAAAAATTTGAGAAGAGCACTGAAATTGTGGGCCAAGAGCATATCTTGTTTGAAAAAGCAAATTGATGAGCTAAATGCTTGCATTTTTCTTTGGGATATGATTGAGGAATACAAAGATCTAACCCTGTTTGAGGCAAATTGCAGGATTTTATTAAAAGAATATCTGTTGGTGGTGCTTAATAATCAGAAGATTTACTAGAAACAAAGGGGGGAAATTAAAAGGGTCAAGTTTGGTGATGAGAACACTAAATTCTTCCACACTGAGGCTTCAATAAATCATAGACATAATAAGATTGCAATGCTGATGAATGAGGATCAGGTGGAAGTCACTGACCATGATGGTAAAGCTGCTATTCCTTGGGAGGCTTTTAAAAAAGACTTGGACAGTCAAGTGGGCACAATATGCATTTTGACTTGCATGACTTATATGAGAACAGAGTTGATCCTCAAATTTTTCAAGATCTTGAAAGGCCTTTCACACAGGAGGAAATTGATGATGTAGTGAAAAACCCGCCAACTGAGAAATCTCCAGGTCCAGATGGCTTCAATAATGAATTCATTAAAGCTTGTTGGGACATTATTAAGGAGGATACTACTGCACTCATCATGGCTTTTCATGCTGGCACTGTGAATCTTGAGAGCATAAACACCTCCTTCATCACCTTAATTCCAAAAAAGGAAGTACCCCTCACACCTAATTATTTCAGACCTATTTCTTTGCTGAATGGAATTATGAAAATCATTACTAAACTATTAGCCAACAGACTTCAGAGAGTGATCCTACAGATGGTACATATCAATCAGCATGGTTTTTTAAAGAACAGGATGATACAAGATTGTCTAGGTTGGGCTTATGAATATATTTACCAGTGTCACAAATCAAGAGAGAAGATGTTAGTGATCAAGCTATACTTTGAAAAAGCTTTTGACACTATTGAACATCAGGCTATCATTGATATATTCAGAGCAAAAGGTTTTGGGGAGAAGTGGATCTCATGGATGAATCTTACTTTCACATCTGCATCTTCTGCTGTAATGCTCAATGGAGTCCCTGGGAAGAAATTTTATTGCAAAAGAGGGGTCAGACAAGGTGATCCTTATTCACCTTTGATTTTTGTTCTAGCAGCTGATCTTCTGCAGTCCATCATTAATAAGGCTATGAGACTGGGGATTATAATTCCTCCCCTACAAGTAAATTCTTTCCCTGACTTTCCAATAGTGAAGTATGCTGATGACACCCTGGTCCTTATGAAAGCTAATGCCAGAGAGCTCATTTGTCTTAAGTCACTTCTCAATACTTTTGCTTCAGCCACTGGTTTAAAGGTAAATTATGGTAATTCAAGCATGGTGCCCATCAACATTGCAAAAGACAGAGTTGATATCTTCACAAATACATTGCAATGCTCTAGAGGTCATTTCCCTTTCACATACTTGGGATTGCCTCTGTGAATCTATAAACCTACTGTGGAACAATGCCTGCCACTAGTTGAAAGAATTGCCAAGAAACTTGCTGGACTTTCTACATTCATGACTCAAGCAGGAAGATTACACTAGGTAAAATCAGTCCTTGCGTCTTTAACCATTTTCTTCATGTGCTGCCTGGATGTTCTTGTCACAATCAAACAACAGATCATTAAGTATTTGAGGCATTGTCTGTGGAGGAGCCCTGATTTGGAGGATAAGAGACCAGCACTAGTGGCATGGAAAACTGTGTACAGACCCAAGAGTCAAGGAGGTTTAGGTGTTATGGATATATTCACACACAACAAGACTTTGCTCATGAAAAATCTTCATAAGTTCTTTAATAGACATGATATTCCTTGGGTTAATCTCATTTGGGAGACATACTACGGTAATGGGAACCTACCAGGAGAAAGCAGGGAGGGCTCATTTTGGTGGAAATCCAATTTAGCTCTCATTGATCCCTACAAAGCAATTGCTAGATGTAATGTAGGAGATGGTCAAAGTGCTCTGTTTTGGGATGATTGTTGGCATGATTTCATCTTGAAACACAAATTTCATCACCTCATTACTTTTGCCAGAGATACATCTATCACTGTAAACCAAGTGATCCATACTGAGTACCTCCAAGACTTATTTCACCTGCCATTGACTACTCAAGCTTATGAGGAATTTCTTGAAATGGAAGATATTTGCATCTCATTGAGAAGCTCAGACTACCTGCAGTTGAGGGACACATGGAGCTATATATGGGGCATGAATCCTACTCTTCAATCAAAGATTATCAGTTGTTAATTGAATATAAGCCAACTCCACCTCATTTCAGTTGGATTTGTAAGAGCTCATGTCAACCCAAACACAAAATATTCTTCTGGCAACTGCTGCATGATAGAGTCAACACTAGAAATTTTCTAAGAAGAATGAACTTTGAGCTCGAGGACTATAACTGTGCTGTTAGGGATTGTCAGCAGGAGGAGACTCTGCATCATCCTTTTTGGAGTTGTCCTTTTGCAGCTCAATGTTGGGATTACATCTGCCCAAACAGAGACATCAATTTATCAGTTTTGGAAGCTTTTCAAGACCTTAAAGACAAACTGCATCTCCCTTTCTTCATGGAGATTATTATCCTGGGTTCTTGGGCTGTTTGGATATCTAGAAACAACTAAATCTTCGAGCATCTTAACCCCTCTTTTCAGGGTTGGAAGAACATCTATTTGGAGGAACTCAAGCTATTGAAATTCAGGATGAAGAATAAATTACTTCCACATTTTTCAGCTTGGTTACAATCAATCTTGTAATTGCTAGGGTAGTATAAACTTTTTGGTAGTTTCTCTCTTTTTTCCTCGTTCTTTCTGTCTTTTTTTTCTTTTTCTTGGGGCTTACCTCAAGCCCATGAGACAGGACTCTTTTGCTTTGATAATTTAATAAAAGCTGCAGTGGGGTTTTACCCTACTGTTTATATTCAAAAAAAAATCTATGGGTAGTATCGGGGGGGGGTATGAACCATGGAAAAGTTGGAATAAAATAGATATTACACCAATATAAATAAATAAAGAGTTCACAACAGTACCAAAAAGTGGTGATTTATTTTCTTATACTAACAGATCTCATGAATTTTCTGTTCAGTTTTGTGTTGTGAAGTTTTTGAGTTTTGGGTAGAGATTTGATGGACTATGGAATAATGAGTGGCAAGATCCTAAGCTTGGGGATGCCCAAGGCCCCCCATGGTAATATTTAAGGACAACCAAGCATCTAAGCTTGGGGATGCCCCGAATGACATGCTCTCTTTCGTCTTCAATCCATCGGTAAATTTACTTGAGGCTATATTTTTATTCACCACATGATATGTGTTTTGCTTGGAGCGTCTTGTATGATATGAGTCTTTGATTTTTAGTTTGCCACAATCATACTTGCTATACACACCTTTTGAGAGGGACATGCATGAATCATGAATTTATTAGAATACTCTATGTGCTTCACTTATATCTTTTGAGCTAGGCAATTTGCTCTAGTGCTTCACTTATATCTTTTTAGAGCACGATGATGGCATTATTTTATAGAAATTGTTGAACTCCCATGCTTCACTTATATTATTTTGAGAGTCTCTAAACATATGGTAATTTGCTTAGGTTATGAATTTTGTCCTAATATGATGGGCATCCAAGAGGGATATAATAAATACTTTCATATAAAGAGCGTTGAATACTATGAGAAGTTTGATTCCTTGCATTTGTCTTGAGATATAACGATGGTGATATTAGAGTCATGCTAGTGGGTAATTGTGTATTGGTAGAAATACTTGTGCTAAAGTTTGTGACTCCCGTAGCATGCACGTATGGTGAACCATTATGTGATGAAGTCAGAGCATGATTTATTTATTGATATTCTTCCTTATGAGTGGCGGTCGGGGATGAGCGATGGTCTTTTCCTACCAATCTATCCTCCTAGGAGCATGCATGTAGTACTTTGTTTCGATAACTAATAAATTTTTGCAATAAGTATGTGAGTTCTTTATGACTAATGTTGAGTCCATGGATTATATGCACTCTCACCCTTCCACCATTGCTAGCCTCTCTAGTACTACGCAATTCTTGCCGGTGCATTAAACCCACTATATAACTTCCTGAAAACAGCCACCATACCTACCTATTATGGCATTTCCATAACCGTTCCGAGATATATTGCCATGCAACTTCCACCGTTCTATTTTTTTATGACATGCTTCATCATTGTCATATTGCTTTGCATGATCATGTAGTTGTCATAGTATTTGTGGCAAGGCCACTGTTCATATTTTATACATGTCACTCTTGATCATTGCACATCCCGGTACACCACCGGATGCATTCATATAGAGTCATATTTTGTTCTAGAATCGAGTTGTAATTCTTGAGTTGTAAGTAAATAAAAGTGTGATCATCATCATTATTAGAGCATTGTCCCATGTGAGGAAAGGATGATGGAAGCTATATTCTCTCACAAGTTGGGATAAGTCTCCGGACTTTACAAAATAAAAGAGGCCAAAAGAAGCCCAAAAAAGAGAGAAAAGAGAGAAGGGGCAATGCTACTATCCTTTTACCACACTTGTGCTTCAAAGTAGCACCATGATCTTCATGATAGAGAGTCTCCTATGTTGTCACTTCATATACTAGTGGGAATTTTTCATTATAGAACTTGGCTTGTATATTCCAATGATGGGCTTCCCCAAATTGCAATAGGTCTTCATGGCAAGTGATTTGGATTCACACCCACTTAGTTTCTTTTTGAGCTTTCATACACTTATAGCTCTAGTGCATCCATTGCATGACAATCCATACTCACTCACATTGATATCTATATATGGGCATCTCCATAGCCCATTGATACGCCTAGTTGATGTGAGACTATCTCCTTCTTTTTGTATTCTCCACAACCACAATATTCTATTCCACCTATAGTGCTATATCCATGGCTCACGCTCATGTATTGCATGAAAGTTGAAAAGCTTGCGAACATTAAAAGTATGAAACAATTGCTTGGCTTGTCATCAGGGTTGTGCATGATTTAATACTTTATGTGATGAAGATGGAGCATAGCCAGACTATATTATTTTGTAGGGATAACTTTCTTTGGCGATGTTACTTTGAGAAGGCACGATTGCTTTATTTGTATGCTTGAAGTACTATTGTTTTTATGTCAATATTAAACTTTTATTTTGAATCTTATGGATCTGAATATTCATGCCACAATGAAGAAAATTAGATGGATAAATATGTTAGGTAGAATTCCACATCAAAAATCCTGTTTTTATCATTTACTTACTTGAGGACGAGTAGGAATTAAGCTTGGGGATGCTTGATACGTCTCCAACGCATCTATAATTTTTTATTGTTCCATGCTATTATATTATCTGTTTTGGATGTTTTATATGCATTAATATGCTATTTTATATTATTTTTGGTACTAACCTATTAACCTAGAGCCCAGTGCCAGTTTCTATTTTTTCCTTGTTTTTGAGTTTTACAGAAAAAGAATATCAAATGGAGTCCAAACGGAATAAAACTTTCACGATGATTTTTCTTGGACAGAAGACACCACGTAACATGGAGAGGGGGCCAGAAGATCCCCGAGGGGCGCGCCCTAGGGGGCGCCATGAGGGCTTGTGGGCCCCTCGGAGGTCCCCTAACCTTAGTTCCAGCTCTATATATTCCCAAATATTCCCAAACGACCAGAGGCATTCACCAAACTACTTTTCCGCTGCCATAACCTTCTGTTCCCATGAGATCCCATCTTGGGGTCTTTTCCGGCACCCTGCCGGAGGGGGATTCGATCACGGAGGGCTTCTACATCAACTCTATTGCCCTTCCGATGATGTGTGAGTAGTTTACCATAGACCTACGGGTCCATAGCTAATAGCTAGATGGCTTCTTCTCTCTCTTTTGTCTTCAATACTAAGTTCTCCTCGATGTTCCTGGAGTTCTATTCGATGTAATATTCTTTTGCGGTGTGTTTGTCGAGATCACACGAATTGTGGATTTATGATCAGGTTATATACGAATATTATTTGAATCTTCTCTGAGTTCTTTTATGCATGATTTGATATCTTTGTATTTCTCTTTGAATTATCGGTTTGGTTTGGCAAACTAGATTGGTTCTTCTTGCAATGGGAGAGGTGCTTAGTTTTGGGTTCAATTTTGCGGTGTCCTCACCCAGTGACAAAGTAGGGGTAGCGAGGCATGTATTGTATTGTATTGTTGCCATCAAGGGTAAAAAGATGAGGGTTTCACCATATTGCTTGAGTTTATCCCTCTACATCATGTCATCTTACTTAAGGCGTTACTCCATTCTTATGAACTTAGTACTCTAGATGCATGCTGGATAGCGGTCGATGTGTGGAGTAATAGTAGTAGATGCAAAATCGTTTCAGTCTACTTGACACACACGTGATGCCTATATTCATAATAATTTCCTTGGATATCGTCATGAATTTGCGCTTTTCTATCAATTGCTCGATAGTAATTTGTTCACCCACCGTATGTTTTCTTTCAAGAGAGAAGCCTCTAGTGAAATCTATGGCCCCCGGGTCTATTTTCCATCATATATTTTCAGATCTATAAACCAAAAAACCCAAGAATACCTTGCTGCAATTTATTAGTTTTTACCTTGTTTTACGATTTAGTAATCTTTTATATCCATCTCTATCAGATCTCATCCTTGCAAGTGACCGTGAAGGGATTGACAACCCCTTTATCACGTTGGGTGGAAGTGTTTGATTGTTTGTGCAGGTGCATAGATTGGAGACTTGCTTGTACCTCCTACTGGATTGATACCTTGGTTCTCATACTGAGGGAAATACTTATCTCTACTTTGCCGCATCATCCTTTCCTCTTCAAGGGAAAAACCAACGCAAGATCAAGAAGTAGCAAAGGCACCCGTGGATATGGCTAGTCATGGATTGTGAAAGAATGGTGGAAAATGGAATGAACTTTATTTTCTATTTGGGAACCGTCTATGATTTATCAAGAATGAAAAGTATTGGGAATTATCGATCATTTTCGTTGACAGGAAAAGCATGCCTCAAAACAATTTTATCTCTCAGTTTGAGCTTTGAGCTCTGTCACCTCTACAAATCTCTGCTTCTAAAAGTGCAACTAATCCCCGGGTGGTTTTGGTAATTCATAACAACATATAGCTCATTGAACTAATATCCATTCAAGATTAATGTTTTAGAAAGTTCAATGATTGGCATGCACTACTGTAGGATGCTGCTAACACGACACTACGATAAGAGACCCATTGACGAAACTATGCGCGGTGCATTAATCGCAAGAGGTGGTGCAAAAAAACTGTCAAAAAGGTGCAAAACATTTGCGATGATGGATGCATCAAACATGGTTCAGATTTTAGTTCCATGTGTGATGTAGGGCATATGGTTCAGTGCAATTAACCGTTTGCGGTGAGGAGCAACAAAAGAAATGGGCAGCCAGATGAAGGTGTGTGCGATAAACAACATACGGTTCACTAGTATGAATAGTTTTTGATTAGGCAACACAAAAGAAATGGTCAACCAAATCAAGGTGTGTGCGATATATGACATGCGGTTCACGCGGATGAACTGTTTGTGTTGAGACAAGAGAACATAAACGGTTCAATATAACAAGATGTGTGTGATATGTAGCAAACAGGTCCATAATCAGAAATGTGTGCGAAGACCGATAATAATACAGATGATTGCTACTAATAAGACGTGTGTGTTGTGCGATGGGATTGCATGCAGAACAACAACATATATACACATACTTATAAGGACATGATTATCAAGCATAAATGATCATCTGATCATCATCTACTTCTTGTGACGCTTGCTCTACTTGTGGCTCTATCCGGGCTCGTCGATTTGGGTAACGAGGCACTTCCTCATGTCAATGATCCGCCTGTGCATCTCGTACCATGTGTACACACTCTTGGCCGCGAACCTGAGGTGAGGTTCATCCAATCACCGCATCCAGGCCCCGTGCCAGGATACGACACTTGTTCTCTAGGCATCTTGTGTGAGAACCTGGAATTTATTTCCAGATCCTCCTGTGTATATTTGTCAACCCCAGGATCATTGTTGACAACACAGTGAAATGGTATCATTGCATAATACATTAAAGTATTACAAGTAGTATATATTGTCACAGGACATACCTAGCGAAATTTCTCATGACATTTATTACATTCAGAAAAATAGCTGAAAGTACAATGCATAGTGACTCCATCTCAGCCACAGGCAGTCGATGTAGTCCACGTGACCTCACTCCTACGGATCGCCATAGCTGTCATAGTCATCACCTTCATCTTCATGGAACTCTGTTGTCAACAAAATTATTTCCATGAGTACATTACGTACTAAGAAACAATTCTTAGTAGCTGTGTTTGCGTGTGATAAATTCAGATCTTACATAGTTGATTCTAAAGTAATTGTTCACGCCGATCATGATGCTATTAAATAATTCATTACACTACAAAAAAAGACACATCCGTGACATTTTGGGCCGAACAAAAAAAGTTTATGTCATACTTATGACACTTCTATGACGATAATTGTGACAAAACCCGGTATCATCATAGATGTGGTGGGCTCCTACTTCTATGATAAAAAATCATGACAGAAAATGGGCTTTTCGTCCTGGGCGGGCCGCAGACGCAGCTGCATGACATTCTTTGGGCCATCCATGACGGAAAAAACCGTGGTAGAATCGAGGGCGAGGAAAATTTCGCTGAGTTCCCGGTTACGGTGGGTGGTCGGGGGCCGAGCGATGCACGTTTCTCTCGTACACGTATGCGCATGTGTGCGAGGCGTTTGCTCTAACTGAACCCATGCAAGGCGTTCGCCTATACTGAACCCAAGTGATTGCACTGCAGGCTATGCGTTACTGAACCCGAGCGATCGAGCAATGGCTGTTAACTGAACCCGATCGAGTGATTCCTTCGCTACTGCTGCTAAGTGAAGCCGATCGATGCTGCCTCTAGATGAACAGTGAGCATTGCGGTGGGTTTGGATGAACAGTGAGCGGTGGGGGTGGATGAATAGGACCCCGTGGTGTTGCGTCCGGATGAACAAGACCCCGATCGATCGAGATGGTTGGGGCTGGATGAACAGGACCCCGTGGAGGGCTGGATGAATAGGACGACCCCATGGAGGGCTTGATGAACAGTAGGCGGTGGAGGGGTGGATGAACAGTAGCCCGTGGAGAGCCCGTGGAGAGGGGTGGTTGAACAGTAGCTGGTGGAGTAGCGCGTGGTGGAGGCTGGATGAACAGGAGCCCGTGGATGAACAGCCGCAGGTGGAGGCTGGAGGAGGTCGACGGTGGAGATGAACAGTATCCCGTGGAGTCTCGTTTTGTGGTATGCCACACCCCTCCCGATGAACAGGACCCCCGTTTCGACGATAGTGCTCCAACACAAGTTTGTTTTGTCCGTTTTGCGGTACGCCACACCCTTCCCGATCAACAGGACCCCGTTTCGACCGTAGGAGGTCCAACACAAGTCTGTTTCCTCCGTTTTGCGGTACGCCAGACCCCTACCGATGAACAGGATCCCGTTTCGAACGTGGTCGGTCAAACACAAGGCCGTTTCCTCCGTTCTACGGTATGCCAGGCCTCGTTTCCATTGCATGTTCTGTCCAAGCTGGTTGGCTCCCACGCGTTCCGTTGCCTCCCGATGAACACGATGCATTCTGTTGCCTCCTGATGAACACGACGCATTCCGTTGCCTCCCCATGAACACGACGATGACGCAGTTTCCCCGTTCCGACCCAGCCATGTACCCGAGCCCTGGCCGTACATATGCGCGAGTAGGCGTTGGAGACCCCCCCCCCCCCGTATGTACGTATGTGGCCATATTTTCTTTCTTGCACGCTGTTCGCTGTACGTACGTGTACATCCTACGTGCGCGCCTCTACTACGACACGTGCGCGCCTCTACATCCACCAGTATGTACGTACACGTTCTCTACCAAAATGACAATGCTACGTACGCTTCGACCAGGTGGGTCCCAACTGTCAAGCACTTCCTTGTGTGCAAAGATGTAGCTGGTGGGTCCCAGCAGTCAGGGGGGCAAATCGTTTTTTTGGCCCGGACGCACTTCCTTGTGTGCGAAGATGTAGCTGGTGGGTCCCAGTAGTCAGGGGGAAACGTTTTTTCGTGAAATATGGTGGCCCATACGGTGGGTCCCTGCTGTCAGGTGGAGGAATCATTATTTTCCGCATAATAAGGAGGCACTTCCTTGCTGCGGCCGTGGACCCAGCTGTCAGCAGCTCCACATACAGTCCATGTCCGATGGAAGTCGTTCCTTGACCACGTTGACCACGCCGGACTGAGAGCACTAGGGCGATGGACGACGGCGAGGCCTAGGAAGGGGACGACGCGGATCCGGGGAAGACGCGGCAGTGGAAACCTGCACGGAGAGGAGTACGAGGGTTCACTGGTTCGGCTACGGTGTGAGGCTACCGTCGCCGCAGGGCCTGGCCAGCAGTGGGAATGGTCGGGGGCGGTGAGGCCTCTGCGGCAGCATAGCTGGCCATGGGAGGCAGGAGCATGCGGCACGACCGGCGCTGCTTTGGGCGGATGGAGCAAGAAGACCAGAGGTTGAAGAAGCACTACGGCCATTGGATGGACATCGTACGGTCACTGGAGCTAGAATTGTTCATACTGACTAAGTTGACAAAGCCCTCCGTCCCTGTCAACTTAGTAGGCCCACAAGTCAGCCTCCCACCAAGGTGGGTCCCAGCTAGCAGGGGGAGTATTCATTTTTTTGTGCGTAATAAGGAGGCACTTCCTGTGGGTCCGAGCTGACAGCGGGGGGAACGTTTTTTTTGTGAAATACGGTGGCTTGTCCGGTGGGTCCCAGCAATCAGGGGGGAAACAATTTTTTTTCGTGAAATACGGTGGCCCATCCGGTGGGTCCCTGCTGTCACGTGGAGGAATAATTATTTTGTGCGTAATACGAAGGCACTTCCTTGTAGCTGCCGTGGACCTAGTTGTCAGCCTCTCCACGTACAGTACTCTTCTGATGGAAGTCGGTCGTTGACCACATTGACCACGCCGTGCCTAGAGCACCACGGCGGTGGACGACGACGAGGCCTAGGAAGGGGACGATGAGGAGCCGGGGAAGACGCGGCAGTGGATGCCCACGCGGAGAGGAGTATGAGGGTTCACTGGTTCGGCTGCGGTGTGAGGCTGCCGTCCCCGCAGAATAACAGGGGGAGTGGGTGAGTGGAGGCATGGCCTGGCCAGGGGTGGGAGTAGTATGGGGGCGGTGATGCCTCCGTAGCAGCACAGCCGGCCATAGGAGGCAGGAGCATGCGGCACGACCGGCGCTGCTTTGGGCGGCTGGAGCAAGAAGACCAGAGGTTGAAGAAGCACTACGGCAGTTGGATGGACATTGTACGGTCACTGGAGCTAGAATCGTTCATATATTGACTAAGTTGACAAAGCCCTCCATCCCCGTCAACTTAGTAGGCCCACAAGTCAGCCTCCCTCTACGGTGGGTCCTAGCTGGCGGGGGGTATTCATTTTTTTTGTGCGCAATAAGAGGCACTTCCTTGCATTCAAAGATATAGTTGAAGGGAACTTTTTGCGCGAAATACAGAGGCCCTTCCGGCAGGTCCCAGATGTCAGGTGGAGGAATCATTATTTGCGCGTAATAAGGAGGCATTTCCTTGTGTGCGGCCGTGGACCCAACTGTCAGCCTCTCCACGTACAGTCCACTTCCGATGGATGTCGTTTGTTGACCAAGTTGACCATGCCACACTGAGAGCACCAGGGCGGTGGACGATGGCAAGGCCTACGAAGGGAACGACACAGAGCTGGGGAAGACATGACAGTGGCTGCCCACGCGGTGGAGAGTACGAGGGTTGACTGGTTCGGCTGTTGTCGCCGGAAAATAAGAGGAGGTGTGGGTGAGTAGAGGGATAGACAGGCCAGGGATGCGAGTATGATGGGGCCATGAGGCCTTCCCGGCAGCACAGCCAGCCACGGGAGGCGGGAGCAGGCGGTTCCGATGGCGCTGGTTTGGGTGGCTGGGGCAGGAAGATCAGAGACTGAAGAAGCATGATTGTCGTTAGATTGACATCTAACGGTGTGACGCTGGTAGAGTCGAGTGTTGACTAAGTTTCTTTTTTGAGAAACCTTGTGTACACATGAACTTAGTAGGCCCACAAGTCAGCCTCCAAATCTGTGGCAGACAACATAAAGCCCATTTGCTATTTTTTAATAATTTGCAGCCCATTTGCTAATTCTTAAGTAATTTATTACAGCCCATTTTCTGCCCAGGACCACAGTCAAAAAGTTCAACCTTATTTTGCATATTTCGGTGGAGTCCGAACTGTTGTAATCCAGAAATGATAAACATTTTTTAAGAACTTATTGATTTGCCAAAAAAATCGGTTTGTTTTCGTAAGCAAATAAGACGTGGGACAATTGAGTTGGTTTAAGGGAAAACCAGTGGTAAAAAAATCAGCGCTGGGTGGGAAAAACAACAAAAATAAGGATGTAAATATGAAAAGGGAATTTTATGTGTTTTCAATATAATGATACATGTATATAAGCTAGTAAAACTATAGGTAGAGATTAGAAAACGGATGTAGGACATGCGTTTCAAGAGGAAAATAGAACTGGGTTGTGTGTTTGATTCAGTAAAAAAACTGCCTGCGGATGTAAGACAAAATATAACTAAAGCTAGTGGGCCAGAGGCCAGTAGATACCTACTGGATCTTTGTGCCCCGTTGTCGTCATGGGCTGGGCCTGTTAAAAACAAAACCAAGCCTGGGCAGTCTACAACCCAGTTGAAACTTGCTCGACCTGAAAAAACAATATACGTGCTCAATAAACGAGAGAATTCTGCAAGTACAAACTAATAACTGGGATGTAACAGGGATTTTGTTTTTTCATCGTGGTAACAAGTGCATGCACTTGTTTCGAAAAAATTGAAGAACTGGGAATTCGAATGGTAGGTGCTTATGCTACCCATCAAATAAAATTCAGGTGCTTGAGAATTCGTTTCAAAACAAATGATTCAGCTTTATATCCACGTCGATCCTCGGCATGATGGTTGGAAGCAAATGCAAGTTCATACCAAAAGATCGTTAACAGCAATACCAACTTGCGGACGACAAGGTAGTACAACTACCAATACCAAACTAACTTATAATCTTTTTACTCCTGGCCCTAGTGTTCGTCTGGTAGAAAATCTTGCAGAGGACCAGCTCCCGCTCCTTCTCTTGCTCCAGGTCCCCGAGGTGGTACTGGTGCATCACCCAGTTGGTCCTCTGCTGGTCGAAGTTCTTGTTGGTGTGCAGCACCAGAACCTTTTTGCTGCCCGTCTGTCGGCCGTTGACCATCATCGGCAAGGTATTGTCGGTCTTGTGCCACATCGCGTGCATGCCGCACTCCGACTGTATCTTGCGACGTGTCCACGTGCCCCTTCTGAACGCCCTAGAATTGCGCTGGAAGAAATGCTTCCTTAGGCCACTCAGTGTGATACCTGCAGTATTGTCGAATACAGGTTTTAGTGTACGTAGTGGGCATTTTCATAACATCGTTGGCATGTTGCAGTCACTTGTTTCACTTTTTATTAACTGTCAAATTGTAATTGCTTCACCAGGTCTGCGTCTAAAAAGAAAAATAGAGCTATAAACAAAGGAATATGTTTGTGCAAGTAGACGGCCGATCGGTGTCTTACCTGGAAGTTTCTCAGGTTGGGTGTAGCATATGTCGTGCTTGCTGTCAATGGTTGGTATGAACAAATCGATGAGAGGGTGAGATCTAGCGCTGTCAGCACTCACTTTGTCCTTAAGATGCTTGATTAGCTTCTGATCCGTGGGATCGAACTTGACACCAGCCGACAGCACCGGCCAATGCTTCTTCGACTTGCATCGGTAATTCCAGTTATATGGTACTCAATGTAGGATCAATCGACTGTTTTAAGTGAATGATAATGACAGATAAGTGGTACTCCAAATCTGAAGTCCAGAATACCCGAACATGCCGCCGGGATTCTTGTGTCACCTCACGCGCAGCGTGTTGTCACGTCAATTCAATGTGTGGACATGATGAATAATTTGACCGACGTATACTATTACTGCTACTGTACTACTTACTAGTCGTATTTAGTGTCACAATTTATACATAGGTTTAACTAACAAGTACACACTTGAAGCCTAATTGTGTGTGTGTGTGTGTGTGTGTGTGTGTGTGTGTGTGTGTGTGTGTGTGTATCCGGTCTATTCTACTAATATTGGAAGAATAACTATTCTGATAACACTTCCACACTGGACGCTCAACGCAAGTGCACGTCATTCTTTGAACCAAGTGTGCTGCAGTACTCACACGAGTGAACTTCTTGTCGGAAAAAACTGCACGCGTTATTTTTTTGGTACTATTTTCGCTCTAGTTTTTTGACCATTTATTAGAATAAGGCTTGTAATATACCGTTGAAAAGCTATGGATTAGGCGCAACTTCGACATGTTGAACACTTTTTGAGATTCCACACGGTTTAAGAGCAGTTCTGAAAATGGTGCGGGCCATGACGAGTGGCAGCGAGCGTTTTTCACGATTTCTTCTAAACCACTCGTTGGAACGAAGCAAATGATACACCGTTGGAAAGATATCATTGAGGCACATATTTTTTCATATCTATCATTTTCTCTAATTCGTTACGGTTTAGGAGCAGTTTCAAATTTACTAAATCGCGGAATTCTGTTTTTCAAAAAAATTCAAATTTTCGGTACTGTTTTCGCTCTAGTTTTTTAACCGTTTGTCGAAACGAGGCGTGTAATATACCGTTGAAAATCTATGGATGAGGTGCAACTTTCATATGTTCAATGTTTTTGAGATTTCTTACGATTTTAAGTTAATTTTGAAAATGGTGTGGCGGACGACGAGTGAAAGCGGTCGTTTTTGGTGAAATTTTGACAAACCGCTTGTCGAAATGGTTCAAATGATATGCCATTGGAAAGATATCAACGAGATGCAACTTTTTCATGTAGAACACTCTCCCTAATTCCTTACGGATTAAGAGCAATTTTAAAATTAGCGAAATGCGAACACTGTTTTTCGCGACATCCAAATCGACGAGTGAACTTCATCCGACAGAAAACCGCACTGCTTCAGTCGGAAATCGCACTGCATCAGAGAGCCAAGTGAACTTCAGGATTTCTGTTGTCGGACGTACATTTTTCTCAAACGAGTTTTTGTTGTCTTTTTTTTCATTTTTTTTGTGAACGAGTGGAACGCAGAGACGGGGCATGTGAACCAGAACATATATTTAATCGAACCACATTACTTTTTTGTTGTTTTGCTAAAAAAATCGTATTTCAATGTTGTGCGCAAGTGAACAACATCACTCTCAAAAGTGAACCACATCCGAGGACCAAACGCAATGCAGGTGTTGATTTTAGTCGAGTGAGTTTTGAAACACACGAAATAAATTGCACTTCATACAAAGGTGTAATGAGCTACTACACACAAAGTGAACCCCATCGAAAAATGAATAAGTGAACCAAAACAGGCGCACTGCACGCACACACGCTCTCAACTGCAAGCACATGCCCTATGCTCGCAAACGCGCTCTAAACTTCAACCACTCATGAGGTGAAGTGTACTGCACGCGGAAGAGTGGTGTTGACCCCGACTTTTCTTCGCTCGCTTGACCCGTGGAAGAAAAAAAACTAGCACCGCACCGCACAGGGGTTCCTCCGACTTTGGCCGTCAACACAGTGGTGGGGACGTGGTGCTCGCCCCCTCGTGCTCCAGCCATCATTGAGCACTGCACACACCCACATGACGCACTACACGCACCGATGCACCGTACTACACGCCCATGCCCGCGACTCCAGATGTCGTGGACCACCCGACCCGAGCTGTTCAAACGGCGAACCAATCCCCAGCGAACTGCATTTGATTTAATGATTTGTGGCCTGAAATGAAAAAATGAGTGGAAATCGGAAGCGCGTTGCACTGGGTAACCGCACAAGATGAAGTGCACATCCAAAATCTGCAAAAACAAAGAGAAAAAAAGGCCTTTTGTGAACTGCATCGGTGCCAACTCATGTTCGCAGGATGCCGTCGTCGTTGTTGACCATCTTCGCGCACTCTGGGCGGCTGCAGGTGAGGTGGAGCTCCTCCAGCCTCGGACCACGGCTACCATAGGCGGCAGCCCCGGGCGCGAGGTGGGATGCCGGCAGATGCGCGAAGAGGCACCGATGCAGGGCAGTCTACTCGATCACGATGACCCGAGAGTCGCGAGGCACCGTGGATGAACGGACCAGGGCGACGGGAACCGTTGGTGAGGGAGCGGCCGGGTCCGACGCGGCTAGGAGGATGCTGCAGGGGGGTCTCTGGATCATCGGTGGGGGTGGGACGAGGTCAGGGCGTGGGTTGAGTGGGGCAGGAAGGAGGT